>NC_043002.1:119121094-119221094 GCF_006345805.1 Octopus sinensis | reverse complement strand
GCTGCCATCAGTAATAGCGGCCCCATTGCAGTTGCCATCTTTTACTTGTTCCATTCGGTTACCTAAGTCTGACGGGCTCGGTTAGTTTAGTGAGGCCGAATCATACTGTTAAATAATATAAACACACCACACGCAAACACACACAAACATATATATTATATACTATATATATATAATTATTATTATTTCAGGGAATAAAATCCAAAGTTTACAAGGAAAAAATTCAATTTAGAAATACCAAATCAAATTTCACACAATATAATATATATATATAAATTAGAAAAAAACTACCTTTTATCAATTCAAAATGAACAATTAAATTACACCATCTAGAAAATTACATATAATAGAAATATTAAAAGTAAAATAACAATAAAATGTCAATGATTAAGTAAATTGCAAAAAAATAATAATAATAACGTATATAATGTTGTAGAATAACGAACGTGTTTCGTGGCTATTTAAGAAATGATTATAGTAGTAGAGAAATCATTTCGATATAAATATAGTCACTCATCAGGTTAAAAAATAAACTAGAACAATAAAATAATTAATTAATTAATATACTTTAATATATATATATATATATATATATATGAAAATACTAAATATACATAAGTGAAAACTAAAACTATACTTAAATTATTAAATACTTTAAAATTAAGCAAAATACACAAAGCTATTACAAGTCATTAAATTGTAATCAAAATAAGAAATGGTTCAAATATAGACAAACTCCTTAAATAAGCTAACCATATAATAAATATATATGTGTAGTATCTATAGATTTAATATAAGAATCTATACCAAAGTTGACTAAATATCAAATAATATAATACCTAATTAACTTAAAATTTAATATTACAAATAAATAAAGCACCTAATAGTTAAATAATATATTGTCTGACGAAATTAATTCTTAAATTAAATTAAATGTAATTCGTTAGACCCCTTTATATATAAATATATATATATATTTTTTATTTAAAATTTTAAAAATATAGGAATTAATATCTATCGTAACTTATATCTATCAATATATATAAAAAGATATAATAGTGAGAATAATATGTTAATGGAAAGTAAGAAACCTATCAAGCCCAAAATTAAAGAAAGGTGCAAAAATATTAGAACCAAAGAACAATACACAAAGAAGATGTACAATCACAATCACCAGTCTTATACAAAGCCAGTCAATAACAATAACAATAATAACAACGATCAAACTCAAAATAATAACAAGATTTAACCAATATTGATAAACAAACTAAATTACTAAGTTCAACGATTAATTTAATCTATCTGGATTTTAAATTTATTAATATGTTTTAGCGTCTAATTAATATACTCAATACAATTCCTCTTCATGACTAATACAATCAAAAATTTGAAATAGTACAAATATACTAAAATCCATTATATAAACTAGTTATATTAATATCCATGTATAATATCTATAGATTAAATATATCACACGATAAAAAGGTTAAACATAAACTTTATATTAAAATAAAAACTAGTTTATTTTTAAATAATACTATATAATGAAAAAATTATCTAATTATTAAAAGAAATTTAGTCTAACAATATTAATTCTCAAATTAAATAATTTGTAAAACGTTAAAATCCTTTATAATAATTAAAGGATAACATATCCAAAATCGAACGTAAAAAATACTATCAAGAAACTATAAATAAATAATAATTTTACAACAAGAATAATAATAACAAGAATAATAATAATATTTCAAAAACAACGAAATAGAGAAGCGATAAAATGTCAAACTTAGCTTTGCGAAGTGAAACGCGACGAACTTCTTCAAAATCTGACTACCACACCCACTCATAAGTTGGTGTGGTAAAAGATGCCAGGCAGTGGAACTGAACCAAGAAACATGCTACTGGAAGCAAACTTCTTACCACACACCCACGTTTGCGGTTATAATTCATAGATAGATAGATAGATAGATAGATAGATAGATAGATAGATAGATAGATAGATAGATAGATAGATAGATAGATAGATAGATAGATAGATAGATAGATAGATAGATAGATAGATAGATAGATAATATATGTATGGTGGTTGTATACTCCTCGTGCAGACCACCTCTTTTACCTACACCTTAGATCCAACCAGACAATGTATTGAAAAGACACCCACATAGATTACATATCCGATTTGGACCACCAAGAGCGGCAGTTAAGTTCTGATCTTTGTGAATCTTAAAATGTCTTTTGAGGCCTCCGTTAGATTTGCTAACCTTCTAGCATACACGACATTGAAAAGTGTGCACAGATATATAGGCAGAGTAGTTGGTGGAGGTTCGTTTTTCATGGATCCGCAAATGAGATTTGAACCCAACAAAAGAAAGGCATGGTCTGTCACAAACTGTGCACGCAAAAAGGTCGCTGAGATTCACCTTCTCGATCGCAACATTCTTCTCTGAATCCCTTTTCAGTCTTGCATGTGTCATTCTGGCCTCCTCAAAAGCTTTCACTCCACTCCACACTTTTCGTCATCCAGTGATCCGAGGATGTGAATGAGACAAAAGAAAAATGAAATACACTTAGACATGATGATGATAACGCAGTCCTTCTGACAGACAAGGATCTGTAAATAAGGCCAATTCGGGTGCCCCACCAATCCAAGATTACGCTGAACACCAAGAGCAAGTGTCAGCTCCAACATTCATTCTCCTCCCTATAGGCAGAAGTTTAGTGTGGCTTCATCCAATCTTGCCAGTTTTGGCAAAAAAAATCCTCCCCAATGATAGATCTAAATAACAAAGTGAACTCAGTGATAAAAAATCTACAGATGATATTAACCTCTCTGTCTATATATCTACCCTCTTTGTAATGTTGGCAAATGAAATAAGTATAAAAATGTACATTGTCCATTTAATAAAAAAATTCTATTGCTCGACATTTTAAAACTGATGTAATACTTACAGTGTTTCATAAAATGAAGTAGCATGAAACGATTGTACTACACTACCTTGGATATCCTTATTGTTTATTTGATTATATAATATATATAATACATATATATATATATATATATATATATATATATTATATATATATATATATATATATATATATATATATATATATATATAATATATATGAAATTTATATATATATATATATATATATATATATATATATATATATATATATAATTTTCTTACGAAAGCTTAAATAACACAAATTGTGTGTTATGACAGATTATATCTTTCATTTCGTTCAACAGTTTTGAGCGTTACATGTATAACCCTTATATAGTTGAATATTTTAGATAAAATCTATATAAAATACATTTTGTAAGATTATATCACCAACAATAGGTGTAATCAGTTTGTATCAAATTATTTGAATATATAAAAGATAAGTAAACGAACCAAGACATGGCGTTTTCGAACAAAAAAAACGTTTTCCGTAATTTATTCGTCAATCAGGAATTTGAAAATAATTGCGAATTCCAGTTGCCATTGTTATTTCCATTAACAGTACTGATAGACCTTGGAACAAATAATTAAAGATATATAAACATTATACTGCATTATTGCTGAATCGATAAAAATTTTCTTTTCGCTGAAACGTAATACTTCTGTATACTTAGGATAGACTACAACGATGTAAATTTACGAAACGTATGAAACAATTGGATTTTCATAAATTCGGTGTAAATCAAAGCAAAACCAAATAATGGATTATGAAAAAGAATGTAAGGAAATGAATATGTGTACGCGTATATACACATGCATGCACACACAAACGAATACATACAATCTAATAAATACATAGGGATATGTGTACAATGGAAAGAAAAAAGCACTCAATACGTCTAGTGAAGTAATATGTAGTGACAGTTCAGATATGCATACATAGATACAGACAGAGACAGACAAACATATATATATATATATCTGTTCAGCAAAATTTAGATTTAGATGAATATGGTACTAGAATTTTGTATGGTATTATCCATATAAATCAAATGGGGTGATTATAATCAAAATAAGCAACAAGGATATCCAAGGTAGAGTAGTACAATTGTTTCATGCTACTTCATTTTATTAAATGCTGTATTACATCAGTTTTAAAATGTCGAGCAATCTTCAGCTACATATAGAATTTTTCAATCAAACGGACAATGCACATTCTTATCCCTATTTCATTTGCCAACATTACAAAGCGGGTAGATATATGGACAGAGAGGTTAATTTCATTCTTAAGAACATTATAGTAGTATGTTCATTCTCAGTCTGTAGATTTTAGTGCTTAATAAAATGAAGTAGCATGAAACAATTGTACTACTCTACCTTCGATATCCGTGTTGCTTATTTGTGATATATATATATATATATATATATATATATATTATATATATATGATATATATATAATATATATATATATATATATATATATATATATATATATATACATACATACATACATAACATATATATATATATCTATATATATATATATATATATATATAGATATATATATATATTATATATATATATATATATATACACATATGTATATACATATATATGTATATATAGACATATATTGTTATATTTCGAATGGTCATTTTGCCAGTTTAGCCAATAAAAACACACGCACTATATATTTGGTGTTATTTTTCTTCAGTGTTATTTATTTTTACATTAATCTTAATCTTTTTCGGCTGACGGTTAGTAAGGAGAGACACAATAAGAAAGAAGAAAGAAAACAAAGGACCACTGATGTGGTCACAGGAGTGTGACGAAAGAACTCTGGCCGAAATAAGATTAAGATTAATTAAAAAATAAATAACACTAAAGCAAAATAACACCAAATATATAGTGCGTGTGTTTTTATTGGCTAAACTGGCAATATGACCATTCCGAAATATAACATATATGTTTCACACACCGACTTTCACATAAAAAATCTTGCACAACAAATATTTAAACGTACATATATACATATATATATATATATTATATATATAGCGAGGAAGAGTCAAAAATTATACGCACACTTTATCAATGTATTTACATAAAATCAGGGGATAAGCAAGTAGGTCATTTTTCTATATAGTCTCCTTCTTTTTCAATGCACTTGGTCCCCTAGTTCACAAGCTTGCGTATTCCCTCCAAGAAGGTTTTTGGTTTGTCGTGAAACCATTCATGCACTGCTTCCTTCACATCTTCATCTGTAGGAAATCGATGACCTCATAAACCATCTTTTTAGCGATCCAAAGATAAGATAATCAGAGGGGGAGAGATCTGGGCTGAAGGCAAGGTGTTCCAGCACCTCAAAACCCAATTGGTTAATGGTTTCTACAGTCTGTGTGGCCGTGTGTGAACGTGCATTGTCATGCAACAACAAAACTTTCTTCGACAATAGGCTTCGGGGTTCGGTACGAATTGCTGGCTTCAGTATCTTGGCCAGTAAAGCACTGTATCTTGCACTGTTGATCATAGACCCCTCTTTTAGAGAAATCAGGTCACTGCTCTTTGTTCTTTTGTTTTGTGCACATTGCTAGTAAAGCAACCATGCGCAGGAGTGGCTGTGTGGTAAGTAGCTTGCTAACCAACCACATGGTTCCGGGTTCAGTCCCACTGCGTGGCACCTTGGGCAAGTGTCTTCTGTCATAGCCCCTGGCCGACCAATGCCTTGTGAGTGGATTTGGTAGACGGAAACTGAAAGAAGCCTGTCGTATATATATATATATGTGTGTGTGTGTTTGTGTATGTGTTTGTGTGTGCGTGTTTGTCCCCCTAGCATTGCTTGACAACCGATGCTGGTGTGTTTACGTCCCCGTCACTTAGCAGTTCGGCAAAAGAGACCGATAGAATAAGTACTGGGCTTACAAAGAATAAGTCCTGAGGTCGATTTGCTCGACTAAAGGCGGTGCTCCAGCATGGCCGCAGTCAAATGACTGAAACAAGTAAAAGAGTAAAGAGTAAGAGTATGCTTGTACAGTAAATCCAGAAATAAAATGGCACGATCAGGCCCAAACTTCGATCACGTGACTACAATAGTACCAACTATAAGCACGCATGCGCAGAAGGCAGTGTGACAATAATAAAGATACATACATACACAATAATAAAGATACATACATCCACATATATACATACAAACATACATACATGTTAAGTTAGAGGTGTTAAGCCCTCTAGGGGATAGAAGTATCCAGAGGCATTCCTGGCATTTACCTCAGTAAGTATGGTCCATGGTATGAGGTGTACGGCAGCAGGTAATTTATAAAGGTAAACCGTAGTTTAATGTATACGTCTATATAAATACATATATACATATATATATAATATATATATATATATATGTATATATGTGTGTATATATATATATGTATATATGTATATATATATATATATATATAAATTTATATATAGAGGGCATTATTATACATACATGCCACACGCTACGAGGGACATTAGTCATTTCTTCTACCAAAAATTTTTACTAATCCTACCCAATGCAATTTTTTCAAAGCAAGACATTTAAAAAAATGAATATATATATTATATATATATGTATTATGTGTGTTATATATATATGTATATATTGTATATATATATATATATATATAATTATATATATATATATATATATATCTATATATATATATTATATATATAGATATATATATTATATATATATATATATATTTGAGGTGAGCTGAAAGTTCGTAGATGATGTAGACAATGAAATTAATTGCTGCATTGTTTCTTTCCAGGTAAACTGACATCTCTCTGTTCGAAGAAAATTTCAAAAGTACCTAGTAACAACTTCTCTTGGAAATGGGCAAAATTTGGCACGTGACACTATCAAGTATCTCCAGAAAAAAGGGTTTAGTCCCACTCGAGCTGACTTAGTTGCTACATTAAGGGATGGCGCTCCAGCTTTACCAACATTGCAAAAATGATCACCTGAAATTAGGACGTTAAGGGCAAATGTTGAAGATGATCCAAGATTTGGACGTCCTAAAACTGTCACAACCGAGGAAAACCATTATCGTGTTCACCACATGGGGATGGATGTCAGGCGATTGACTTATAAATCAAATAACCAACGCTAATAGCATATCACGTGAGAGAGTAGAGTATATTCTGTACAATGAACTTGGCATGACGAAGGCTTCTGCTTGGTGGGTGCCACGTCTTCTGACACCTGATCAAAAGTGTACCAAGCTGATCACATCAAGGAAAAATTTGACATTAAACGTTTCCTAAGCCAGGATGAGTGTTGAGTTCCTCACTTTCAGCCAGAGCCAGAGAAAAAGAGACAATTCATGCAGTAGAAACACCCCTCCTCACCTGCTCCAGAAGAAGGCCAAGGTCGTTTCGTCTGCAGGAAATGATGGCCTCAGTTTTTGGGGATGCAAAACGCATTGTGTTTATTGACTATCTTCAAAAGGACCACACCAGCAATGGAAAGTACCATGTCATCTTGCTGAGACAGTTACGAAATGCTATCAAGGTCAAACGCCGAAATGAGTCTTGTTTCATCAGGGCAGTGCTCCAGTACAGGTTTCCTTTGTTTCAATGGCGGCTGTGAGTGACTGTGAGTGTTGATCAAACTCCCTATTCTCCTGATTTCGTCCCATCTAACTATCATCTTTCCCCAGCATGAAAAAGCACTTGGTTGAGAACCAGTATCGCAGTGATGAGAACGTCTGATGTTGTTGTTTTCTTTGACCAACAGAATGAAAGCTTCTTCACAAATGGAGTCCAAGCACTACAATACCGATGGAAAAAATGTGTGAACCGCAGAGGGTACTATGCTGAAAAATAAACCTCATTTGGTCACATTCCATAACAGTATTTTGATCAGCCCTTTAACTTTAAGTTGAGTATCGTATATAAATATATATCTATAGATAGATAGATAGATAGATAGATAGATATATAGATAGATAGATAGATAGATAGATAGATAGATAGATAGATAGATAGATAGATAGATAGATAGATAGATAGATAGATAGATAGATAGAGAGAGGGGGGGAGAGAGAGAGAAATCGCACGTAAATATAATTATAAAAGCAAGTGTATAAAAGGCAACTGTAGATGCCACTAAATTATGCCACTAAATTTACATGCAAAGAAATATAACTAAATCTTGTCTCTCCGAAAATTACCTAACATATTATAATTGTGAGTCAAATTGTGATGAAAATACAAATCGTTATTGGAAAAATATTAATCACAGCTAGAACAATAGAATTATATTATCAAATCAAGTACATTGGAGAAAATATACACGTTAGTAGTTAAATGAAATTATTTCAAAATGAATAATGAATATATGCGAATACACACTAAATAATGAGATATGACATAGCAAAAGTGGATTAGAATGAAGAAAGGATGTATTAGTATTTAAGGTGGGATGTTCCAGAAATCTTTTTGGCTTGTATTTCTTTCAGTCGTTAGACTGAGTCCATTCTGGGGCACCACCTTGAAGAATTTTAGTCAAATGAATCGGCCCTAGTACGTTTTTATTTTTTAAGCCTGATACTTGTGCTATCGGCATCTTTTGTCGAACCGCCAAGTTATGGGAATGCAAACACACACACACACACATACACATATATAATATATATAAATATATATAATATATATAAATAAAAGGCGGTGAGCTGGCAGAAATGCGTAGACGTATTTCGTCTGCCGGTACGCTCTGAGTTCAAATTCCGCCGAGGTCGACTTTGCCTTTCATCCTTTCGGGGTCGATAAATAAAGTACCAGTTACGCACTGGGGTCGATGTAATGGACTTAATCCCTTTGTCTGTCCTTGTTTATCCCCTCTATGTTTAGCCCCTTGTGAGCAGTAAAGAAATAAATATATATAAATAAATAGATATATATAGGTAAAAACGGTAAGATAACAAAAGAAAGAAAGAGACCTCAATATTATATAAATAGAGGAAACTTATCTATAAGATAATATGTGACAATTATTCGGTAGCCAAGATGGAACTCTGGGTTTCGGATGTCGAGGTGGAAATCCACACCAGCATCTCTTCATACACATATGCATAGACACAAACACACACACAAACACACATACACATACATACATACATACATACATACATACATACATACATACATACATACATACATACATACATACATACATACATACATACAGAGAGCGACAGAAGCAGTGTTAGTACCCAAAAATAATCTTTATATCCAGTTTAATGTGGACCTCTATTTAGATAACCGAAGACATGGTGGTGTGGATTTCCACCTCGGCATCCGAAACTCAGAGTTTTATCTTGGCTACCGAATAATTGTCACATATTATTTTAGATATATATTATATATATATATATAGATATATATATATATATATATATTTAGGTGATTATACAGCCGCATATATAAATAGATTCGGTGCATGCAAACATACAAACGTACACACATACATACATACATACATACATACATACATACATACATACATACATACATACATACATACATACAAATACACAAACATACAGAGAGCGACAGAAGCAGTGTTAGCACCAAAAAATAATCTTTATATCCAGTTTAATGTGGACCTCTATTTAGAATACCAGATTCTGCATTGAGAGGTCCTCTCATATAGACGCATGATGCATAAATGACAGAGATATATCGGAGGAGACTAGAATCATCTGCTATTTCAGCGCTTTTATATGCAATGTGTCTGTATTAGAGGACCACTCAGGACGAATATCTCCAGTATTCGGCGTTCTAACAAGAAATCCACGTTAAGTTGAATATAAAGTTTGCTTTTTGATACTAATATTGCTTCGGTCGCTCATAATTGTCTTCTAATAAGTTAGGTGGCCATTTGCGGCACCGGTTACTGAAAGCACCCTAAAACTCTCTCTCCCCCTTCTCTCTCTCTCTCTCTCTCTCTATATATATATATATATATATTATATATATATATATATATATATACTTATATGAGTATATATGTAATTTGGTTTATACCTTAGAATCTCCGAAGAGGCCTTAGGATATTTTTGTGAATGTCTCATTTATAACTTCATATTGACATACTATACATGGCTAATATAGGTAAATGAGACATACTTATCTGCGTGGCCGAAACAGCTGTAAGATATAGTGTATATTTATATTTATTCTATTTATATTTATTTATTTATATCCTCTTATAATGATTGTACTTATTGTATTGTATTACTCATTCATGTACGCTGTTTTGTTATATATTTTTATGTTTAACCTTAATGTTCTTATGTAGTGTGTTTAATAAAGTATGTGATTGGGTATTATTATCTGGTAGTTGATTAATGATTTAGATGTATTTCTCCATTTTCTTATTTTGTATATATATATATATATATATATATAATATATATATATTATATATGCTTACACTCCTACAACACCGTTTTCTTTACGAGCTATAAAGGCAGAAGCAAATCTGCCTTCGCGCGTCTGAGTTTCGCTTATTTTCTGTGTTTTAACATAAAGGTCACCAACTGCCTACTCTGAATAACTACTGACGGTACGTGCCTCACACACATACACGCGCACGCACACACACGCACACACATACACACACACCACACACCACACCACACACACACAAACACACACACACACACAACAACACACACACACACACACACATATATAATATATATATATATATATAATATATATATATTAATCAGGATTAATCAGCCGAAATTGCTAGGATGATCCGGTTCCTGACTGAAGATTAGAGGTTTCGAATGACCCGTCCGTTTTTTGTGTCGTCTCTTTGTGTGTTTTGCGTTCTTGTACCATTTTGTATTTTTATATATAATTTTTATACATATATATATATATATATTTGTATATATCAATACGAAGCAAATAATTCACGAGAAAAAATAATTTGCGAAGATACCATTGAGTATGTTATTATCTAGTGTAACAATTTAAAAGTGATAATAACAGAATCAATAATATAGGCGACTGCAGGCCAAAAAGAAACAGTATTAGATAGCTGAAGGATTAAAATTAATCAAAGGACATACTAAGTCTGTCTACCTGCTGGAAATAACACTCAAAATTCTTATTTAAATCGCCAAAATACACTTATAATAACAACAGAAATCAAGCGCCCGAAGGCACCGGGCTAAGAAAATCTGCCAACTTACATTTAAGTATCTGGACTCAATTGGACTAGTTTCTGCACTGGCAAAATTAGGCTCAGCTTCCTCAGCATATGTTACCATGATAGAGACTCCCAACCCGTCATGTTGAAGTCTTTCGCTGCGACTGATTCGTTTTGCGCCGAAATCATGGCAGCCACCACGGTTGGGAATCTCTATCATGGTTATATACATATATATATATATATATATCTATAATATATATATATATATATACTCTTTTAAATCTTTACTTGTTTCAGTCATTTTGACTGCGGCCATGCTGGAGCACCGCCTTTAGTCGAACAAATCGACTCCGGGGCTTATTCTTTGTAAGCCCAGTGCTTATTTTATCGGTCTCTTTTGCCGAACCGCTAAGTGACGGGGACGTAAACACACCAGCATTGGTTGTCAAGCAATGCTAGGGGGACAAACACAGACACACAAACACACACATATATATATATACATATATATATACATATATACGACAGGCTTCTTTCAGTTACCGTCATTGGTCGGCCCGTGGCTATAGCAGAAGACACTTGCCCAAGATGCCACGCAGTGGGACTGAACCCGGAACCATGTGGTTGGTTAGCAAGCTTCTTACCACACAGCCACTCCTGCGCCTATATATATATATATAATATATATATATATATATATATATTATATATATTATTATTATTATTTTAATTTTTATTATTTTTTTTATTTTTTTTAAATATAACTATCAAAAAGTATTAAAAGTTTAATATAAGATAAAGAGTAAAACCACTACGATCGTTTCATGCCCATAACATAATTCGAACAACAATAATTTTAATTCAATTAATAATTCGAATTATGGTTATAGTCAATCTTCAGGTTAATGATGATATTTAAATAAATAAAAATATTTAAACAATATTTTTAAAGAAATAAATAAAATAATAATTTTTCTTATAAAAAACTCTATTATCAAACTAGAAACTTTAACAATTATGATTATGTCATACAATCGATTATAATTTTAAATATTAATTTTTAAGGTAAGAAGCCCACAAATAATCTAATCTCAGTTATAGTCAATATCTAATTACATAAATATTTTACAAAAAAAAATGACTATTCATATTATTAAATATAATTTCAAGTCAAATAATTATATAATATTTGAATAATAACTAAATTATCAATGAAAATATATAAATGTATATAAATATAAGAATTAAGATATAAAATTATCTCTATCAATAAATATATATGCACGTATAATAAAGTCCTAATAAATTAATTATTCATTATTACTTATAAAAATATTAAAAGATTAAAGATGAAATAGCTAATTGTAAACAAACAAACAAACAATCTTAAATGAACGCTATAACTAATTAACGATCCATATATCTCGTTGGCTAACTAATAACTTTCAAAAATCGTATAGTTAAGAAACTAAAATGAAATAATAAAATACTTAATGAAATAATCAATCCGTAGTCATATAGTATCAAATAAATACTATGAATATATTTATCAATGGAAAAAATATTACTACCAATTATCAATTTAAAAAAAAAACAATATATAAGTTATAATAACAATTATAAAAACTTTAAGATAACTATCAACATTATTTAAGACTAAAAGTTATGCTATTAATACATGTATATACATGAAACCTAACTTTAAAAAAACTCGTATAACTGTTAACGATCTATATATCTCTTTGGCTAAGTAAAGTCTTACGAATAAACGTAAAGTTAAAATCTAATAATTATATTAAAAAAACTACGACAACTAGATCATTACATAACCATCAGTATTTATATAAAATACAATATTATACAATAAGACTTATTAAAATATTTAAATTTTAAAATTTAAAATCTTAAATATAAATGTATACTTAGCTTTGCGAGGTTTTGTGATGAATACATATATATATATTATGTGTGTGTGTGTGTGTGTGTGTATGTATGTATGTATGTATGTATATGTATGCATGTATGATTGTATATGTATGTATGTATGTATGTATATGTATGTATGTATGTATGTATGTATGTATGCGTGTGCATGTATGCTTGTATGCATGTGCGTGCGTGTGTATGTGTGCATGTATGTATGTATATGTATGCATGTATGTATGTATATATATATATATATGTGTGTGTGTGTGTATGTATGTATGTATGCATGTATGTATGTATATGTATGTATGCATGTATGATTGTATATGTATGCATGTATGTATGTATATGTATGCATGCATGTATGTATGTATGTATGTATGTATGTATGTATGTATGTATGTATGTATGTATTAGCATATCGGTGCACATATATAGTGCATGTGCTTCGTTTACATGTCAAAATTACCGCGGGATAGCTCCCTACTGAATGTTAACGAACATATGAATGTCACAGACTAGACAAGATAACTCCCCTCAGAATCGCCGAGAATGGTAGATACCGATATTTCGCCATTTATGTGGATTATCAATAACATGTACTCGGGTCATCTCGAAACAAAATGAATCGCTGGTCTGTGACTTATATGCAAATAAAGCGAAGTTTATTTGCTGATGTGCTGCGGCGCAACAAATGAGAAAGAATATTAAATTACGAATTAAAAGCAACTCTAGTAATGTAAGCATTATCGATCTTACATGCATAGCGCATCCTTTTTGTTTATACGTCAAACAAAAGCGCCGGGGAAGGCTTCCTGCTGAGTGTTAAACAACACCAAAATATCACAGATCACGCGGAAAAGCTCGCCTCGGAATTACCGAGAATAGTAGATACCAATATCTTGTCATTATTGAGGATTATCAATACCTATTTCTTTATTACCCACAAGGGGCTAAACACAGAGGGGACAAACAAGGACAGACATAGGTATTAAGTCGATTACATCGACCCCAGTGCGTAACTGGTACTTAATTTATCGACCCCGAAAGGATGAAAGGCAAAGTCGACCTCGGCGGAATTTGAACTCACAACGTAACGACAGACGAAATACCTATTTCTTTATTACCCACAAGGGGCTAAACACAGAGGGGACAAACAAGGACAGAGATGGGTATTAAGTCGATTACATCGACCCCAGTCCGTAACTGGTACTTAATTTATCGACCCCGAAAGGATGAAAGGCAAAGTCGACCTCGGCGGAATTTGAACTCACAACGTAACGCAGACGAAATACCGCTAAGCATTTCGCCCGGCGTGCTAACGTTTCTGCCAGCTCGCCGCCTGAGGATTATCAATACCATTTACTCAGATCTTCTCATAACGCTTATATAGAGTGTCCCAACATTAAGGCAAACAACTTTTTTCAATTTTACGAAAGCAAAATATTGTTATATTTCTAGTCTAAGCGTAGCAATGCAATGGTAAAGGAAGCACAATTATGACACTATCACATTTATTTATGACCACCTCTGTTTCGAATCACAGCCTTAAGTCTAGGTGTGAATGCTTCACATGCGGCATGCAGCTGTTCTTGCAGAATCGAAGCCCATTCGTGGCGCAGTTTTGCCTTCAGAGCGTCGCGCGAAGCATGAGGAGTGCTCGAGACCAAAATGGACAAAACATAAAAATCCAACAGGGCCATATATCTTTGCCTTTGAACGATGGAATGTTTTTTGAATCCAGTGTTGTGTCTGTTTGGAACCGTGAGATGGGGTCAAGTCCTGCTGGAGGCTCTATGGTTCGCCTTGAAAGTGTTCATTCGCCCATGGAAGCAGTTCAGCTTCCAGAATGTCGCTAATGTAATTTCAACACCCGAGGTCACAAAAACGAAGAGAGACCTTCAAGTGGCTGTCACTACCGCACAAACAATAACTGACGGTGGATTAAGATGCCGATTTACGAGTCTAGCCAGATCCACTCCAAAGTCGGTCATTCTGGTGGTTTTCTACCTGTTCGATGTCAAATTTCTTTTCATTAGTGAACAACAGGTTGGGCAGCGTACCTGCAGCAATCTGACGTAGGATAAGACGACTTCTATTCTGTCTCATGGCCTTATAAACTTGCCTGAGCTCATGACGGTGGAGGCGGGACCTAAGATCCTCTTTCGGCATGCGATACATCGATATTCGGTTTATTTTTGCAGTGGCAGTCAGTTTTCAGACGGAATGGTGAGGATTTTGCCGTATCTTTTCTGTGGTAGTTTTGATAAGCTGAGGAGTCCGCACACTTCTTTTTAGGTCACGTCCAGGTCGATCAGCGATAGAACCAGTCTCTTGAAATTTCTTGACAATTTTCCAGACTGTCGTTTGGTTAATTTTAAGCTTTTTTGCTATAGCTGTCTTACTTTTGCCTCCTTTGTCGAGGGTTATGATTGTATTTCAGTCTGTAGCCATTATATAATTTATAAATCTAAATTTACTTAGTCTGAAACAAATAGAAGACACACTAAGCTTTTATAAGGATGTATATTTTTCATATCTTATCACATTTATCGATAGTTATTAAAACCCGAAACTTCAGTTGCCTTAATTTTGGGACACCCTGTATATGCGTTTGGGAATGTGCGCAATAAGCTATAATTCTTTATACCTAGCTCCAAGTTAACCCTCATCGGGCAGGCTATGCTGATAGCGTTCCACGGTAAGTTATCCAGCTTTCCTATTTCAAAAGGAAGGTTGGAGGTGTGATTTGAGGAACATTTGATTATTCTAGGTTAAGCAGGCTTCTGATGAAAGCCAGCCAGACTTGGCCATCCGTCGTTTTATACATCACATACTACATTCTGTAACGTACCTTTCCGATTTTGAGATGTAGGATATTTTAAATAAGATATGACTGCTATTTCTGGCACGTCGATCTACTATTTAGAGACGTCTTTAGTTATTATTGCTAAGCCCCAGTTTTTTATTATTGTTAAGCCTCATTATTGTTAAGCTCTTATTATTGTTAAGCCCTTATTATTGTTTAGCCTCATCAAGCAAGTCTATGGAAAATGACGTACTAGACGTGACCATTCTGTTTTCCTGTATAGTGGTAACTAGATTTTTAATGTAAGGTGTATGAGTTTAGGAAGATTTGTTTGATATTTCTAGCAATTCAGCTGACCATTCCTAGGCTTATGGCTTTTGCAGTCCCTGGAATCAAAGTTATTCAAACCATGACCATCCTACCATGCACAATAAACTGTGCGATGTATTGCGTGTACATTTGTGCGCACACGTATCTAAGTAAATAGAATAGATAAATAAGTGAACAGATAGATAGATAGATAGATAGATAGATAGATAGATAGATAGATAGATAGATAGATAGATAGATAGATAGATAGATAGATAGATAGATAGATAGATAGATAGATAGATAGATAGATAGATAGATAGGGAGCAGTATTTCATTAATACCTTGCAGCAGAAATCCTCATCTTAACACGACCAACAAGAAACGATTTATATAATCGACTTTACTGCTCTTCTTAAATATTAGTGTAAATCCTCTTAGGCGCCTTGCGTGAAATGCTCAACTTGCATATATTTTAGCCTGATATTCGGGTCAGAAATAGAACAAATATTGGGTTCACTCTGTACTCGAAGATTTCGTCAATACTTTCACAACAGTAACAATATATCAGTTTGATACTTCAATTACATTCTCATATATTGATTTCTTACGTTGCGGGAAAGCAACAAACGTTTAAGGAATGAGTAGATTAGATGGGTTGATTCAGTATGCTACTGGCTATTTTATTGTCCATGGAGTAATGAGAAGAACGAGAGGGAGTAATCGAATATCGCAAGGCATGTTGTCCGGTGTGATCCAGAGTCGGCCATTCACTGCTTTAAAATTCTCCTATAACATATTTTAAGTGTTTTGATGTTATGATCCCATATTACTCTTCTTCTTATTCTCGTTAGTTTTGTCACGCATCTTCATCATAATCATCTTCTTATATTGACCCAGTATTAGAAATAAAATGAACGGTCGTTAGAGAGTCTGACCACTCATACTATCCAGTAACAACTTCTGAATCTGCCCCTCCGTCGTGCGCTTCTCGCATTGCCCCCCCAAACTGTGTTTTTCATCGCAACACCGGACACCACTCAGCCAGCACTGCTTGAATGATGTGGATTGCCGATGATTATCTTATTACAAACGGCCTGCCCTACGCCGGTTCAGGGCATGGACAAGTTTTCAACACTTCCCAACGGACGTTGAGCCGGTTTAACTATATATATATATATATATATATATATATAGCAATAATAAATCTCTGAACGAGATGTAAACAGTAACCGCTCGACAACGTAAAGTATACTAGCCATCTCAATACGGCTAACCACTAAGGGTGGGTGTTACTGTAGCTTTTAGCCCCAGGAGATCATCGTCTCCAGCTGGTTTTAGGCAAACTTTCTGTGCCTTTATGGTATTTGCAAAGGGAGGTTATCCCTCTCTCGTAAACCTAAGTGATATGCACGGACTGCAGTTTCGAGGTATTTGCCTCTTGTCAACGTACGGCAATCACCGGTTTTCGATGAAGAGACACCTGTTTGCAAATATCTATTTACTGTTTTTCCCAGTAACTACTGTCACTGATTTCGAAAAACTGTCTGCAAGCAATAATAAATCTCTGAACGAGATGTAAACAGTAACCGCTCGACAACGTAGAGTATACTACGTGATACCGTACGTTGACAAGAGACAAATACCTCGAAACTGCAGTCCGTGCGTATCACTTAGGTTTACGAGAGAGTGATAACCTCCCTTTGCAAATACCATAAGGGCACAGAAAGTGTGCCTAAAGCCAGCTGGAGACGATGATCTCCTGGGGCTACAAGCTACAGTAACACCCACCCTTAGTGGTTAGCCATATTAAGATGGCTAGTATACTTTACGTTGTCGAGCGCTTACTGTTTACATCTCGTTCAGAGATTTATTATTGCTTGCAGACAGTTTTTCGAAATCAGAGACGGAAGTGTACACCCTATATGCTAAATTGGACACCCTATATGCTAAAGTGGACACCCTATATGCTAAACATAGATGTCAAATCGCCTTTACAACGAAGAATATTCTTCGTGGTAATGGCGATTTGACGTCTATGTTTAGCATATAGGCTGTCCACTTAAGTGGTCATTCCTCTAAATTTTGTGTTGTGAGTGTGTGTGTAGATAGATAGATAGATAGATAGATAGATAGATAGATAAGTAGACAGATAGATAGATAGATAGATAGATAGATAGATAGATAGATAGATAGATAGATAGATAGATAGATAGATAGATAGATAGATAGATAGATAGATAATCTCCAGGCAACGAACTGGCAGAAACTTTAGCATGCCGGACAAAATACTAAGCAGCATTTCGTCCGTCTATATGTTCAGAGTTCAAATTCCACCAAGATTGACTTTGCCTTGCGTCTTTTCGGAGTCTATAAAATAAGTACCAGTTGAACACTGGGGTCGATCTAATTGGCTTACACCTTCTCTGAAATTGATGGCCTTGTACCAAAATTTGAAACCAATTTATATCTGTATTATCTTCGTGTATATCTCTATGTATGATTCACGATTCGGGTCTCAAAAACCGAGGAATTTCTCAGAGAAAATATTCAATAAAATGTTCGAAATTAATCAATTTATGCTTATTACCATGTCCCTGTTAAAAAAAAAAAGATATATTAAAAAAACTTGAACAGTCGCATATATGTCGCACTGCACAGATATGTATAAGTGACTTTGAATCAGAGACAATATAATATTGTTTGGAACTGTGTAAGGAACATACATAATATACATTTATATATATATATACATGCACGCATATTTATTTATTTGTTTATATATATATATATATATATATATATATATATATTATATATATAATATATATATATATATTATATATATATATATATATATTATATATAGTTAATCCAAACAAGAAAACACAAAAAAAAACAACAACGTGAGGACGTGGAACAAATAAAGTATTATTGGACGCTCAGGAAAGAAGGGAAGAAGGAGGGCTTAACGTTACGAGCGGAGCTCTTCGTCGGAAACATAGGAGAAGGAAAGATCCCGAGAAGGGAAGACAGAGGAAAAAAATCGCTAGCGGTACTCACGAGGTCACATATATAATTTAGCGCGCCAAAACGAGGACATTTGAAATAGTAGCCACGAGTGTAATGGGTAGGACTGTTTTACAAGTCTGACTTTGTGCGGACGTCCTAGTATGCAGTCCTGCAAATTATATTCATCTGGACGGTCGCACCGATGATCTACGGACATCTATGTAAGTAAACTTACGTAATATGTTAATAGTGAAACATGTATGTGAATAATCCATATTTTTATTGCATTTTCTTTTGTCTTGCTCGATTACGTTTTGGTTGTTTTGCTAAATTTTTCTTGAGAACATTTCTTACTGGTAAGACCATAGCGGATCTATTTCTAGCATAAGGGTGTCCACATAGTGGTCTCCCTCTAATATGCATATATATATGCATACATACATACACAGAAGATGATGAGAAAAATCTCTATTCTCTCAATTCACATACATACACACACAATATATATATGCATATATATATAGAGAGAGAGGGAGAGATACAAATATATTTGTATATATATATATACATTTATATATATACATGTACTTATATATATATACTATATATATATATATATATATATATATATATATATATATATACATATATATATATATATATTATATATATATATATATATATATATATATATATATATATATATATACATGTGTATGTATGTATGTATGTATGCATGTATGCATGTTTGTATACATGTATGTATGCATGTATGTATGATAAATAGTTAATACCAGTGTGGTATTGTGGAAGTGCCTATATGTGTACTTACTTTTCTCAAATTCATTCAAGCTTCAGTGAATCATTAATTTCATATTTATTTCTGTCGATCATTATAAGAAAATATCTTAATCAATAAATCTATTTCATAATGACATTATTCATCTAGATATCTCCCTCCATATTTGCGTCTGTAGGTACATGTATGTATGAGTGTGTATGTATGTATGTAGATATGTGTATGTACGTAAATGCATGAATGTATGTGTGTACGTATGCATGTATGCACATATATGTGTGTGTAGTGTATACAGGTATGTGTATGTATGTGTATGTATGTGTATGAACGTATGTATGAATGTATATATGTATATATGAATGTATGTATGTGTATGTGCGTATTTGTAGTGCATGTATGTATGTAGATATGTGTATGTACGTACATAAGTATAAATGTATGCATATAAGTGCGTGTGAATGCATATATTATGCATGTATGTATAGATGGATGTATATACATAAGTACGTATGTATGTATGTATGTGTGTACGTATGCATGTATGTGTGTAGTGTATGTGTATGCGTGTGTCCGTATGTTTGTGCGTTATCCATTTTCTTTGTTACTGCTTCCCTATGTTTCTTTCCTTTTTACCAGTTTATTGCAACTACTGCGGTTATTGTTGTTGTTGTTATTGTTGTTGTTTTAACTCTGTTATAAGTTTCCATAGTTTCGTAATCATTCAGCCTCGCTCTGAATCCCAAAAACCACCAACAACGTGCAAACTGTTAATCAAATACATTCCGACCTATGCCCCATAGTAGTAACAATCATATCATTTGTGGCTTCAGTAGTGTTTTTGGTAATAAACAAACTTTTAGATCAGTTCAAATAAGTCTGGTGCATATTTGGTCAGCAAAAAGGCCATTTTCTCTGTAGTCAATGTATTCGACTTCTTCCCCACTCTCAAAAACTGCTGGCCATGTTCCAAAAATGGAAACCATTATTACTTATTACGGTAACAATTTGCAAACAGCTTCCTAAATTTCTCCAGTTATTCGTAGTAAGGTATCTAATGAAGATCATTAACACATGTCAAATTAATTTTTTAGCATATGTTCACTTATTGGTAGTAATTAGGCATTATATGTTTCGTTGCAAAGCTTTTTTTTTCATTTCTATATATTAATATTCATCAAAACCTTTAGGAGTTGTGCTTATTATTTGTTTTGCTTGCCTTATTTCACAACCATCGGAGTGCGGAGCACTTCTCTTGACCACAGGTTCGTGAGATGGTTGTCAGCTGTAAACAGTTTTGTGTAGGAACCGGAAAGAGAACTATGAACCCGCAATGTGCGTGTGCACACTGAATTCGTAAAACGGAAGAGAATAAAATCGCGATGTCATGGCACGTTTAACATCCTTATCACGTAGCTTTGCTGCAATTTTCTTGGTTTTTCCTGCAGCAGGAATGGTATTATCTACCTAGTTATTAAAATCATTTAAAACAACTTTAAATTTTAAGATCTTATTTCATTCTTCTCCAAGTTTCCAAGAAAGTTTCGTACTTTCAATGTTCCGAGAAATTAGACCGAAGTCAGTAATACTCTATTTTATTCTTCTATGTCCATACTAGAAAACTTATGGTTGACGAAGGAAAATGTTTAAAGAGTTACTTCAGTTGATTTAAGATTTATTTTGAATACTTCAATCATAGGCGTAGACATGACTGTGTGGCCAAGATGCACGCTTTGCAACCATGAGGTTTCAGGTGCAGTGACACTGCATGGCATTATGGTCAAGCGTCTTCTACTACAGCCGCAATCTAGCCAATGCCTTGTGAATGAATTTGGTTGGCGGAAACTGTGTATGTATATATGTGTGTATGTGTGTATACGTGTGTGTGTGTGTGTGTGTGTGTGTGTGTACCTTTGGGTTGTTGCGTTTGTTCCCACCAAGACCGATGTCAGTTTTTTACGTCCCTGATATTATTAACCACAGTTAATAATAGATACTGAGATCGATTTGTTCAAGTAAACCTTTGAAGGCGGCAGTTCAAGATGGCTACAGTCCAATGACTAAGACAAATAAATTGAAGCAAACTTTTATTAGACTACTGGAAGACTGCATTACGTTTAGTAAAATAAATCTTGAAAATACTTATTTCATTTCTAGCATCATCTTTAACGAGTTGTAATCAGTGACTCAATCAACGCTAAATTACAACAAATAGAAATTGATAAATTCCAGATTTTCGCCTAAGCATGTCATTTGATCCTTCACAACAAAATGCAATCAAATTCATCTTAAAATATTCTGCGTCAAACCTGCATTATTTAACGTTCCTCGCAACGCGTTAAAAATACTTTCTGCTTCTGTTCTTTCCAATTCTACAAATCAAGAAACATTGTCTGTGAATAATCATCTCATTTGCAATTGCAAGCACATATTTGCATAAAATTATTGACGCTTCATATTGTTTGCTTCTTGCTTTAGATAATTTTACTGAAAATTTCATTTTTTTTTGTCGATATTCATTGCAACGAGATTTGCAGGAAATCACAATTGCAAGCAATTTGCTGAATTTATTCCATTTTTAATTTGTAGTGTTATAACTTCGTCCTCCATATCTTAAAATGAACAGTAAATTTATGTGAAACTATAAACTCCGTTTGGATGGAAGCACTCCGTCGGTTACGACGACGAGGGTTCCGGTTGATCCGAATCAACGGAACAGCCTGCTCGTGAAATTAACGTGTAAGTGGCTGAGCACTCCACAGACACGTGTACCCTTAACGTAGTTCTCGGGGATATTCAGCGTGACACAGAGAGTGACAAGGCCGGCCCTTTGAAATACAGGTACAACAGAAACAGGAAGTAAGAGTGAGAGAAAGTTGTGGTGAAAGAGTACAGCAGGGATCACCACCATCCCCTGCCGGAGCCTCGTGGAGCTTTTAGGTGTTTTCGCTCAATAAACACTCACAACGCCCGGTCTGGGAATCGAAACCGCGAGTCCACTGCCCTAACCACTGGGCCATTGCGCACCCACAAACTCCGTTTACTGGTTAGTACAATGTCTTGTTTCATTAATTTTTTTTTATGACTCATTTACATCTTTTATCTTTTACTTATTTCAGTCACTGGACTGCGGCCATGCTGGATCACCGCTTTAGTCGAAATCGAATCCCGTACTTATTCCATCGGGGTCTTTCGTCGAACCATTAAGTTATGGGAGCATAAAGAAACCAACACCGGCTGTCACGCGGTGATGGGGTACACGCACAAAGATGCACCCCTATAGATATATAGACAAAGGTCAGTCAGGATGTAATGCAAATAAAAATTGTATTACTTTCTGACTCAACCTCGTACGATGGGCTTTCTCGGTTTTCGTCTACCAAATAGACTTACAAAGCCTTGGACTGCCCGGGGCTATAGTAGAAGACATTTGCTCTTGGTGTGGTGAAATGAGACCCAAACCCATGTTTGGGAAGCAAACTTCTTTGCCCACAACTACATCTGCGCCTATATATGAGAATTTCATTCAAAATATCCAATCGCTTTTTGTTGCTATTTTTATATCGTGAAACATACTCGGCATTTTCCTTGAGTCCACATGCGGTAACGTTATAATTTTGCCATTGAGAAATAGGAAGACGAATGAAAATATTTTATTCTAAAGATTCCCGATTATGGTAAGCACATTTCATGTAATAATCTTGTGACTGGAAAATCATCAAGTTGTGATTAGGCATAAGCGAACTTTAGGTTAGCTAGAATATATTTGTGATATATTTCAACTTCTAAAGGCGAGTTCAATACACACTATAACATAAGAGAAAAATTTTTTTCTCCGCGGTAACTGCAGTGAACTTGGCTTTAGAAGGTGAAATATGTCACAAATATATTTTGACTAACCTAAAATTCGTTTATGCTTAATGACTGCTTGGCGTTGATATTGCTGAACCTATACCAACCGGGCGGTCCAATAGCATAATTCAATCAATGTTGTTAGCTGTGTTTTAGTTAAAACTGCGGTTTTAAATCTGTTCCGCGTCACCTCGCTTCGATATTTCTCATTGAGTAAGACTGATGCTGCTGACTATATATACTATATATATATATATATATATATATATATGGTCGTTGTCTACTCCTTATGCAGAGTTTGACCACCTCCTGTACCTGCACCTTAGCACCATCATGGCGTCTGATGTGGCTTTTTAAACCAGACAATGTTCTGAAAAGACACCCACATAGATTGCACCTCTGATTTGGACCACCAATACCTGCAGATAAGTTCTGCTCTTTGTGGATCTTAAAATGTCTTTAGAGTCCTCCGTTGGATTTGCAAATCTTCTGGTATACACTGCATTCAAAGGTGTGCACAGACATATAGGCAGAATAGTTGGTGGAGGTACGTTTTCCATGCGTTCGCAGATAAGATTTGAAGCTAGCAAAAGACAGGCATGGTCTGTCACAGACTGTGCACACAAAAAGGTCATTGTCATTCACCTTGTCGATCGTTACATTCTTCATTAGATCTCTTTTGAGTCTTACTTGCGTTATCCTGGCGTCTTCAAATGCTTTTACTCCACTCCACACACTTGTTCGCCATCCAACTCGACCCGAAGCAAGTGTTTCTATATCTTCTGGAACCATTCCAAGTGACTGCATAGTAGTCCTTATGCCGTGCTTAAATATTTTTTTAGGTATACGCCGATAGCGTTTCCCTTCTGCAAGCTCACCATAAAACAGTTGTTTCGGCATGCGTTCATCTGCCATTCGAAGAATATGGCCACACCGTTTGAAACATAAGGTAGGTTGCACTACACTATCTAGCAAAATTTGGGAACTTAAAACTAATAATATAGAATACAACATAAAATGGGATATAGTTAGGAGGGCAAAACCTTGTAGAAATAATAGAGTAGGCTGCCAAGTCTGTTCTATAGAAACCTATGAAATTTTAAAGTATTGAAGTAATAAAAATCTACTAAATAATCGTCTAGAGTTAGGTGTCTTGCATTCATTCAACAATTAGAACTTTCAAATATTTTAAATAGAAATGTTAAGGTTTTCCTACTTTTTCTAACTGTATCTTTTTAATATAATAATAATAATATGAGATATACTATACCAACCTCTAATTTACTTTTATAGTCAACTAAATTAACCTTACTTTAATCATGAAATTGCATATTTTCCCAATTCTATTCTAAATTTAACATTTAATACTATTCCCTAAGTTATAAAATTCGATATCTACTATAAATTAGATGAGGTTTTGTTCCCCTACCCTTTGTAAAAGAATTTAATTGACCTCTGGACATTGACCTAGATTTTTTTCTCATCACATAAAAATAAATAGCTTTCTGTTCTAGTGATAACCTTGATTTCCCTTAATGTATTTTCTCTGCAACTAACTTAAACCCCTTTTACAGCTTTCTTTTTTATCCCCTTACCTAAATTCCTAATAAAAATTCTGATGGCTTTCAGTTGAAAGTAAGGTCAGCTTAGTAGCTGACCTCCTACTTCACAGTCTCCCAAGAATTTAGTGTTCCTCCCACACTGACCTAAATCTTCTGTCACCACATAAATAGATTGACCCTTTGTTCTAGTAACAATCTGTTTGCCTTTTATATCTCCTGAATTTTTCCCCTTCTTTTCTTCAACTAACTTGATTTCTTAACCTGCCCTTACCCCCATTCTTATAACTAAGGAAATTTTCTTGCAACAGTTAGTTATGAACTTAGTTTTGGTCTGGTTGGCATCCTAACTACACTACCTCATGTTCCTGAGATTCATATCTACATCTTTATCTGTATATTTACCTTCCCTAAGATGTTACTAATTGATTTGAGAACTTTATATTATTGGAAAACCTATATAAAATTAGCTGAAGATTACTCGGCTTATTAAATCTGCTGTAATATTTACAGCTTTTAATAAAATGTTGTAGTATGAAACAATTGTACTAAATTACCGGATTCATTCTTGTTGCTTATTATTGATTATAATCACCCCGCATATTTTTATGGGTAACACCATAAAAAATTCTGGTGCATCTAAATTAAGTGCCATATTCATTTGAATCTTAATTGTTTACTGAACTTATATATATATATATATATATATATATATATATGTATATATATATATATTATATATATATATATATATATATATATCTATATATATATATATATATATATATATATTACACCAATGATGTTTTTAACCGAGACGTGATTGTTAAAGTGCTTCAGTTCTGTGTGTTTACATATATTTACTCAATTGCAGGCATTTATCAATGGCTTTTCCCATTGTTTTGATGTGCATTTTCTATCACTAACTTTTGGCAGTTTTCACGACATGGGTATACTAGTATAAAATACAAAGTATTTCTACTTTAGTAGTGCATGGTTCCAGCTTTCGTTGCTCAGAATATCCTAGAAATGTAATTAAGTTCCTGATCTTCGAGGGTGAAGCTTGGGCCTCAATCGGCTAGGAAAGAGATTTCTTAAGCTAATCACTCATTGGATATATCAGGTCACGTAATGGAAATGAAGGTATGAGGTACTCTTGTCTTTGTACTCTTTCTATCTTTATATTTCGATTGCCAGACTCGTTAAGGCCTCGGATAAAATGCATTGTGGTATTTCTTCGGCCTACTTTCGTTCTGAATTCAAATTGCACAGAGGACAACTTTGCCTATCATACTTTCACAGTCAATTAAATAAATTACCAGTGAAGTAATGGGTGATATCAACTATCTCCATCTTTCTCTCTCTCCCTTTCTCTCTCTCCCTCTCTCTCTCTCTCTCTCTCTCTCTCTCTCTCTCTCTCCCGCAACTTCCAGGCCTTGTACCGATGGTAGAAACAATTTTGAATAAACTTGTGTGTGTGTACGTGCGCGCGTATCTGTGTTAGTATATAAGTTGTCGGTTCGTTTCTGAGTATTTCTACCTTTATTTGTGCTTCCTCATTTGTGTTATGGCTGACAAAGCTGATTTTTACACTGAACAATTTTCCGTAGAGGTCACATCTGCTTGTCGATCTTGGTTGGATCTGGCAAGTCTGTCGTCGTAGCCATCGACGATGTTCATCAAATTGTTCTTTTCTGATTTGATGATGTGACTTCATGCTGTTCTGTCTTCCATGTGTAATTATATACATTTATATAGTTAATATTAAAAATATAGTCAACCCTCAGAACCTAGATTAAATTGGTAGCAAGTATTATACTTACACTTTTTTATTTTGTTTTAGATGCATATCTAGTCGCAAGCTAGCATGTTAGTGTGAAACGGATGTATGACACGAAGAACGTAAAACATGGTTTATTGTTTTACTACTTTGTTTGATTTTGATTTTTCTATTTATATAATTCTCCAACCTAATTTAGTAACAGATTCAGTTGACAAAATGTTGGCTAACTTGAGTAAAGCGTGAAAAATTCATAAGATTATTACATATGCTACAAAAATGTTCTTATCCGTGAGTTACTCTAACTAGTTGTTAAAAATAAACATGCGGATATACAACTAAGGTCTCAAAGTATTATATTATAAAATAAACCATTATATATATAGATATAATATAAATAATTTTTATGTGTTATAGACAAAACTGCAAATCTTATCAGGAAAGGAGAATAAGTATTATTGATGTATTATTGACAAAAGACTTTTGGTTTAAATGGACATTTCAACCAAACTGAAACGATTTGTGACCAGAAATAGCAAATTAAGATGTGCTATTTCTGGTCACAAATCTTTTATTTACTTTTATTTCAAAACCTCAACCTCCATGTAAAACCGATATAGCTGACAGAAACTTTTTAAATGTGATTTATTTTGCTAAATGCAAGACATCGTTTTCTAAGGTAGATTCATGCAACACTCAAAAAATCTATACAGCAAAACTTGTAGGCCCTCAACTGGAAAATTTGCCGCATGATATAGATTACAGTCCAATGTTTTGTGGGTTTTGAATCCAAGTACTGCTTAATGTCAACTTAGTATTGACTGTTTTCGAAGTCAATAAAATATATTGCAATACTTAAGGAGTTTCACAATCACATCTTGATACAATGGCATCACTAACATTTCATCTTCACGTTGTATAGTGGATTTCGTGGAGACCATCCTTCTCGAACCATTTCTCAAGGAAGGAGATGAACTCGATACCGAAAGCTAACGGAATTACAGAATCTCTCAATATCAATTTCGTCATATAACCAGGTGTTCGACAAGGCCGTTTAAGTCTTTAGTGTATTATCCATGGGCATATATGGGTATATATATAGTAGCAGTGACAAATTGTCAGCCTCTAGTCCTAATCTTCAAAATTATTTCAGCCATTTTTTTTACTAATAAAAGAATAAAAATATAAGGTACTAGCAGTATCGCCCGGCGTTGCTCGGGTTTGTAAGGGAAATAACTATATAAGCATTTTTAGAGAGTTATAGCCAAAAAATAGCAAAAAAATGCATTAAAAATGGAAAACAAATGATGGTAAATGTTTTTTTAAATTGTTGACTCATCGTAGACATTTTAGAGAGTTACTTCCCTTATATAATAGCAAAAAAATGCATTAAAATGGAAAAAATTATGGTAAATTATTTTTTAAATCGTAGACTCATCGTAGACGCTAATACCCAGAAGGGCTCGATATGAATCACGACTATAAGATACCCGGTTTTGGTTAAACTGCACCGCAAAATGTGGGAGTAGTTAGGAATCTAAATCGTAGGAGACAGACACACAACTTCTCTTTTATATATAAAGATTAGAGTAATGTTTGTCACCAACTAGAAACAATGTTAGTAAACGGGGTCTGACAGGCCGCTATCAGTTTGTGCCGGTGGCCATCGATACCGCAAATCTTGGACCTAGAACTACCGATTTCCTCCGCAGAATCAGCATATTGCCGGCCCGTTTGAGAAATCAGCTCCGCGAGGTGGAGTGGCTGCTGCAAGAAGTATCGTTGCCCATTCTCCGTGGCAACGCCATCGGGATCATTATCGCGGGACACGGCTGCGCACACCATTTTGTTCTGGGTTGTATGGATCATTATCCTCTCCCTCTTCATCTTCTGCTGCTTAACCCACATTTTTTCTTCTTCCTTTCCTTTTATTTTCTCTTTCTGTTTCTTTGTTTCTTGGTATTCATATGTTATAACTTAAATTGTGATCAGTTGGTTTAATAATATAATTATTCGAACCCTATTTGGTAGCGCGTGATTGACACCATCCAGCATATTGGTGTCAGACACTCACACAGGCACACGCTCAAACAGATACGAACACACACAAGAAGACACACATACAGAGGGAGGGCAAGTTAGAACGATCTGTGTGTACTTGTCAGTATTTATATAGCTATGCGCAGATACGGTAAGAATGAAAACTTTTCCGGAAATCACGAGATTTATTTTGACATTGTGATGTCCTTCGGGAATACAGAACATCTTGAGTATGTTGGATGAATGATTGTAGTCTTAATTCCGTTGTTAATCTAACCATACATTCAGGGGAAATATCTTAATGTTGTCGAGGATTTGTTAGACCAGACAGTCAATGACATCTCCAACATTTGAAACACTGAAGAAATTAAATACGTATAAATGAAAAGGTCGCTTTTTGCCCAGAAAATATGACCATTATCGCGCTATCACAGAATTATTCTAAGAGTAATGCTTTCACTTCAACTAATTTAAATGATATTTGAGAATTAAAAGTATGGTGATTACATTACGCAATAACGGATTATTTCTTTCTCTCTCTCTCTCTCTCTCTCTCTCTTCTCTCTCTCTCTCTCTCTCTCTCTCTCTGAAAAAAGTAAAACTTCCAAAATATCGCGTAACAAAATTTTCTATATCAATAAGAGAATGCCTAATATTAACAAGAGATGAAGAAGCACAGACTAGGTGAAAGGTATATGAGATTAATTTTATACTTTTATTGTGTCT
Organism: Octopus sinensis; assembly: GCF_006345805.1. Taxonomy (NCBI): domain Eukaryota; kingdom Metazoa; phylum Mollusca; class Cephalopoda; order Octopoda; family Octopodidae; genus Octopus; species Octopus sinensis. Next base: position 119,191,119 of record NC_043002.1, on the reverse strand, counting down.
ATTTGCAGTATATGTGAAAAGTGAAATAAATTATTTTGTTTTATGACAGACCGACGATATGTAGAGAAGTGTTATCGTCGATGAATCTACTTCAGTATTCTATCTGCTCAAAGAAAATTGAAAGATTAAATCGACCTCGATGGGATTTCATTAACTATTTCATTACTATAAGTGTGGTTATTTTCCCAGATATAATTTGTGTCTTTATTGGAAATAGCTATTTTTGACTGACATTTTTCTTTCGCTATTTTCGCAGATTCCCATGACTCTCTGTCGCCATCCAATTCCATGATTATGGACTTGAATTAGGAGCTTGAGTCATGGTGAACCTTTCATTAGCTGATTACTCAACCATGGATGCCGGCCCTATGGATACATTGCAGTTACTCTCTTGATAGAGCTTGGTGATCCTGACTGTTGATCTTCTAGGATTCCTCTACTCAGCATCAATGTAAAAAGCACCGTTGACTCATTTGAGCTCCTCCGCTCTCTTCATAATCTGCATTGCTGTAGTCCCATGACTTCGCCGTATACCTGACAGGATGGCTGAACTGGTGCTATGTTGCCAAAGAGAAGCCCGTAATTGTGCTGGGCACGGTCGTCACTCCATGAGGTATTTTCAAAATACCCGCATTGGGTGTGAGGGTACTGACTGATATACAATTACTGACTCACTAGAATCGAGGCAGACTGGGCAGTTTCCATCCATCCATCCGTCCGTTCACTATCCCTGGAAAGTCGTTGGATTAGAGTCCTCAGACATCTTCTCCATAGAGTCCTGTCAGAAGTAACTGTCATTAAACTTTCCAGCTGGATTGCCAAGCGTGACCAACTGGGACAATGGTTAGCATCCAACCATCATGAAACAAGTGGAGAAGTTTATGGGTTCTTTTTCGTTTTCTTCATCCTCTTGAAAATTTTCTAGTTTTCAATGGATTGGGTTCCAAATTTTCCACATTGATGTAGTTTTGCATGCTGATGACGAAAATCACATTCATTCTTTTTCTGGGGTTATTTTTTTTTTCGAAAAAATAATAAAGTTAGAAGCATTGCGTAATTTTAGCCAATGAAATAAGACCAAAGTTCTTAAAAGCGGAAATCGAAGCTGTTTGTTGTCTTGGTAACTCCAGTGTGTAGTTATTTATCCACGGAACCGCAATCAAATTTTTGAAAATTAAAACAATTTGCGTGAAAGACGAGTTTTTTTAATCTGAAAACATTACGGAACCTTAAATTTTAGAAAAAGAATTTTAAAAAGAATGAATAAAAACTGTTTTTCAGTTTGTTTGTTTTTTAAGAAATTAATAACAGTAACATGGGTGAAATCCTGGGTAGTTTTCTGGGCTTTACTTTTACTTTTTACTTCGTTTTCTTTCACCCTCTTGAAGATCGATATACAATTGGAATAATAATAATATTGGTTTCAAATTTCGCAAAAGTTCAGCAATTTCGGAGTAGGGGTAAGTCGATTACATCGACCCCAATGCTCAACTGGTACGTATTCTAATGACTTCGGAAAGATAAAAGGCAAAATCGACTTCGGTAGAATATGAACTCAGAACGTAATTATTGCGGCTCTAGTCTTTATTTTAATGTTCCCTTTTTCATGGTAACACAGTTTATAGTTAGTCTTCAACATATTACCTATCATACTCTGTTATTTGACCTGTAAACACTCAATCTTCTCACAGCTGACCTTACCACACTTATAAATACACTATTGATTTCCCATGAGAATTCTCATGTCAACTTTTCTCCTTCTCTCCCAGCAGTTATCATACACACACATTATCTGTTTATAATATCACAGCTGTTTCTCTTGTAACTATCAGGTCGTTTTCATCTACACTCAAGCACACACGCGTGTGTGTATGTGTGTATGTGTGTGTGAGTGGAATGTGGAAGCACTACGTTGGTTACGACGACGAGGGTTCCGGTTGATCCGAGCACTCCACAGACACGTGTACCCTTAACGTAGTTCTCGGGGATATTCAGCGTGACACAGAGAGTGACAAGGCCGGCCCTTTGAAATACAGGTACAACAGAAACAGGAAGTAAGAGTGAGAGAAAGTTGTGGTGAAAGAGTACAGCAGGGATCACCACCATCCCCTGCCGGAGCCCCGTGGAGCTTTAGGTGTTTTCGCTCAATAAACACTCACAACGCTCGGTCTGGGAGTCGAAACCGCGATCCTACGACCGCGAGTCCGCTGCCCTAACTACTGGGCCATTGCGCCTCCACATGTGTGTGAGTGTGTGCGTGTGCGCTCGCGTGTGTGTGCTATGTGTGAGTTTTATGGTAAAATCAGATATCAAATTATATCCTATGATGTTAGTTCCTTTGAAATTCTGTATTCAGACCCTACTCACTCTGTCAACTTTACTTTTCCCCCTTCTCACTGTAATTGATTAATCTCTATTCTTAACTGGATTTATCTTAGCGACAACGAGAAATCCAACGTCAAAGCCTCTACTGCCAGCATTTGAACCCACAACACAATGAAATACTTCAAAATGCTGAAAATCACTGCTCACGTACATCAACAACCTGACTGATTTTTAAGCAGCATAAACTCAAACACACAGATTTGGAAGCACTCCGTCGGTTACGACGGTGAGAGTTCCGGTTGATCCGAATCAACGGAACAGCCTGCTCGTGAAATTAACGTGCAAGTGGCTGAGCACTCCACAGACACGTGTACCCTTAACGTAGTTCTCGGGGATATTCAGCGTGACACAGAGAGTGACAAGGCCGGCCCTTTGAAATACAGGTACAACAGAAACAGGAAGTAAGAGTGAGAGAAAGTTGTGGTGAAAGAGTACAGCAGGGATCACCACCATCCCCTGCCGGAGCCTCGTGGAGCTTTAGGTGTTTTCGCTCAATAAACACTCACAACGCCCGGTCTGGGAATCGAAACCACGATCCTATGACCGCGAGTCCGCTGCCCTAACCACTGGGCCATTGCGCCTCCACACACAGATTTATACATGCGTGCGCACATACTCGTTCGATACGCTGCCATATTGTTTGTCTCTCAAATCTTACTCAAGCCATTAATCAACTTGATGCTGTGCAGTGGGACCGAACCCAGAACCAAATGATTTCAAAGTGGGCTTTTAACAATACATTTATGCTAGCACCTATATTACTGATAAGTGAAGCGGCTACTATACTTCATTCACTGGGAAAGTGAGTTGAAGTTCAGTTTAGCCATATAAACTTTTCTGCTATATGAAAATACAGCGAATTAAGATTTGTTAAAACTTTAACAACGTAGCGGTTTCGTTCCGTAGTCAAGATTGGTTACTGGACGTAAATTGAAACGAAAACAGATAACAGACCTAAACAAATATTACCTGAGACCTCACATTCTACTCTATCGATGTGGAATTTTATGCCATCGAAAGAATCCAATATGCTACCCAAATTACAATTTCAATCTGAAATTTATACTTAATGGTTACCTATAAACTTTCAACTATCTTATGTTGCGATACAGACGTGAAAATTGCGATCTGTGGAAAATATGCTTCAGTACATTGCACAGTTTCGTTGCTGACATTTCCTTTTCTGTCATTTCGTTTCATATTTTGTTTTGTAAAGTATCATCTGTTAAGGTTTTATAACATTTTCCTTTTATTCATTTTTTTTTTTCATCTTTTAAGCTTTTCTTTAATATTTTCATTTTTCTTTCCTTAAAACCTTTTTATTCATCCAAAAATAACAAAAAGTTGTGTTTCGTACGTTGCGTCTAAAAGAAGTTGTATTTCGAGTCTTGAAAACCAAAATATGGCATTAGGTCAACACAGTGTATCAATAACGGAGGCTTATAATTGACTAAAATTACCAAACATTTCAGTCTTTAAAGATAAATACCTTATTTAATATAAATTTTTCCAAGGCGGCGAGCTGGCAGAAACGTTAGCATGCAGTGCGATAATATTTAACGGTATTTCGCCTGTTTTTACGTTCTGAGTTCAAATTCCGCCAAAGTTGATTTTGCATTTCATCCCTTCGGTGTCGATGAATTAAGTACCAGTTGTATACTGGAGTCGATCTTATCGACTGGTCCCCTCCCGCAAAATTTCGGTCCTTGTACCTAGAATAGAAAACAATATTTATTTCTCCAAACATTAAATGTGGTTTTTGTAAGCAGCATGTATAACTACATCTATTACCTTTTATCTTTTACTTGTTTCAGTCATTGGACAGCAGCCATGCTTAAAAAGTTTAGCCCGACAAATCGACCTCTTATACTTAATTTTTTGCTTAAGCTTGGTACTTATTCTATCGGTGCCTTTTGCCGAGCCGCAAAATTACAGGGACGTAAATGAGCCAATATCGGTTATGAAGCTTCCCTCTACGAAATTCACTCACAAGGCATTTATCGGCTCAGGATTATAGTGGACGACACTTGTCCAAGGTGGCGTGTAGTGAGACTGAACTCGAAATCTCGTGGCAGTAAAGTGAGCTTTTTAACCACACAACCATGCTTGCCCCTATTAATGTTGTTAATGTCCGGCGTAAGCTTCGATTAAACTCGTCGCCACTTTTATAAGTGGATATCCTTGTTGCCACTTTTATTTCCTTGAATATACAGGTTTCACAAAGCGGGAATAGACAAAACTGTCTTAACACGGCGTACTTCAAATTACTCAGCTAAACACGATACTCCAATAAATAAAAAAAAAACTCTAAACAATTTCCCCGACTTCCACGAACTCTCAACGACTTCTATTTCTTTGTTGGGCTCACATGCCCGAACACAGATAGGACGGCACAAGAACAGACAAAACAATACAAGTGGGGACAAAAAACATGAAATGGATGAATGGAAATGGATTATAAATAAATGAAGGTACAATGGCTACGCGAACGCCACCAGTTCAATTGTTTGGTGCGGCTGTTTATGTGTATTTAACTGGAGATTCAGGGCTGTTTCTGTGTGTTTGTGTGTACTTGACTGGAGATGCTGATCTGTCTGTGTTTGTGGATATTCTGGGTTGTCAGGGATATTCTTGTATTTTTGCCGTAATAGAATATGTTGTGTGGGTGCTTGTATGTTACTTACTTCCTTCTTTTTCTTCTTTTTTGAGTTCTTTGGAAGTGGGGGCGGTTAAAGTCCTTCCTCTGTCTATTTTGTACTTCCTGGAATCCTTTATCTCTGCTTTCTACATTTACTTCTTCTGTATTTTTCTTTAATTCCTCGTCTCTGTTATTTCCTTCTTGTATCTCCTCTCCTGGTGTCTGGCTGTTAGGAAGAAGACAATTCACCTTTCTGTGCCCCCTCTTTCTGCAATGATAGCAGGTGGGAGGTCTTCCCTCTACTACCACTCGCAGTTTCACATCATCTGGTAGCTCTATCTCTTTGCTAATTTCCTGTAGGTCCAGTGGTGTAGCCTGGATTATAACTTCCAGACCAAACCCCATCAGTTCGAGTGTTTGGTGCGGCTGACTTGTAGCACTTCTGGGTCCTTTGATTTTATTGAAATAGCTGCAAGCAGCCACATCTCGTTAATCTCAGGGAGTACCTTACCAATCCTCACTCTCGTCACTCGTTTACCGAGGTAGGTTGGCAGGGGTGCCCATTCTTCTGTTTTCAATGTTACAGTGGAGTACATTACTGCCTCCTCCACAGTAGGGAAACGCACCTCCCCTGTACCATACTTTCTTCCTCTGCAGTAAAATTCAATTTCACTTCTTATATCTTCCAAGCACCCTTCTACTGCTTCCTCGCCAGCCATTTCTATCTTCTTGCTTCTCAGTGATAAGGTTCTATATGCCACCATCTTCTCCTTTTTATTTCTAGTTATATTTTCCGGTGGGGTGAATTTTAAACTTGACTCCTCTCTTTGGATTAATTTCTGGCTGCTTCTTACTATTTCAAAGTCGACAGGTACCTCCTTGACTTTCAGTTGGTTCACCGTAGCTGCTACATTCTCTCTATCTGCTACTGAAGCGTAGCTCCCGCCACGTGTTTGCAACACTTCCATTGCTTACTGCTATTCTCTTCCCCGCTGGGGGAGAAAACGAAACAAGAGCGAACACTACAACAAAGGTTCAACAGTTCCAACAGTAGGCAACTCCACTAGGGAGAACCTTCAACATTGGACATCCCATCCACAACGATAATAAATCAACAAAAACGACTCCTACGACTTCTATTTCTTTCATTTCAACCAATACGCTACTCTTTATAAGAGTTCGGTTAGTCCATTCTTCCAATCCCACAGGGGTGTCAATGACTCTCTGATTTTTTATTGCCCACTAGGGGCGAACACAGATGGGAGAACACATTACATGGGGGGATACAAAACAAGAAAAAACCAACAAAGCAAAGTATGAGAACATGAAATGACAATGAAAATGAAAAAGATACAATGAAACTACTCTGATTTTTAATGCCCACTAGGGGCGAACACAGATGGGACAACACATTATATGTGGGGACACAAAACAAGAAAAAAACAAGGCAACGTATGAGAACATGAAATGACAATGAAAATGAAAAAGATACAATGATGCTACTCGGCCCCACCTCCGAGAAACTTCATTTCTACCTTTAATTCCTTTTTTGAGTCCCGTTCCTTCCAAAATATCTATCCCATACTTTTCCAACAGCTCGTCATAAGTTATGAAGGATGGCAGCATATTTGTGTCCATCTCCATTTCCCGCATCCAATGTCCACTTTCGTATTTTGACACTTTCTTCTTTTTTTTGTTCCTCCAAAAGCAACATGCAACCATGCCAACACACAATGTTATCAAATACCCTTGTTTCTACTTTTTTATAATCCTTCCAAGTTACCACCTCACTGCACAAATCCTCATTAGCACCGTCATACATTAATACTGTACATTTTTCCCCTTTTTTATCTGGGAGCAGGGAGTTTGGGAGTTCTAGTGTGTTAACGATTTCTTTTTTTATTTTTGTGTCGGAAGGGAAGGGGTAGGTTTGGTGTCTGTGGAGAGAGGGCGGACTGAGACGGTGAGGGTGAGGTGGACGAGTGTGTTGGGGTTGCCTTCTTCCCTTTTCTTATGTTCTCCACCACCTTCCATGATTCATCGTCCTCCTTTACTTCTGTTGGTGCGTCCTCTGCTCTCACTGGTTGTTCCTTGGTTTTCTCTTGGTTCTTCTCAGTTGGTGAAGAGTAGTCCGTTCTGATGTGGCCTGAAGAGCCACATTTGAAGCACCGAGGGATTCTGCTCTCCACACTGACTCTCAGCACCGCGTCCCCGACTGTCACCGTCTCCACCATGTTTTCCAGGCTCTCCACTGATCTTTGAATTATTAAATCCAAAGTTTGGCCTTTCCAGCTTATTGTTTCTGACTTTGTGGCCTGCAGGAATGCTATTTCGTCCTCATTACCCAGGATTATAGCAGCCGCTACCCAGGCCACGTCAATTTCGGGTGGGATTCCCTGTACCCTAACCCTGGAAGCTCTCCTTCCGAGGTGTGTCGGTAGGAGTACCACACTTTTCGTTCTTAGAGTGGTCGCTGAAAATTGTATCGCTTCTCTTCTACTGAATATACTTTATAAATGATTGTCTTTTCCTGTATTCCTTTCATAATTTCTTAAGGTGGAGACATTAATTTTACATCTCCACCTTCTCTGTACAACATTTTTTCGTAATTCTTCAAGTTTATTAAATCAACTTCCTTATTTTCTACTTCTGTAGCTCTCGAGTAACTCTTCTTTTCGTCCATTTTTTATCAATTTCCTTTATTGCTTTTACCAGTTCCTCCTTTGAAGAAGACAGCCCCGAAGAGCTGTAATCCTCATACGGCATCATTTTAACAGCAAGCTGCTTCAGGGCAGCAAAAAACAGTTGACAAAAGTGTTCAAATAAACACTAACACAAATTCCAAACGACAAACAGCAATTTTAAACAACAGTTTCAACTTTAAATGACAACACCATTCGAACACCTTTATATTCTCGTATTGTACGTACTCGGGTGTCAATGACTCTCACCACAAAACACATGGTGAAACAGAACACCCTAATTTATAAGCAGTGAAAATGTAAATAACGAATAGAATAATATGCATAGAAGCATATTATCATCATAATTATATTCATCATCATAATTATCCCGTCAACTGTTTTGTCATCACCAACATCAGCATTACCATCTTTATTGATGTTTTCATCAATTGTTTCGATGTTAGGAAAATAATGAGCGAAGTCAAATAGTTCAAGTGGGTAGATAGAATAAATGTGAATAATTTATATTCATACAAGGTAGTGTATTAAAAGACGTACACAAAAAATTCTAAAATTTCATTTTCTTGTGTTTATTTATTAACGACTCTCAAAAAAAGAAGACCGAGAGAGAATTTCAAGGGATTGATCGTTAATTTATATGTTTATGAAAAATTTGATCTTTGTGTGCATGCAAATCAATAGATATGATCATATTCTAGCCTTATTTGAATCCATAAGCACACTTTAGTCTACTCAAGCCTACTTTGATCAACCGAGAAGGGATTTTACATGAAAAAAAGTTACGAAGATATTATGATCATATTTTCCCAACGCAAATCAATTAATTAACTTTTGTTATAATAATTCTTGCCTCCTAGAAATCATTTTCCTTTTTAGGGAATCGTGAACAGTTATCGTTAATTAGATGCTTTCTTTCTCCAACTAAATGCACACATCATTCGAAAAATCATCTATCAATACAGTATATCACCAATTATTTTCATAGTCAATTACTTTATGACTAAATTCTGTAAGTTCTCAGATATGGCCTTGATCTCATACAAAGACACAATTCAATCCTCATGACAGTTTGCTTTTTTCATATTCTCTCTTCTCTCTTTTTCTCACCCAATATACTCCACATACATTACTTATCCATAATGGCACAGCTGTCGCTCTTACAAATACCAGGCCATTGTTTTTGATCCTCAGTATCGTCATCAATGTACATACATGTATCTGTCTGAATATTTGCAATGTGCGTATATGTGAGAGAAACGCGGCAGAATCAATAGAACACTAACGAAATACCTTGTGGTGATTACTTTTATCCCTTGGTATTTTGAATTCAAACCCCACTGGTGTCACCTCCGCCTTTCTTCCTTACCATGTCATCTGAATCTATTCTTGTACGTGACAGCTGCTCATTTTAGCGACAACGATTGAACGACTATCAAATTAGTCACCTGTAGAATTTGGACTGAGAACAAAAAAGACAATTGTAAAGACCGATAAACATTTAATTCCTTCTACTATTGTTAGTGTTTATCTGTCAATAACAACAACAATTGTCAGAGAAATGACATTTAATGAAATACATCACTACGAATAATATTACTGTAGAACTATTTCAATAGGTTGTTTTTAATTTTGTTTTTTAAATATCACATTCTGAGAAAAACTCTGGATATGTCTTTATGTTAATATGGTATGGCTCGCACACAATGCAATAATGTTATGACTCAAAGCGATCGACAGGCAAATAGATTTGTCCACAAGCCTTTTTCGGAGATGCAAATGTAAATGTGACTGTCTGTTGAAGATGCTTTTTTCATACGTTTATCACAAAAGTTTGTAAATCTCAGTCATTTTATCTCTCTTCACTCATTATCTTTTTAGCTTTAGATTTTGCTAAAATATGCATATCATTATATATAAAAGAGAGGTTGTGTGTCTGTCTCCTACGATTTAGATTCCTAACTACTCACACATTTTGCGGTGCAGTTTAACCAAAACCGGGTATCTTATAGTCGTGATACATATAGAGCCCTTCTGGGTATTAGCGCGCGTCTACGATGAGTCTACGATTTTAAAAAAAATTACCATCAATTTTTCCCATTTTTACTGCATTTTTGGCATATATAAGGGAAATAACTCTCTAAAAACTTATTAAATCTCAGAACGTAAAAAGCTACAGTAACACCTCCCCCTTTGTGGTTAGCCATATTGAGATGGCTATTATACTTTACATCTCTAAAAATGCTTATATAGTTATTTCCCTTACGAACCCGAGCAACGCCGGGCGAAACAGCTAGTATGTGTATAAATGTGTGTGTGTGCGTGCACGCGTCTCTCCGTTCGCTTTCGGAAGTATGTTCGAAGTATATAACTACTTACTTCAACACCGCTCTCATCTCGTCGTCTTTTGTCACACTCTCACCTTCTCCCGCTTCTCCTCCTCGTTCTATTCTTCCCTCCTTCCACCTCATTAACTTTCTCTCTCCTACTTCTTCCCGTCCACGTACAAAGATCGCGTGGTCTTGCATTCTTTATCAGTTGCAGTCAGTTTTTTTTTTTAACAGAGGATATAAAACGACAATCTCTTTCAATTTCACTCCTGTCGACTTTTCCCTCAAGAAAGACCTTATCCCAAACTTTGGATTTTCCACTCCCTATAGCAAGTTCACTGAACACTTTTTGTCGATTTTTGCCTAATAATACAAGTCTTACCGATACAGACCAACACCAGTCTATTTTTATGCTGTTTGATCATATATTCGTGTGTGTGTGTGTGTGTGTGTGTGATGTCTTTGTATGTACGTGTTTGTGAATGTTTCTTATATTAGAAACATTCAGACAACTATATTTGTGATAAGAAAAATACGATACCTTGATATCAAACAATTTATTTGAAATATCGATGTGCTTCGTGTAGGTAGCATATCTAAAGCGTGTTTGGTAATTGTAGACTAACTTCGTTGTTAAACTGCCCGATTGTAGCCATTGTTATCTTAGAATTAATAGACAAAACCGTCAATAATTCCCAAAATTGTTGTTCGCTGAAGTATTAGCAGATGTAAAATTTAAATAAACAAGACCATTTTTATGGCATAATAGAAACATTTCAAAAACAATAGCAATGTCTTTTGGTTTAAGTAAATTATTCTCCCTTCTTTAAATTTTTTATATATCAGTCTTAAAAAGAATGCTAATTACATAACTTCATAACACTGTTTACAAAAAAAATCATACGGCCATTTTCAATATTTGTTTATAATTCGGTCTGAAATGGATACTTCGTCTCATGTTTTCATTGAAAAAGCAAATTCAATATGGTAAGTTTTTAAAGTCATATCAAAGAAATACTGTTGTCTAACATATAAACACTTGCCAATGTATAATATGGGAGTTACCAAAGCTCAATTTTTGTATAAATGCTGGGTAATGAGGAATACTAATACTGGCGTCGCAGTATAGGCGCAGGCGCTGGCATATAGGCGCAGGCGTTGCTATATAGGTGCAGGCGTTGCTATATAGGCGCAGGCGTAGCTATATAGGCGCAGGCGTAGCTATATAGGTGCAGGCGTAGCTATATAGGCGCAGGCGTTGCTATATAGGCGCAGGCGTTGCTATATAGGCGCAGGCGTTGCTATATAGGCGCAGGCGTAGCTATATAGGCGCAGGCGTAGCTATATAGGCGCAGGCGTTGCTATATAGGTGCAGGCGTTGCTATATAGGCACAGGCGTAGCTATATAGGTGCAGGCGTACCTATATATGCACAGGTGTGGCTGTGTGGTAAGCAGTTTGCTTCCCAACCACATAGTTCCGGGTTCGATCACTCTTCGTGGCACCTTAAGCAAGTCTTTTGTTATAGCCTGAAGTTGACCAAAGCCTTGTAAGTGAATGTGGTAAGCTGAAACTGAAAGAAGCCTATCGTGTGTGTGTGTGCATGTGTGTGTGTATGTGTGTGTGTGTCATTCGGCACCGCTTGACAACCGGTGCTGGTTTGTTCATGTTTCCACTATCTAGCGGTTCGGCAAAAGAATAAATAGTAGACTTCAAAAAATATATTTCTTTCACCCATATTTTATCACGATGAAATAAAAGTCTAATAAAAGTCTTAAAAAGGCTCTCAAAGTAAGAGGCGGGATTTATTTTCGTTTATCCACCAGCCATAGATAAGATTTCCTACAGCATTAACAAGAGAAACATTTCACTGTTCATTATCTGCACCTTTCCCCTTGGTTTTTTCTCTTTAGGTTTTTATTATATCCTTCTTATAAATTAGGGGGATTGTATAACTTTCTCAACGTGGCATGGCTTACCAGCTTCACATGAACCTTAAATTGATTAATAAATGACGGTTAACTTCTGAGTTTGATAAAATTGAAACAAGATTTCCATGATACAGGTGGTGAACGATTTTTTTAACCTGAAAATTAGAAGAAATAAGGTAAGTTTAATGTGACGGTTACATCAGATTTAGTAATGTTCATACATTTGTTGTATAAATGGAATACAACAGCCACTGCCGTTAGTTTGAACCAGGCTTCATATGACTCTTGGGCGTCCATATAAGATTTCTGGGGAACCACGTTAGCAAAATAGTAAATTGGGGATTTACAGTAGTATTAGGCGCAGGAGTGGCTGTGTGGTAAGTACTTTGCTTACCAACCACATGGTTCCGGGTTCAGTCCCACTGCGTGGCATCTTGGGCAAGTGTCTTCTGCTATAGCCCCGGGCCGACCAATGCCTTGTGAGTGGATTTGGTAGACGGAAACTGAAAGAAGCCTGTCGTATATATGTATATATATGTATATATATGTATGTGTGTGTGTTTGTGTGTCTGTGTTTGTCCCCCTAGCATTGCTTGACAACCGATGCTGGTGTGTTTACGTCCCCGTCACATAGCGGTTCGGCAAAAGAGACCGATAGAATAAGTACTGGGCTTACAAAAGAATAAGTCCCGGGGTCGATTTGCTCGACTAAAGGCGGTGCTCCAGCATGGCCGCAGTCAAATGATTGAAACAAGTAAGACTAAAGAGTAAGTATTTTAAGGCTCCGTGAAAAATATTGATTTAAATGCATGTATTGCAAGAAACAGTTAGTTTCCTTTCTCTAACATTTTTACATAGCTCAATTCTATGCAAGTGAATGTTTGAATGACAAAATAGTAATTTTGAAAGAACTATCTATAAAATTAGTTTTTAAACATCAAATGACTATGGTGGAGAGGTCCACCTGAATAAAATAGTAAACAAAGGTGTCCATAGATAAAAAAAAAAAAGTGGTTGAGAACCACTGGTTTAAACAAATTTATATGCATTTCTCACTTGGACCTCAGTATTTATTTACTCACAGAAGCATAAAAGTTTAAATCGATCTCAGTGTTAATTGAACACATAATGCTGAGCGATGAAAATAAATAGTCAAACGTCTTGTAATGATATCATTTATTCCAACTCTTTAACATTTTGATTACGTTCCAAGATAGTTTTTTTGTTGTTGTTGCGTAATAGAAGGAGCCATTTATGTCTGACGTACCATTATTACATCATTAGAATCGTGACATAATAAGCAGAATGTCGAAATGAAAAAGCAATGCAACACTAAATGACGTCTCTTTCAGTTTCTTTCTGTTCTATAGCGTTGCTTATAACCTCTAATAACATTCTTTCAAATGCGACAGTAAATTATTCCATTGATCTTATTGTCCAAATATGGAGGACTATCAGCAACGGGCAGACAGAACTTAACTAGAATTTTAGTGTGCGTGTGTGTATGTGTACGGCTGCATTTTAGTGCGTGTGTGTGTGTCTGCGTGTGCGCTATAATGGTGTATCCGCATTACGTTCAACAAAGGCCATTCAGAAGCCAATTTGGTCAGGAGGATTAGTATTATTGATAACAATAATAATGTTTCTGATTTAGGTATAAGGGCAGAAATATTGAGAGAAGGAGGTTCGTCAATAGTATCGACTCCAGTATATGACTAGTGGAGGCGCAATGGCCCAGTGGTTAGAGCAGCGGACTCGCGGTCATAGGATCGCGGTTTCGATTCCCAGACCGGGCGTTGTGAGTGTTTATTGAGCGAAAACACCTAAAGCTCCACGAGGCTCCGGACTCGCGGTCATAGGATCGCGGTTTCGATTCCCAGACCGGGCGTTGTGAGTGTTTATTGAGCGAAAACACCTAAAGCTCCACAAGGCTCCGGCAGGGGATGGTGGTGATCCCTGCTGTACTCTTTCACCACAACTTTCTCTCACTCTTACTTCCTGTTTCTGTTGTACCTGTATTTCAAAGGGCCGGCCTTGTCACTCTCTGTGTCACGCTGAATATCCCCGAAAACTACGTTAAGGGTACACGTGTCTGTGGAGTGCTCAGCCACTTACACGTTAATTTCACGAGCAGGCTGTTCCGTTTATCGGATCAACCGGAACCCTCATCGTCGTAACCGACGGAGTGCTTCCATCCATCATGACTAGTACTTTGTTTTATCGATTCAGAAAGGATAAAAGACAAAGTGGACCTCGGTTAGACTTGTAATCAAACCACTAACCTAACGATTCTGCGAAGGCATTGCCTTTTTTAATCATAGTAATTGTTTCTAAAATAGGCACGACTCCAGAAATGTGGAAGGGGAGGGGTAAATCGCTTCTATTAAACCTAGTACTCGACAGATGCTTTACTTTGTCGACTGCTGAATGAGGAAAAATTAAGTTTACCTCGGTGTGAATTGAACACAGAACCTGAAGAGCCAGAACAAAGCCTGCCAGGTATTTTTCCAACGCTCTAGCAATTCCATCAGTCCATTCTTTTAATAATAAAAATAATCTTTTCTACGGTGGGCACAAAGCCTGAAATTTGGGGCTGGGGAGTAGTCGATTACATTGACCCCAGTGCTCAACTGGTATTTATTTCATCGATCCCGAAAGAATGAAAAGCGATGACATCGGCGGGAATTGAACTCAAAACCGAAAGAATCGAAGCAAAAGCGTAAAGCATTTTATCCGACGTTCTAACGATTGCTTTGCATGACAATATGCGCTGGAAAAGATACAGAGTACGAAGAGTTTTGAATGAGTTTTTTGAATTTTATATCTTTTATTTTTACTTCTTTCAGTCATTGGGCTGCGGCCATACTGGAGCACCTCCAAATCAGCCCCAATATTTATGTTTTTTAGGGGCACTTATTCTATGGGTCTCTTTTACAGAAATCGCTAAGTTACGGAGACGTAAACTAACACCGTTTCTGAAGCGATGGGGGAGAAACACAAAAACACGTACGCACACACACACACACACACACACACACACACACACACACACACACACACACACACACACACACACACACACACACATGCATATATACATATATACGAGAGGCTTCCACACAGTTTTCGTCAACCAAGTATTTTTTCGGCATGCTAACGATTGTGCCAGCTCGCCACCTTATGACGTCATAATAATAACATTACAAACAAGTAAAGCTCTAAAATCTTTGCTTTCCAGTCGGTAAATGTTTGCTGTCTTTCTTGTTTTTTTTTGTTGTTGTTTGTTTTTGCTGTTGTTGTTTTGTTCTTTTTTTCTTATTTAAATTACTTTTTAGCTTTTATTGTTTTACTTGTTTCGGTCACTAGACTGCGACTATACTGGGACACCGTCTGCAAGAATTTTTAGTCAAATGAATCGACCCCAGTATTTATTTTTTAAACCTAGTACTCATTCTATCGTCCACGTAACTTAGCCGAGCCGCTAAGTTACGTAGACGTAAACACACCAGCACTGATTGTCAAGCAGTGGTGGGACACACACACACACTTGCACACATTCATACACACACGCGCGCGCGCGCGCATGCATGTTTGTGTGTGTGTGTATATATATATACATACACGACAGCCTTCTTAGTTTCTGTCTACCAAATCCGCTCACAAGGCTTTGGTCGGCCCGAGGCTATACTAGAAAACACTTGCGCAAGGTGCCACGCAGTGAGACTGAACCTTGAACCATGTAGTTGAGAAAGAAGCTTCTTACCACACAGCTACGCCAGCACTTATAATGATTTATAACTTTCAAAAAGAGATTTAATGATGGCCATGAAAGATTTTTAAGATTCTGTAACTATGAATATAATATACAGTTAATCACTAAACTCACACATGTACACACACACACACACACACACACACACACACACCTATATGTATGATTGTGTGTTAGATTGTGTCTGTACGAGAGTATGTGCGATAAAGTATGGTAATGCTAAGAGTGACACATTAACCGGATTTTATAAGATCTGGGTACTGAGATACGAAGTCTGATTAAAAATTATCGGGACCGGTGCTGCAAAAAGAAAACTGCAACATATGAATTCGGTATTTAATCTCCTTCGAAGTAGGCCCCTTCTGAAGCCACACACTTTATCCAGCGTTGTTTCCATCAATGGAAGCATTCCTGGAACTCCTTATTTTGCGATAGCGAGTAGCTGCCTCGTCTCATTCTCTTGTATTTCCTCGACGTCTAGAAATCTTGTTCCCTTCAAGTGGGATTTGCTATTCAGAAAGAACCTTCATTCTGCGTTTCTTCCTACGTACGTGCGCGCGCACACACACGCACGTATGCATATACAGATACACAGACACAGACACACACACACATCTCTGACCCGACTCGATGAGACCTACTAATCGTACCCGTACTACCTGTTCCCTGGTCGAGTGGTTGGTGACTAAACCGACTCTCCCATTTAATTAGCTTGCTACAATTTTAAGGGTTGTGTCTAGGCACCAAGAAGGACTAAAAACAAGACTTATCGAAAGGTGGATGAGTTCCTTGTAGGCCAATGGCCATCCAGTAGGGGAAAGCAATGGCAAGTCACACCAATATCTCGACCAAGAAAACACTATGAGAAAGTCAGAACGAGGTTATGCTATGGCCCCATCAGATGGGAGGACTGGCAATTAATCGGGAAGACTGTCATTGTAGTGTCATCAACGCGCTGCAAAAAAGTACGCGATATATGATGATGATCTCGAGAAGAACAGAAGTATGGCGTTGCAGAAAAAGTTATGTTGTGCCAAAAACCAAGAAAAAAATGTTACTGTGATGATCCTGAGCAACAATAATATTATTCCATGAACAATTGTTCTCTTTGTGAACCATTTTCATAGTTATTTATGGGACCACAGAAATATGATAGAGTGCCTGAATCTGTCTTCAAGTCGGTTACAGACTTACTTTCCCTTTTGTTGCAAGGTTACAGACGACACCATCTGAAGAGCAAGATGGATTTGGAGAAGAGGAACCTGACACAGAAAAAGTATGTGAATCGATGGAAGGATGTGATAAAAAAGGTGGGTGTGAGTAACCCTGCTTAGTCATCATGAAAGAAGAAAATAGTCTCTGGGCTTTTAGGCTGTCGGGTAACAATCTATACTGTGATATACTTATCCGGCCAAATTTATTTTTTAAAAAAAAGGGTGAGAAAAGTGAAGTCTAGTATTATAATTAATACTCAACATCTGTAAATATCAAACGAGCTACATAACTTTTTTGTAATTATGTTTTGTACTGTAATGTCCTATCTTTGTAACGATTTTTATAGTCATAATAAAGATTTTATACATAGAAATCGACTGGTTGGACAGCGGACTGAAGTGGGAATCAATGAAAGTTTGCTCGGCGCAAGCATGAGAGAGGTTAAATTTCCTTAAAGTGTATTTGATGAGTGTAGACTAATTTTATTTTCTATCAACAAAATTGGTCAGAAGCATATATTTTCCCTGTCTTAGAATTGATAGGCAAAATACAGTCTGTAGAACTCCCATTTTTGGTATCTACTGACTTATTGCATGACACATTATAATATATAAAGTCTGGTTATGAACATGTGACAGTTATTCCGTTATAAAAGAAATATTTCAAACAAGTAAAACTCCCAAGCATTTTTCAGAAGTAAAACTTTTTATTTTCATATTTACTCTCTTTACTCTTTTACTTGTTTCAGTCATTTGACTGTGGCCATGCTGGAGCACCGTCTTTAGTCGAGCAAATCGACCCCGGGACTTATTCTTTGTAAGCCCAGTACTTATTCTATCGGTCTCTTTTGCCGAACCGCTAAGTGACGGGGACGTAAACACACCAGCATTGTTGTCAAGCAATGCTAGGGGGACAAACACAGACACACAAACATATACACACACACTTATATATATATACATATATACGACAGGCTTCTTTCAGTTTCCGTTTACCAAATCCACTCACAAGGCATTGGTCGGCTCGGGGCTATAACAGAAGACACTTGCCCAAGATGCCACGCAGTGGGACTGAACCCGAACCATGTGGTTGGTTAGAAAGCTACTTACCACACAGCCACTTCTGCGTCTATTTATATGCGCGCGCATACATGTGTGTATATCTGCACACCAATGTAAGCTTGTATGTGTGTAATCTATCTTAATGACATCATAACGGATTATTTCTCATTTTGAAAACATTGGAAGAAAATGATTTGTTTTTGATACAGAAGACCGGAAATTTATAAGTTAGATGTGAAAGGTATATTGGATTAAGTAACGAAAGTCGATAGAGCCACTAATCTAAACCTTGTTGGAAATGCCACACAGAAAATAGAAAATATTAAATCATATCTATTTCATAATTCGAACCTTGGCCAACAATCTATAGGGAAGTGTTATACTCGATTAACTCAAACCTTGTACAAGACTGATATTTATTTTATCTTCCCACAAAAAGATGAATGAACTGACCTCAGTAGCAACTGAAGTTTAAGTTACACAACTATAGGCGCAGGAGTGGCTGTGTGGTAAGTAGCTTGCTAACCAACCACATGGTTCCGGGTTCAGTCCCACTGTGTGGCATTTTGGGCAAGTGTCTTCTGCTATAGCCTCGGGCCGACCAATGCCTTGTGAGTGGATTTGGTAGACGGAAACTGAAAGAAGCCTGTCGTATATATGTATTTATATATATATATATATATGTGTGTGTGTGTGTGTGTGTGTGTGTGTGTGTGTGTGTGTGTGTTTGTGTGTCTGTGTTTGTGCCCCTAGCATTGCTTGACAACCGATGCTGGTGTGTTTACGTCCCCGTCACTTAGCGGTTCGGCAAAAGACACCGATAGAATAAGTACTAGGCTTACAAATGAATAAGTCCTCAAGTCGATTTGCTCGATTAAAGGCGGTGCTCCAGCATGGCCGCAGTCAAATGACTGAAACAAGTAAAAGAGTAAAGAGTAAAGAGTAACTAAATAACCAAATACCTTTTTTTCTTCTCTATTAAAAATTAAGATTTCGCTTAGTGTTTCATCACTTTATAAACATAATTATTTGCCATGGTTCAATAGTAGAAATTCTTTAGGACTGACGTTCGCGCAGATTAAACAGAATGACAGGATAAAATGCTTTATATTATATTTAAGCTTTCGGTGGTGAGCAGGCAGAATCATTAGCGCCAATCGGCATTTCGTCCGTCCTTACGTTCTGAGTTCAAATTCCGCCAAGGTCAACTTCGGCTTTTACCCTTTCGGGATCGATAAATTTAAGTACCGGTGAAGCACTGGGATCGATTTAATCGGCTAGTTTCCTCCCAAAAAACATTTCAGGTCTTGTGCCTATAATAGAAAGGAAAATGATATTTAAGCTTTGTTAGAATGCCGGACCAAATGCCTAGCAGCATTTCGTCCGGCTTTACGTCCTGAGTTCTAATTCTGCCGAGATCGACTTTTCCTTTCAGCCTTTCGTGGTCGTTAAAATATGTACCAGTTGAACAATGGGGTTGCGCTAATTGGCTATCCCGCTTCTAAAAAATGTTAGGCGCAGGAGTGGCTGTGTGGTAAGTAGCTTGTTTACCAACCACATGGTTCCGGGTTCAGTCCCACTGCGTGGCACCTTGGGCAAGTGTCTTCTACTATAGCCTCGGGCCGACCAATGCCTTGTGAGTGGATTTGGTAGACGGAAACTGAAAGAAGCCCGTCGTATATATGTATATATATGTATGTGCGTGTATGTTTGTGTGTCTGTGTTTGTCCCCCTAGCATTGCTTGACAACCGATGCTGGTGTGTTTATGTCCCCGTCACTTAGCGGTTCGGCAAAAGACACCGATAGAATAAGTACTGGGCTTACAAAGAATAAGTCCCGGGGTCGAGTTGCTCGATTAAAGTCGGTGCTCCAGCATGGCCGCAGTCAAAATGACTGAAACAAAAGAAAAGAAAAAAAATGTGTCGATAGTAGAAAGGACTCTTGCTGTTGTTAGTTCAAACTCCTAATGACCAATTTGTGTTTCAAACATCAAGGGTTGATAAAGTATTTAACAAACTAGGTTTGTCATAAATTCGATCTTTTTCTTTTTTCTTTTTTCTTTTCATTTTTTTAATCCTTATTTTTCATCAACAATTTTAACAACTCAATCAATATTATATTCTCTCCATTGTTCACGCCCGTTGTCAACTTTCAACCAGCTTGTCAATGCCTTGACGGTAGAAATCACCTAGTTTTGACTCGAAGTTCATCGTCATCTTTCCAACTCCACGTCGTTGTTGAACGAAACATCTCGCAGACTGTTGGACAGCAACTGAAAAAGGTGATAATCTTAAGGAAAATACGGAGGGTACATACAACACTACAATAAAAATATTTTTCGTGTTGGAATTTTTCTGATAACCCAATAGATTTAAAAACAACTACTTTAACGAAAGCACCAACTCTCATTTACAAGAACTGAAGATGTAGAATAGTAAAAGTAATAATCATTTCTATGATAGGCACAAGGCCAGCAATATAAGGATAGTGGGTAAGTCGATTACATTGAGCCCAGTGCTCGACTGGTACTTCTTTCGTCAACCTCGGAAGGACGAAAGGCAAAGTCTGTTGCTAAGCATGTTGTCCGACGTTCAAACCATTCTGCCGTCTTTATGATTTAAATAATCTTTTTTCTATTATAGGCACAAGGCCAACAAGTTCGAGGGAGGGGATAAGTCGATTACATCGATCCTAGTGCTCAATTTTATTGACCCGAAAAGATGAAAGGCAAAGTCGGAATTTGAATAATGTAAATAATTAGTATCAAAATATATCCCCTTATTTTTCATCCACATCCTCATTATCCCTACAGAAACAACCATAATCACACCCGTATAAGCATTACCAACATCTTCATGTTTCTAATGATTTTCCTCATTGGTGTGAAGTCTGTTTTGTTTTTTTTCAAAGTAGCAAAGTTCATAGTTTTGTTTTGCTTTTCTCATATAAAAAAAATTGCAATTTCCTTTCTAAGTTACAAAACAAAGCATACATTGTTATATGGTTTAGAAACTTGCTTTGCAACCACGTGATTTTGGATTCACTCGCACTGCAATGCATCTTGGGTCACGAATTATAGAGCCAGGCCGACCAGTGCTTTGTGAATGAGTTTAGTAGAAGATACTGTATATATATATATATATATAATATATATATATATATATATATATATATATATATATATATATATATATTATATATATATATATATATATATATATATAATATATATATATATATATATATATATATATTATATATATATATATATATATATATATATATATATATATATATATAATATATATATATATATATATATATATATATATATATATATATATATACAGGAGTGGCTGTGTGGTAAGTAGCTTGCTAACCAGCCACATGGTTCCGGGTTCAGTCCCACTGCGTGGCATCTTGGGCAAGTGTCTTCTGCTATAGCCCCGGGCCGACCAATGCCTTGTGAGTGGATTTGGTAGACGGAAACTGAAAGAAGCCTGTCGTATATATGTATGTATATATATATATATGTGTGTGTGTTTGTCCCCCTAGCATGGCTTGACAACCGATGCTGGTGTGTTTACGTCCCCGTCACTTAGCGGTTCGGCAAAAGAGACCGATAGAATAAGTACTGGGCTTACAAAGAATAAGTCCCAGGGTCGATTTGCTCGACTAAAGGCGGTGCTCCGGCCGCGGTCAAATGACTGAAACAAGTAAAAGAGAATAAAGGAGAATATAAATCACAGATGTTTCTTTTATAAACATCAAGCCATTATTTGTTTGTTTTATTTTTCTCTCGTACTTACATACACATACGTAAATATACAAATGTAAGTGTATTTGTGCGGTTCAGTGCGTATATGCTTAGAAAAATACCTTACGAGGGTATGACACGATTCTGTTTAGATTGTGATGGCTTTCGTGTGAAATGTCTAAAAGTATTTAGTGGTTGTAGATTGTGTTGTCTATCTATCATACTGCCGTTGGGAGAATTTATCTAAATGATGTCTTCAATTTAATGGACAAGACAGAGCTTATAGAATTTCTAATGCTGGTCTTTGCAGAAGTAGTCGAATTTGTGGATATACAGTAAACAAGGATGATTTTATTCAGAAAATGTGAATATCATTACGTTATTACAGGAACATTTCAAGAGAGAAACGCACCTCCGTTTTAAATGATGTATTAATATTTAAAGAAGAACGATTTATTTTTATTTGGAAGAAAAAACTAGAACAAAATTCCGTTTAGAAACTTTCACATTATATTGATTTCTCAGTTACTTCGTATTAAACAACCATAAAACGATAAATGTTTAAATCGGCGGCGAGCTGGCAGAATCGTTAGCATGCCGGGCGAAATGCGTAGGCGTATTTCGTCTGCCGTTACGTTCTGAGTTCAAATTCCGCCGAGGTCAACTTTGCCTTTCATCCTTTCGGGGGTCGATAAATTAAGTACCAGTTACGCACTGGGGTCGATATAATCGACTTAATCCGTTTGTCTGTCCTTGTTTGTCCTCTCTCTGCTTAGCCCCTTGTGGGTAGTAAAGAACTAGATAAATGTTTAAATCGACCTGGTGGGAATTGAACTCAGAGAATGTTTATGATTGACATGCCACAATTAAAGTATTATGGCCAGGGGAAAACCAGAATTTCCAACAACATTCTACACGGCAGGGGGCAGCAAATCATAGCGAGGAACAGCATAGGAGACACAGGAATTGAGTTGTCTAGGTGGTGCGGATGACTGAGAGTACTCGGCAGGATCAACAAAACAACCAGAAGGCATCAGGAATAGTGTCGAGAGACCGGATATCGTATTCCATTCCAGCTTATCAAAGCAACTGATTTTCATTGAACTCACCGCGCCATTTGAAAGTAGAATAGAAGCACACGTGTTCAAAAATATGCCAGTGTGGCCAACATAAAGGTTGGAGTCAGAGGTTTTATGGGCAAATCTACTTACGATCTAATGAAACAACTCTCAATCACTGGCGAAAACAGGATTAACTTCTTAAAGGCAATATCAGAAACAGCGGAGAGGTACTCCAGCTGGGTCTGGTCTAGGAGGAACAAAACGACCCTCATACCGCTTGAAGGTAATATTTTTGTGTTTTAATGCTAAGGGAAGTAACTCTGACTGAGTCATTGTGATTGCGTTGACGTTTCACCGCTACCATGACAACGTTATTTCTTCTTTCAGTAGAAGTTTGAAAGCTAAGTCAACGGAAAAGAGTTACAAGTATAAGAAACCTCCATGCACAGATTTCCGATATCCAAGTGGCTAGAAAGTGTCTTCAGAAGGACATCCAGGAGTCATGACCTGGATGCAGCCCGTCTCCCTTAGAGTATAAGAAGTTAAGGTCCGAAACACTTTCTGGGGCGGGTTTCTTCTCTGGAAACCTTCTTCTGCTGTTCAGCTCTTTTGAGAGTTTCCCACCATTTGACAGAAATACAGAATGCAGTGCACTATTGAATTACTGTCCATTGCTCTATTAACTCAAATCCAGCGACAGCCAAATTTCTTTTTCACCTCTCTACGATTGCTAACTTACGAGTTCGTGTAAAAGGAGAAGGCAGACTTAAAATTTTCAGATGATTAGCAATCAAGTTTATATATATATATACATATATATATATATTATATATTATATATAGAGCAAACTTACTCAGATTACAAACACTCAAAGAATTAGAGGAGAGAAGGCGTTACAAGTCCGACAGTTATTTCTGAGGGCTTGGAGTTACTTCATAATGTTGGCAGATATAGTTCGTACATAGCGGTCAAGCTTCCATTTTTAAGAAACTGAACTAGATATGAGAAAAATTGATTCACCAAAAGCACCAAATATTCGTATAAATTTATATGTATAAAATTGCATTGCTTCTCACTTTATCTTTATGGCTATGAGCATTTTCATGACTATCAACATCAGAGTTGCTATTGTCATCATTGCTTTAATGTTTGTTTTTATACTAACTTACTTTATTGTTAGTCTCCAAACAGTGTATCACCAAACATCTTCATATTGTGACATCAGATTTGATCTAACCAAGACAACCTCCATGACAGTTGCCAGTTCATAATACCACAACTGTATCTTTTGCTGTCATGATGTCATAGTTTCTGTTTCTTTAATATGTATTTGACTGGTAGTTATTTTATTGACAACGGGCAGTGAACATGAGTGTCTATGCAGTTACGTAGCAAAATAACAGATATTTTACAATTATCTTATGGCTTGAAGTTACTGAAATTGGCTAACATCGAAATAAGATTCCCGACAAACTTCTATCGAAGAGTAAAATAATTCTGTGGATATCTTGCGGCTGTTTATTTCCTCCACTTCACAAACAGGCTCTGTTGATATTCCAACAGTAAATAGTGATTACAAATTAATAGGTTCCTGCTTACCAAAGATTATGGATATCATCTATAATCCTCGACTCGATAGGTATCTAGTAAAAACACTCTGCGATTTCTTGTTATACAAACCAACTAATAACATTCTTTCAAATGTGGACGTGACTATTTCACCATAATCAAGAGTAACCAGAATCCAACATGTACAGGAGGACGAGAATTTTAAATAAGGATGATAATAATTAGTAAATAGGATATATAAAATACCGTTACATTATAAAATCTAGTATAAAGACAATCATACATTTATATAAGATCAAACTCAGATACATATATAAATATCTATATATGCACAAATAAAATTGTGTGTGTGTGTTGGGTAGGTTGGTCGCTGTGTTTGTCTGTGTATGTATATAGGTAGTAATGTACATATACGCTAACAGGAAAACTGACACGAATGTCACAAAATTCAGTTATTACGATTCCGATGATATTCGTGAAGAATATCGAAATTATGTTTGGTGATCACAAAATAAATTCGTTGTCAATCATGTAAGCCTGTAATTATGTTGAGAAAATTAACCTTTATGTCATAAGAGAATCTTTCCGAGCTAGTAATCTTCCAAAATCTTTCCTTTTCAGAAAATTCTATTTTCCCTATTTTCTGATATAAAAATATATCAGAATAATGGATGCCAAATTGTCGAAGAGAAAGAGGAGGATAGGAGGCGTTTAGTTCTGTAAAGGATATACTTAAAGCAAAGCTGCACAAGACCACACATGCCAAACTCATCAGTCGTACCGTCTTATCTTCGCTCTTATATGCGAATGAAACTTATGTAACTACGAAGAGGGAAGAACATCGATTGGCTACGACGCAAAGTGCTGTGAAAAGATTCATGCTAGGAATACCATAGCGAGAGCATACTGGAAATGAGAATTCGAGAACGAAGTGGAGTGAACGACGTATTTGCGGAATACCGAAAGGGTAAGTTTCCCTGTGCTGAACAAATCGCAAAGATCACAAACAAGTGAACTCAAGTGGCAGCTAAGAGATCGGAAAAACTACTCAAAAGGTATCCACCACGATGGGAAGATGATTTAGTTAAACGATTTGGATCAAGATAGAAGAGAATGATTGAAGTGAATTGTGACCAGCAATGTATATAAACAGCCGAGAGTCTTGTCGATACAATGAACAGAATAATTACGTTACGTCATAGCGAAATGTTTGTTAATTTGAATCGACTGGATCGAAATTTTCACAGTTTTGGGGGAAAAGATATTTTACACCCCGCCTACAATTTAATGTAAAAGCCGGACTAGACTACTTTATGCGCAACTCCATTGTCTCCCGAGACAAAAAGGATGCCAACAACAATTTAAGAGGTTAAGAAAACAAGATGTGGAGGCTTTGATTTTGGTTTTGCCCAGGCGAACGTAATCCATAGTTGGCCTCCAACACAGTATTTCTCTGAATTGTCTTTATAGTCTGTCACTTCATTTGTAGATCGCCAATGTTCTCAGATCTGATTTCACCAGGTTCATAAAGACATCGTTGATACTCCGTGACAATTGCTACACGTCTCTTCTTTTTCCCAATCAGTGGCAATCAGATACAACAGCAGGACTGTCATTCTTTCAAACATCAAATCATTCTCTTGATATACATGTGTATCTCCAGTGTGTACACAGAGACACAGAGATGTGTATGATTGTGCGTGCGTATTCCAAGTCAAATTTAGAAATTAAGGTAAAAGAAAAGAGACAGAAAGTGTGTACTTCCCGTTTTATTATTAACAGTTGCAGATGACTGGGAGGTTTTAGAGTATGGAAAATGGAAGCAGACGAGGCTAGCAGTTATGGTGAAAACATCACAACGTTGAGATTTCATCTGCTACAGATATTCCGTTGTGTGGTAACCACTGAGTTAGTCAACTGTGTCGTGAGAGACGAAGATGAAGGGAACGAATGAGAAGGAGGCGTGAAAGTATGCAAAGTGGGTGGAAGTGTGTAAAGAAAATAGATGGCATGCAGAGCTGTAGAGAAAGGAGATTGAGTGCATGGGTTTTACAGAGAACCTTCCTAAGTGGATTCAGGCTTTGGGTGTAGCTGAACATGAGATGGAGGGATGGAGGGGTGGATAAAGCGGATTTGTGGAACAGTACTTTTTGGTTCATGGTGGATAGCGCAGATGTCCGATATCATTCATAACCCTCGATTCCATAGTGTTTGCGCCTTTATAGTTGCATAGAATATCTATTTCTTTACTACCCACAAGGGGCTAAACACAGAGGGGACAAACAACGACAAACAAACGGATTAAGTCGATTAAGTCGACCCTAGTGCGTAACTGGTTCTTAATTTATCGACCCCGAAAGGATAAAAGGCAAAGTCGACCTCAGCGGAATTTGAACTCAGAACGTAACGGCAGACGAAATATCGCTAAACATTCGCCCGGCGTGCTAACGGTTCTACCAGCTCGCCGCCTTATATAACTATTCTATAGTTGCATAGAATATCTATTAACACTTTGAAATCTGGCAGTGGCCATTCGCCGATAAGCATTTACAAGCTTTTGTTGTATCCCTGCGGTGAGTCCAACAAGCTAACCTCTTCAGCTGGCTGGAAATTAAAAAAATTGATAACCACTAAAATACTAATATAATAACTGTGCAGCAGACTGGAAATCTTTATATATAAAAGAGAAGTTGTGTGCTGTCTGTCTCCTACGATTTAGATTCCTAACTACTCCCACATTTTGCGGTGCAGTTTAACCAAAACCGGGTATCTTATAGTCGTGATTCATATCGAGCCCTTCTGGGTATTAGCGTGCGTCTACGATGAGTCTACGATTTAAAAAAAAAATTACCATCAATTTTTTCCATTTTTAATGCATTTTTGGCATATATAAGGGAAGTAACTCTCTAAAAATTTATTATTAAATCTCAGAACGTAAAAAGCTACAGTAACCCCTCCCCCCCCCCCTTTGTGGTTAGCCATATTGTGATGGCTATTATACTTTACATCTCTAAAAATGCTTATATAGTTATTTCCCTTACGAACCCGAGCAACGCCGGGCGATTCTGCTAGTTTAAAATAAGATACTTACTAATATATGCATTTAGTATGATGTCATTGCGTTATAATATTTAGTTGAAAGGCAATCATAAATTTATGGAAAGGATTCAAGAAACGAAAACTGATGAATGACAACAACAGTTACTAAATCATATATTTGTCAATATTTATATGTATAGATCTTGGCATATACACTTATACAAGCTTCCACACATGCACGTATATGAGTAAAATAGTATATATATATATATAATATATAATATATATATTATATATATAATATATATATATAATATAATATATATACAGCTGAACACATCTGCTATATTTCTGTGCGTATCCATATGCAGTTAAGTATGTTAAGTATATCTCTGCTTAAAGGAAATCCTTACATAAATGTCACGAGGATTAGTTATTAAAATTTTGATGCGCTTCGTGTGGAATATCTAAAATGTGCTTGATGATTGTAGACTGACTTCGTTTGCTTATCACATTGATCTGGGAAATATTTCAATACAGTCTTGAACTTAGCAGATAAGATAGTCCATATAATTCTTATGTTGGTGTTTGCTGAAGCCATAAAAATATGAAATCAAAATAGGGTCGGGAATGTGTTAAAAGGGCAGCCATTATCGCGTCAAAAAGAAACATTTTGAACGAGTAATGCTCCAGCTTTTTCAGTTTAAGAAACTCGGGTTTTTACTTTTTAAAAATTATTAGATTGGCAGAAAAGTCCTGTCGCATTTTTAACATGATCGTTTTGTGAGTGCTTTTTTGATACATACAGTAAAATAAGCATTTTTTACATTCTAATGGGGTTTTTTTCCTTCTTTGCAGATTACTTTACACTATATGTTTAAATTGTGGAGGCGCGTGGCTTAGTGGTTGGTGTCAGCATCATGATCGTAAGATTGTGGTTTCGATTCCTGGACCGGGTGATGCATTTTGTTCTTGAGCAAAACACTTCATTTCACGTTGCTCCAGTCCACTCAGCTGGCAAAAAAGAGTAACGCTGCGATGGACTGGCGTTCCGTCCAGCTGGGGAACACATACACCATTAAAGCCGGGAAACCGGGCCCATGAGCCTGGCTAGGCTTTAAAAGGGCGCAATTATTTTATTTTATATGTTTAAATTCATATCGATTTTATTCTGTTAAAATGAGTTTAGATCAAACCCATATAAGACACACTGCCAGCCTCTGTATGAAATTAAAAGAGGTTTTTCAGTAATGGAAGCAGCAAGAAATATTAGTTTTGACTATGGAAATTAAGCTTTCATGGTCCTGACATGCCAACGATGGTTTAACAAGTTCCTCCCAATTTTTCTCGCGCAAATTCCCTTCGATCTGAACAACTTCAGTCAATACTGAGCTTCTGAAAATCATGGTTGAAGAATATTCAAAGCAAATTGCACGATAATTTGAAAAACAGTTCAGTTCGAGTTACACTTCGATCATAAGACAGTTTCATGAACTAGATAAAGTGCCTAAACTTGGTCAGTGGGTTCATCATCTGACTGCTTCTCAAGTTAATCAAAGAATTTCCCTCTGCTCATTATTAAAGAGTAGACTTTCTACCGGACCCTTCCCGGATAGAATCCTCAAAAGTGATGAAAAATACGTTTTCTATAATCATATCCAAATAAAAGCCTCATGGTTAGCATCCGATGAAACTAAAGATCCCATCCTAAAACCAGGACTCCACCCGAAAAAGTTATGTTCTGTGCTTGGTATTTAGTCTGTTTAATCACAGTAAGATGGAAGATGAAATCGACCCCTGGGAAAGTTGAGGGTCCTAACTAAAAGGTCAGGCACATTTTAACTTCTGTACTGAAAGTCTATTAGTATGATTATCAAGATATAATTCCTTTTCTGAAACAGAAGGGCTTATTAATGGCTAATAATTCTTTAGAATAATGTCAGCAGAAACAGAGCTAAATTATACTCATTATACTACTACAAATTATAACTACAAAAATTAGTAACATAAACCAGGGTTAAATATATACACAAATTAGCTAAACTTATTATATAAGTAATTTAACTTACGTCTACATTTAATTCTTCGCTCATCTTGAGAATTAATTTTTTATTATTAGATAGTAATATTTCCATAAATTTATTTGTACATAGTAAACAAAAATTATTACCTATTCGATAAGCTTTAGCTTTACAAACTATCACCCAATTTAAAGATACATACATACATACATACATACATACATACATACATACATACATGACTCGAGAATATTACACCATACTTAGGAAAATATGGCGGTCGGAACACTCCTCTTACAACAAAACAATATCTCACAATGCGTTTGCAGTACCTGTGCTGATCCCAACATTTGGGATACTTGATTGGTCTGTAGAGGAAATCCACACCATAATATCAAAACCTGCAAAATCCTTACAACAACTGGGAACTTCCACAGAAACAGTGATGTTGACAGGCTGTACCTAAGAAGAAATGAAGGTGGTAGAGGCCTGAGATCAGTGCAGACGGCCTTCGAATGCCGTTTGGTATCACTCAAGCAGCACCTGCTAAACAACAGCAGCAAAAATAAATATATGAATGCAGTCCTGAAAAGTAAAGTGAGCAACATTGTACGAATTGGCAGGGAACTCCTCAAGAAAAACTCTCTTCTTGATGATCTCTTATACAGCTCAGCTCCAAAACAGCTGGGCTCTCTTACCTCGAAGAAAACTTGGCTGGAAAGCACTAAGCATTCAAAAAAAGACCATGCATGGGTGTGTTGCCCAGAAGCTTGAAGAAGGCAGTAGAATTCTTGGACACAAGACCACTACATCACATCACACTTTGAAAACTATGCGTTTGCAGTTCAGAAACAGGAGATTGCCACAAAGTACCTGGTAAACAAAAGACAGTGACGCTCTTGTAATCCCAAGGTGCAACGGCATGTGTAGACTATGTCATGTTTCTGTGGAAGACGTTACGCATGCGATTAGCAGCTGTCCTAAAATGTCGTCACGGTGCTACCTCCCTATGTTGTACGATCTTGTTACTGAAACAATTAACAATGTCTTCCGCAAAAAAGACTGTCCCGAAATAAACTTAGAAAATCCCTCTGTTATGGAATACATTCATAAACACCAACACAAGGAATCTGCCCTGCAGATATAAATATCTCCTAGAAAATCAAGGAAGCAGAGGACATCTATGGACAACTGCTTCGAAACCTCCAGCTTCTATATCCAGACTATGAATTCATATTCATACCAATAATAATTGGGGCACTAGGTTTTGTTAGTAAATGCTTAAAGGAGTATCTGGATTAACTGGGATTTTTAGAAAGAGAAATTCACCGGCTGATTCGTACAAATCCAATCTGTGAGTAGAACAGTAAAAGTATGAAAGCCTTTTCTCAAGTTCCAAATGAGAATTTGTCTATGTTAACTACACCCCAAAGACGGAGCCTTGTATCTTTGTTGGAAACTGACTCCCTCCTCATTGGAAGAATTATAATAATTGAAAAATAGAAGAGACATACATATACACATGTACATATATACATACATATATATCTATATAATATTATATATATATATTCATATATGTATATATATATATATATATAATATATATATATATATTATATAATATATATATATAATATATATATATAATATATATATATATTATATATATATATATATATATATATATATATATCACCTTGATCACCTTGACCGACCAGTCCGTCAGGCGTCCATTTGGCACAACTGGTCACAGCACGCTGTCCACTCCTCTCTGGATCGCGCCTTTCTAATCCACGTGATCCCAATCGTCCTCCTGAAATCGTAACTCTACCGTCGTGGAGCCCTTCCAGGCGGTCGTTTCCGCTCGCGCCGGTACCACTCGTCAACTGCGCGGGTCAACCGATTATCGGTGAGCCGGGCGACGTGTCCAGCCCATCTAAAATTGCTGCGTGTATATTTGCAGTGGAAAGAGTCAAATATATATATATATATTCATATATATATATGTATGTATGTATGTATGTATGTATGTATGTATGTATGTAACCTCTATTAAGCAATTCAAAAGTGAAAGACATTATCTTCTCCGTGCCTATTCCCGGAAAGATCGTGGGAAGTAGAATCCGCCTAAGTATCTATCAGAAGCAACTGTCACCAAACTTACCAGCGAGATTCCCAAGTATGTCCAGCATAGACTATAGATATTATTCATTCATCTCGTTCTTGGTGTACCTCAAGATCTCCAACCAGTTGGCTCGGCTTGAAAAGTCCGTCTTACGATTTTTTCCTGTGAAAATCTTATCACGTATCTGTAGTACCAGAGTTGTGACTCTCAATGCAGAGAAGTAGCGGTTCGATCTGGAGAGACACCCCAATCTCCATAATTCTCAACTTGAAGTAACCGGGTAAAGACACTGAGTGCCTCTTCATTTGCGGCCGGATGCCCCCAAAACTCTTTGTAATCTGACAATGATTATTCCACAGAACACGCAACTCCCTGTCCAGCCATAAGAGACCAACACAAGTTTTTCATGTTCCATCTACTCCTTTGTATCAACAGTGGAGGCGCAATGGCCCAGTGGTTAGGGCAGCGGACTCGCGGTCATAGGATCGCGGTTTCGATTCCCAGACCGGGCGTTGTGAGTGTTTATTGAGCGAAAACACCTAAAGCTCCACGAGGCTCCGGCAGGGGATGGTGGTGATCCCTGCTGTACTCTTTCACCACAACTTTCTCTCACTCTTACTTCCTGTTTCTGTTGTACCTGTATTTCAAAGGGCCGGCCTTGTCACTCTCTGTGTCACGCTGAATATCCCCGAGAACTACTTTAAGGGTACACGTGTCTGTGGAGTGCTCAGCCACTTACACGTTAATTTCACGAGCAGGCTGTTCCGTTGATCGGATCAACCGGAGCCCTCGTCGTCGTAAACGGCGGAGTACTTCCCCCTGTATCAACAGTACGTTAATCAATCATACTTGAAAAATGATGAGTGCAGAATGAGTGGAACGTTTTTTTTTATAATGATTTCAAATTTTGGCGCAAGGTCATCAGTTTCGGGTAGGGGTACACTGATTATACTGACCCCAGTGCCCAACTGGTATTTATCTTATCGATGAAAAGCAAAATCGACCTCGACAGAATTTGAGCTCATAACATAAAGACGGACTAAAAGCCGCTATGCATTTTCTCCGGCGTGCTAACGATTCTGCCAACAACTAATAATATACCAGATCTATAGAAGTGTATCGATATATGATGATATTTAGGAAGAATTCAAATATTTATGACGAAGAGACAGAAACTGAAGAATGGGTGTATGACCGTGACAGACTGCTGAAATGTGTATTTACATACATACGTGTAGACTGTGGGGTGAGTATGTATATGTGTGTATACTTGAGTGTATTAGTGTGTGTGTGTATTTGTGTGTGTGTGTGTGTGTGTGTGTGTGTGTGTGTGTGTGTGTGTGTGTGTGTGTGTGCGTGCGTGTGTGAGCGCATTGTGGCCGAAGGGTTAAGAAATTCGCTCCGCAAGCATTGAGGTCCAGAATTCGCGTGGCTACCGCCATAAACTGTCCTTTTTGCCACCCCATACCTTGCGGATGAAATTAAAAATATAAAGAAGTCCATCGGAACTCTACATTGTGTCACGTGTTGATTCTGTCTCAGAATTACGTTGGAACACGTGTGTGAGTATAATGTTCTGCCACTTACTCTTCAATTCAGGAGCTAATAATTCAGTTGATCGCACAATTGAATCCTCATCGTCGACCGATGGAGATCCACCACCAAATGCGTGTGTGTGTGTGTGTGCAAGTGCGAACGCGTATGTGTGTGCGTGTGTGTGTGTTGTGTGTGTGTGTGTGTGTGTGTGTGTGGGTGTGTCTTTGCATGTATGCATGCAAGTACATGTGGTTAGGTCTTTGTACGTTTTCCCTTTGCCTGTCCAAAGCATTTTTTCAAGTTTGTCCTAAACGCCTGCGCTTGTTTTCAAACCCTTATCCTTTCTTTCATACGATCTGAGTAGTATAAAGCTTTCTTTTCATAAGTCCCATGTTTACTCTGTTGATTTAAAGACAATTGGGAATACGTATCATATAGGACACATACATGACAGGAAAATATATCCTGTGCAACACATGGGATACATAGGACAGCCAAAAGGTTGAGAAGAAAGAAAAACATTACCCAGGTGTCACACAATTTAGTTATTAAGATATCGATGTACTTTATGTGGAATTTTAAAAAAGTATTAGATTATTGTAGGCTATCTTCGTTGTCTAATATAT
Organism: Octopus sinensis; assembly: GCF_006345805.1. Classification (NCBI taxonomy): domain Eukaryota; kingdom Metazoa; phylum Mollusca; class Cephalopoda; order Octopoda; family Octopodidae; genus Octopus; species Octopus sinensis. The sequence goes on along the minus strand of NC_043002.1, from coordinate 119,157,348 downwards.
TAGCCGATGAAATACCTCGTTGCTGTCTTGGATTTAACAGAGAAGACACTGTTTATATAATTCCTAATGTTAGTGTCTGTTGGAGCATCGAAGATATAGAATCAATATTAAATCCGGTTTTGCAAAGAAAAAGTAACCGTTATCTTCTCATAAAAGAAAGATTTCTGAATGGTAAATCTTCAACGCCTTTCATTCTATTTAAATGATATATAAGTAATAAAAAGAACGCTAATTAAATGACGTCATAACGGATTATTTCTCCGTGTGAAAAGAACAGAACAAAATTTCAAAAAAAAAAAAGAAAAAAGGCAGAGAAACGAATTTATTCTGATGACAAGGTTTCAAATTTCCAAGAGACGAGACACACAAGCAACGGGCTTCATGCATAGTTTTTCTCTTTACCAAATTCACTCATATTGGTTGGCCCAGAGCTATAGCAGAAGGCATTTGCGCAATTCTTTGTAAGCCTAGTACTTTTTCTATCAGTCTCTTTTGCGGAACCGCTAAGTTACATGGACGTAAACACACTACCATCGGTTGTCAAGCGATGTTGGTGGGACAAACACAGACACACAAACATATACATACGCATACATACATACATACATACATACATACATACATACATACATACATACATACATATATATATGTGTGTGTGTATAATAATAATAATAATAATAATAATAATAATGCCCTGATGCTGTACCAGGCAGTGGCTCTCATGGCTTCTGATCTTAACTGATTGGAAGTGTTATCATGTACATTGTTCTGTCTTGGTATAAAAGATGGGCTACAGCAAATATTCTGCTCAATACCACAGATTTGCTTGTCAGTTGTTTGACCTTAACCAGTTGAGCATGTCCCTTAGTGACTGACGATATGTGCATCTCTGATCATGAGTAGAAGTAGTGGGGGAGCATCATAGCCATGTTGAGAGGGATTCTTTGGGGTTTGAATAATTCACCTCTGGAGACATGGGTGGTTTTTTCAACATCCTTATTAAACAACCCCTTCTCAGGGACCGTTTGAGCGGGATGGCTACTCAACCTGAAGAAAATTCTAACTGGGCCCCACCTGCAAGGTCATGTGCAGTTTATCTTTGATATGAGATCACCATGTCGCACACATATGGTTGTGATGCATGTGCCTAGCGGGGTGGCATCATTCGAAGGCTAAAACAATGCGAACGCATTGTGACCAGCGATGTGTAACAACATCTGATGGTCTGGTCGGTCACATGATGATGATGATCACATGATATATATTTATATATATTTATACATATATATATTTATATACACACACATATTCGCACAAAAAATTATAACATACATGGACATAAAACACCAGCGTTCACACGTCAACATACATACACACGCACAGAAACATGTTAAGAATATTAGTTGGAGAATTTCTAGGTTCTCCTCCAATGTAAATGTATTTAATAATGCTGCCCCACCATATAACAATGCCTTGAAAGCTAGTGGATTTAAAGAGGAAATAGTTTTCACCCCTACTATTAGACCAGAAATAAAGTAATGGAAACATAGACAGAGGGAAATTGTCTGGTTCACACTCCCTTACTCCCCGAAGTGACCTTTAATATAGGTAATTATTTCTTGTCACTTATAGATAAACATTTTCCAATACATTATAAATATAGAAAACTCTTTAATAGGCATAACCTAAAAGTTAGCTTTAGTTCAACCCCAAATTTTAAACACATAATCACGCACAATACAACACAACACCTCGAAACCGATTGTTCCTGCAGGATTAAAGACCAAGAATAAATAGAGCCTGTATGATCGAGACCATTATTTGTGAAGCTACTGCAAATCCCACCAACGCTAATAATACAGTTTCATCAAGGAGATATATAGGTCTCACTGAGGGAAATTTTAAAGCAAGATTTTAAAATCACACCTTAAGCTTCAGACACTAGAATAAACGAAAGACTACTAAATTATTTAGTTATATATGGTTCTTAAAAGAACACGGTGTCAGCTACAGTATTTACTAGAAAATTTTAGCCAAGTTTAACCCTTATACCAACGGTAGTGGTAAGTGCGGTCTTTGTAACATGGAAAGATGGTTCATCTGGAAAAGTTCCTTAGACCCCATATGTTTCAATTCAAGAACTGAACTCTTTGGGACATGTTCATACGTCACAAAATACCTTTTATGCTTTTGGGTCCGCCAAGATCACGGCTAGAGTCCACATTTCTACTGTGTTACTGTACAAACTTCACCATACGTTTTACCTCCCATTGATTTTTGATTTTTAATGTAATTTTTAATTTTAATTTTTGTTTTTTATATATATCTTTATATATTTTTATATATATATATATCCTTTTTATATGTGTTCGTGTATGTATGTGTGTATGTATATGTATGTATATGTATGTATATATATATTATATGTGCGTGTGTGTGTATGTATGTATATAAGTGTAAAACTGAGTCCGGTGCATATGTGTGATTTTCATGTGCACACGACCCCTTCACTTATATGGATATGCATATGTTTGCATATGTGCGGGTGTATGTGTGTGATGGGAAGGTATGTATATGTGTGTGTATGCGGGAGTTTGAATGTATGTCTGTGTGTTTATATATATATATGTGTGTGTGTATTTGTATGTATAAATATACGTCTATATATGTGCGTGTTATGTTATGTGTGTATGCATGTAAGCACCTATGTGTATATGAGGATGAGGTTGTGTACATATATATATATACACATGAGTGTGTACAAGTATGTGTGTATGCATGAGTACATACATATACGCTTGTGTGTGTGCGTGTGCATGTCCGTGTACATATTTGTGTGCGTGTGTACGAATGCAGACGTGTGAACACAGGTGTTTTATGTCTGTGTGCTATTACTTTTAGTGCGAATATGTATGTATATATAAATATATATATAACTTTAGTATGTATGTATATATATATATATATATATATATATATATATATGTATATACACACACATGCATATATTATATCTTTTTATATATTTTTACATATTTTTTCATATATTAGAGTTACTTCCCTTATATTTAACGGTTTTCCGTAGCGTCTGTTGCCATTTAACAGCCGACGAGAATGTACCGTAGCTCTTCGCTCCGACATTCGAAAGTCTGTGTGCTAATAATGACAGCCGTTTACCGTTCGCTCTATAAATATACCATATATATATATATATATATATATATATATATAATATATATATATATATATATATATATATATATATACAGAGAGAGAGAGAGAGAGAGAAAGAGAGAGAGAGAGAGAGAGAGAGAGAGAGAGAGATAATGACTGTGTGGTATTTGCTTCCTAACCACATGGTTCCGGGGTCTGTCTCATCACTGACGTCTTGGGCAAGTGTCTTCTAGTATATACTCAGGCCCATCAAAGCCTTGTGAATAGATTTGGGAGACGGGAACTGAACGAAGTCCGTCATATGTGTGGGGGAGGGGTTCCACTTCCACTTGACAACCGGTGTTGGTGCATTAACGTCCCCATAACTTATAGATCGATAGAAATAAAATCAGGCTTTACAAAAAAACAGCAAGTACTTCAGTCCATTCGTTCTACTAGAATTCTTTAAAGCTATGCTGCAACATGGCTGCAGTCTAATGACTGAAACATGCAAAGCATAAAAAATAATTTTGAAATTCCAATAAAGACTTTGGATTAAACTTTCCTTACTGGAATTTTTAATCCAAAACGTTGATGATTCAAATTCATACGACTCTGACCTTCCAGGTAGGACTAATGAAAACATTGGCTTCAAATTTTGGCACAAGACCAACAATTTCGGGGGTGATGTAAGTCAATTACATCGATCCCCAGTGCTCAACTGGTGCTTACTTTATCGACCCTGAAGGGAATGAAAATCAAAGTCGACCTCGGTGTAATTTGAACCCAGAACGTGAAGACAGAGGAAATGCTATTAAGCATTTTCGCGACCTGCCAACGATTCTACCAGCTTGCCGCCTTAGGACTATTGAAAATATTAAATTATAATGAGATCTTACTGTCACAACTGATCGATACTTTGCAGAGGACTATTATAGTTGATTGAATCGACCTTAGTTTATGACTGATGTTTAGTTTTACTTACAGAGGGTTAAAGCGCCTTACGTTTTGGGTTCAAAACAACAAGATCAACTTTGTGGAGTGGATAAATAAAATAGCAGTCAAATACTAAAGAGGTCGATTTAACCGACTTATATTTCTGGCCCTTTGCTAATATTAGAAATAATTATTAAGATGATAGATTACAGAAACTGCAGAACACTGGACAAAATTGTACATCATTTAGTTACGAACCACTTTAGTTTCCTTGTTAACTAAAATACCTCGCAACTAAATACTGTACAATTTTGTCCAATGTTCTGTTGCTTCTCTGGTCTACCACCTTAATATTTGCTTTTCCTCATCATTTCGTGGTCAATGAACTAAGTAGCAGTCAAGTACTGGGGCCGATTAATTGACTATTCCTTCAAACAAAATATTAGATATCAAAATATTTGAGTATCACGAAAAGCTTTTGAGCGCCAGTGAAAAGGCACCAATCTTATAACCAGTCGATAAACAACATACTCCATTACAAAACGAATTATTTTGGTTAAAGTTACCATCATTAGTAACACATCTTTTCAATTCGTTTCAGATAATTTTAACTGAAATTACATTTTCTTCTTTTTTTCCAAAATTGATTCCATGTCTGGCAATGGTTGTTTTGTTTTTACTTGGCTATAAACTACATTAAAAATGTTACTTGGTAATTTTACAGTATTTTTATTCATTTTATCAAATTTTATAAACATGGTTTTTTTTTTTTACATTCATTTAGTAAATTTTTACAACATTAGTATGAGAATTTCATTCGTAACTTTCTTTCTGTTTTTTTCTCTTTTTCGTTATTCGTGAAACGTGCTCAACTTTTTGCTGGTCTATATACAGTAACGTTGAAATTTTGCCATTCAGAAGAAATATGAAAAGATTTTATATTAAAGATTCCCAATTGTGACCTGTTCGTAAAGTGAAAGCAGTCAAGTTTATTGCTTTTAACAACCAATCTATCATCATTTTTTTTAAGAAAATATTGTATTTGCTCGGAATTCCAACAATCTGCCAATGAATTTAAATTTTCAAAATCATGAGAAATCTCTTCCATTGCAATTAGAAGACTAATTTTTAGATGCTTCATTTTCAGCCTGAGAATTATTCACTGCTGGGACACCGTTGGTTTTTGGAGGACGAGGATTTTTTTTTTGTTTTTGTTTTGCGTTTTTGTTTTTCCTTTTTATGCTTAGTTTTGATTTTTAGCACCTTGTTGGGTGTGAATGAGATGATTTTGATAAAAAGCATTTTCAGCGTAAACATTTTATTTCAGGCAGTGTATCAAGAGCCATCTTATCCAATGTTGTCTTTCCTCTATCTGTGGTATACGATAGATACTTGAATCGCTTCTTTCCACTTCTTCCGTCGTCAAAGGATATTTTATCCTAGAAACTATTATTTACATTATTTATAGCTCCAATTGCAATGTTGTAGCTTTTTATTCATCAAATTTATCAGTACTCCAAGCAAACTGTTCTTGATATATATATATATATATATAATATATATATATATATATAATGTCAAATGAATTGCGACGATATAGGGTTCCATTTGATCCGATCAACGGATCAACGTGCTTGTGAAATTAACGTGCAAGTGCTGAGGAATCCCCAAGACATGTGTAATATTAACGCAGTTCTAAGGGGGTGGGGAGAGGATTCAGCGTGATACAGAATGCTGAAAACTGGCTCTTTGGATCATAGGTTCTATTCATTTTTATCAGCTGAGTGAACTAGAGCAGGGTGAAATAAAGTGTCTTGCTCAGGACACAATGCACCGCTGGGAATCGATCTCACGACCTAAAATACACACAAACACGCACGCATGCACGCACACACACACACACACATAAGCTACTTAAATTGCTGTATATATAAACAGATTAGCTGCTTGCTTCTCTGGGACCGGTCAAGTGAAGTAGACACCTCTGCTGAGAACCCAGTAAGGCTCGATAATCCATTAAGTCTGTTCATTATTTTTTTCAATCTACAGAAGAATAATTACATTTGTTCAGTTTATATGTCTACTGCGTAGGTTACATATATCACATGATACCTTGATATTGTTTAGACTGAGAACCCTGTTAAGAGGCCGCTGATATTAAATAAAGTATTAAATACATATAGTATGCAAATTAGTAAGGAAAATAGATGAATATGCCCTGTTTGTAAGTCTACTACTTAGGTCATGTATGTATGTGTGTGTGTGTATGTGTGTGTGTGTGTGTGTGTGTACATATATATAAATGGGCACATAAGTACAAAACAAGGTGTAAAAATTGTACTCAAATACCAAAGGTAGAGTAATATATTTATTATATTAGCATAGAACTGTTACTCAGTTTCATGTTCCCGTTCGCGGACAGTTGTCAGACGAACGGGAACGTGAAACTCTGAGTAATACGCGCATGCACACACAGACACACACACACACACGCACAGACATGTATATATATATATATATATATATATATATATATTATATATATATATATATATATATATATATATATATTATATATATATATATATATATATATATGTATGTATGTATGTATATATATATATATATATATATATATTATGTAGTATATATATATATATATATATATATATATAATATATATATATATGTATGTATATATATATATATATATATATATATATATATATATATATAATATATATATATATGTATTGTATATATATATATATATATATATATATAGATATATATTATATATATATATATATATATGTATGTATGTATGTATGTATGTATGTATCATGAAGATGTGTGACTTAGTGGTTAGAATGTTCGGCTCACATTCGTAAGGTCGTGAGATCGATTCCCAGTGGTGCATTGAGTCCTGTGCAAGACACTTTATTTCACCCTGCTCTAGTTCACTCAGCTGATAAAAATGAATAGAACCTATGATCCAAAGAGCCAGTTTTCAGCATTCTGTATCACGCTGAATCCTCTCCCCACCCCCTTAGAACTGCGTTAATATTACGCATGCTCTTTACTTTTTTACTTGTTTCAGTCATTTGACTGCGGCCATGCTGGAGCACCGCCTTTAATCGAGCAACTCGACCCCGGGACTTATTCTTTTGTAAGCCCAGTACTTATTCTATCGACCTCTTTTGCCGAACCGCAAAGTAATGGGGACATAAACACACCAGCATCGGTTGCAAGCAATGCTAGGGAGACAAACAGACACACAAACACACACACGCATATATATATATACATATATACGACGGGCTTCTTTCAGTTTCCGTCTACCAAATCCACTCACAAGGCTTTGGTCGGCCCGAGGCTATAGTAGAAGACACTTGCCCAAGGTGCCACGCAGTGGGACTGAACCCGGAACCATGTGGTTGGGAAGCGAGCTACTTACCACACAGCCACTCCTGCACCTTGAGGATTCCTCAGCACTTGCACGTTAATTTCACAAGCAGGCTGATCCGTTGATCGGATCCATGGAACCCTCGTCGTCGCAATTCCTTTGACATATATACATATATACATATATATCAAGAACAGTGTTTAGGTTAATCCTTGTTGATGACTGAAATTTTCAGACTATTTGTATCTCGATATCGTCTCATTTATTCATCCACTGTCATTTAACTAATTACGTTTCTAAGTTCAAATCTCAACGAGATCAACTTGCCCTATTTTTTCATTCTGGGGGTCAATAAAATAAAGCCCATGTGTCGTAAATATCGGTTGATCTTTCCACAAATTCGAGATATACTTACGTAGGAAATCAAACTTGATTCTATGAACAAAGTTGAAATTGACAGATATGATAGAGGGCAAAACTAAATACCATTCAATATTCGTTCCGGAATTCTTGAAGCTAAGTTGCCAAGCATTATTAAATCTCTCTTAAGTCACACCCTACCGTCTTCAAAAAGTAAAGGATGTCATGCATATCGAGGATAATGTAGTCATAGAGAGATTATACTTTAAACAAATACTAGATGGCCATAACTGGACCCCTTTGATAAAGACTATACTCATTCAGAGCTAACCTTGGGTTGAATAGCGATGGTCATAGAACAGAATGTCTACTGTCGCCAAGCCTTGATCGCACGCAGTTTCAATCTCCGGTTGGTTTATTACACGTCATACATGACGCTAATGCCTTCTCGAAAGGCATGACTATCACAACATCTCATTTACCAGGTTATGCTTTTCTAAATATATGCCTCTGAAATAAACTAATGAATTATGATAAGAAATAATTGGATAGATTTCATGTTTTTAATTTCACTATAGAAATCGGAAAATCAAAGGCAGGATGATCCAAATGAAGGCAAAAAGATTTGTACAAAACGTATTTTAAAGAACTTCTACAGGGAAATATAATTTGGTGGGGGTGGAGGAATGAGGTGTAACTAGTTAATCTAAAAGCGATGTTGAAACGATTTTCATTGGATAACCAGATGGTTGCCTGACCTAAATTGTATGATATATGAATATAGAGGCGTAAAGCAATCCTTACTCAGAGACATGTCTGTTCTATTGATCACTTACTACCGCCATTTTTTTCTTTTTCGGTTTGTTTTATCACTTTCGTTTACAGCCAAGCTAAATTCTTTCATTTATTATTCCGTTGAATGATATAATGATGGCAGTAATCACACTGTTTCTATATATGTATGTGTGCGGCGTGTGAGTGTACACATCTATGCGTATATGCTTTTCTGTATATCTAATTGTGTATATATGTATTCATGCACACACACACACACACACACATATATATTATATTATTATATATATATATATATATATATATATAATATATATTATATATATATATCTATATATATATATATATATATATAAACGTTGAACACAATGAGAAACGAAAACATAAAAACAAAAACATGGAAACGGACATTTTTTCAAACAACGAAAAAACAGAGTACAAGACATACAACACAAGGAATATTCCTCTTCTTCAGTTGTCCCTGTTTCGTCTACTCCGCATTACGAAGGTAAGGACAAGACGCGACTTTGTTGAAACAGTCCTTCCCGCAAAGCAAATTTAATAAAATTTGGGATTTTTTGCGGAGGGTGAAAGTGGTAGCAAGAACAGGACAGTAAAAACAATACAAATAAAAACTGTAAAAGATAGGACAAGGAGAATAACACAGTAAAAACAAACGATGAGGGCTGTTAAGCCAAGACGATGGAAAAATTAATTTGACTGCATTGAGAAGACAGCTTATGAGAAGGACAGGATAAGCCGTGTTGACTCGTTGAAATAGCAGTCGGAAAGATGGCTTCCCTCAGGTCGCATGTCAGTGACGAGAGGGAGGAGGGGAGTAAGAGAGAGGGAACGGTGAAAGGGAGAGGAGAAGAATAGGGAAGGGTGGGAGAGAAAACCAGAAAGGATGAATAACAAGAGAGGGAGAGAGACAGACAGAAGAGAATTAGTAGTAGTTAAGAATGCGTATCATAATTATTGAGATAAAACTTACTTGGAAATTGATGCGTGGCGTTCGATCATATAATAACAAAATAATATATATATACATATAGATGTAGGTATGTACATATATGTATGTATATATACATATGTTTATATATTATTTTGTTATTATATGATCGAACGCCACGCATCCATTTCCAAGTAAGTTTTATCTATCTAGAAATTTCTATCGGTTAGTTTCGAGACGCATAAATTATAATGGTTATTGACAATTTTTGTCTTTTTTTCGGCATATTTGGCATTAGAATTTTTCTTCTGCCCTCATTTTGTAAATAATTTATAAATTTAACCTTTAAAGGTATTTTTTGATATGCTGGCCATTGATAAAAAAATTTTCCGGAAAAAAATTTTATCCTACATTAGTTATAAATTGAATAGTTCACTTCTGGATTCTCTCACTCTGTGAAAGTTTCTAGTTCGAATCATACGTGTCTCGAGATGGGCCGAAGATTTTCTTTTTGGAATATATTTGGGGTACTTAGGTCTGCTCGGGACTTAGTGCTTGCTTTTTCCATGGATATGAGTAAGTATTTCACTTATATATCACGTATTTATCGCTGAAGAGGGGGAAATTCTTATGAATTAACCCCGAAATTGGGACCAATACGGTAATAACGGATTTTTTAGAAATTTCTATCGGTTTGTTTTGAGACGCATAAATTATAATAGTTATTGACAATTTTTGTCTTTTTTTGGCATATTTGGCATTAGAATTTTTCTTCTGCCCTCATTTTGTAAATTATTTATGAAGTTAACCTTTAAAAGTATTTTTTGATATGCTGGCCATTGATAAAATTTTTTTCCCGAAAAAAATTTTTATCCTACATTAGTTATATATATATATATATATTATATATATATATACATATATACATTGTTGCATATTATTGTTTTCAAAAACTGGGAAGATCACAATTTAAAGTACTTAATAAAGAAAGAGTAAATAAAAGGATATTGAAATGATAGTTCTTAATATGTGTCTGTGTAAGTTTGAGTGTATACATACATATAGTGAAAAATAAAGACAAACAGAAATGTAAATATTCTATCCTTACGTGTATTTCACCATTACATTTATTTGGAACTCAGCATTAGATGTTCCATGTGCTTTTAGATGCCTAATTGCAATGGATCATCAAGGGAACACTTTATTGCCTTATGTTACAGAGATCTAATATATCATGCATATGTATGCATGTATGTAATAGAAAGAGGTTTCAAAGAAAAAAGACTCACGGTGTATAAATAGGGGAAAAGTAAACAGAAACAAAGAAAATACACATTACGTATAAAAGTAATAGCTTTTCTTTGAAAATTAAAACAAAGATATATACATACAAATAAATGATTTAAGGTAGAATTAAGAAATATAAAAATCATTATTATGAGTCATTATAGAAAGTCAAAGTTATACCGGTTTCGTCAGAGCTGATCACTGACTTTGAAAAAAAACGTAACGGTCGCGACTGGAACACTTTTGATCGTATCTCAACCCAGTTAGAGTTTTCATGGAGTTAAACAACAAAATCATCAGCGAATACTTTCTCTTTAAACTACTTTTAACTCATGTTCGTAATACACATTTTCAGGAACAAACGCTGATGATACACGGGTAAATACACATCTTCATTATACACACTAGACATGTATCTGCAATATGTGTGTAAGAGAGAAAGGGAGGAGAGAGAGAGAGAGAGAGAGAGAGAGTGTGTGTGTGTGTGTGTGTGTGTGTGTGTGTGTGTGTGTGTGTGTGTGTGTGTGTGTGTGTGTGTGTGTGTGTGTGTGTGTGTGTGTGTGTGCGGCCAGCTGGCAGAACCGTTAGCACGCCGGGCGAAATGCGTAGCCGTATTTCGTCTGCCGTTGCGTTTTGATTTCAAATTCCGCCGAGGTCAACTTTGCCTTTCATCCTTTCGGGGTCGATTAAATAACTACCAGTTACGCACTGGGGTCGATGTAATCGACTTAATACCTATGTCTGTCCTTGTTTGTCCACTCTATGTTTAGCCCCTTGTGGGTAATAAATAAATAGTGTGTGTGTGTGTGTGTGTGTGTGTGTGTGTGTGTGTGTGTGTGCAGACAGCGCCCGACCAAACATGTAAGAAATATTTCACTTCGAAAATTTTCTGAAGTAACCAAACCTAGTCATCCTCATGATTCAAAACTCTTTCTTGTTCTAATTCATGTGTTCCAAATAATAATAATAAACGGAGGCGGATTTCTTCATAAAATATAAGCAAAGAAAAAAGGTAGACAAACTGAAAGAAATAAGAACATTTTTGCAATAAATATAATAAGTTATATAGTATAATATAATATAATGGCTAAAATTTCATTTTATATGATAATGTTTAAGCAAAATTTAAATAACCGAGTGAAGATTGGTTATGTGAGAAAAATTCTGTGAAAGATTGCATAAAACAAGTTTGAATATATCAATAAATAAATAAATAAGTTATAGCTGTCTTATGAATTCAGTGGAAATTTATAACTATTTTAGAAATATATTAACGAAAGAGTAAAAGTTTTTGGGGTTTTTTTTTGAAACGGTGGTGTTTCATAACGATGTAAAAGATATGAAGCAATCCAAAATTTTATAATAGACTTATGAATGGAAGCACTCCGTCGGTTACGACGACGAGGGTTCCGGTTGATCCGATCAACGGAACAGCCTGCTCGTGAAATTAACGTGTAAGTGGCTGAGCACTCCACAGACACGTGTACCCTTAACGTAGTTCTCGGGGATATTCAGCGTGACACAGAGAGTGACAAGGCCGGCCCTTTGAAATACAGGTACAACAGAAACAGGAAGTAAGAGTGAGAGAAAGTTGTGGTGAAAGAGTACAGCAGGGATCACCACCATCCCCTGCCGGAGCCTCGTGGAGCTTTTAGGTGTTTTCGCTCAATAAACACTCACAACGCCCGGTCTGGTAATCGAAACCGCGATCCTACGACCGCGAGTCCGCTGCCCTAACCACTGGGCCATTGCGCCTCCACAATAGACTTATAGTGACACGGACTATGAATGTTAGGCGGAAACAGAAATTTTTTGGAGAGTCGTCTTACGAGTTCAACACCTTATCAGCAGTAAAAACAGTATATATGTGTTCAATAATGCACAAACATTGTCTTTAATTGTCTTTCAATACTTTCACTCTAACATTCAATCGTACCACCTCTCATTTCTCCCGTTCATCACGAAGCAACGAGTAAGTCTCCACGAGATTACACAACCTACTACAAATAACAACCAGATCTCCCTCACATCATCTTAAAAAATAGTGCATTGGTACTATATACAAATATTAAGAAGAAAGCTAGAGCTGTCATAATGAGAAACCAACTCATTAATTGTATACTAATATACGGCCAAGCTTCCTAAGTTTAAAGAATTTATCTGCTCGGTTTTGCCACCAAGAAAGCAACATACACTAACATAGACAATCTCTGATATTTTTTTCACTCGACATTTTTAATTTTTACTCAATCCTGTAAAAATCCCAGCAATTCACCGTCTTGGATTTGGACTTCATTTTATCAACCCTGGAACGATGAAAAACGAAATTTGACCTTAGCAGGATTTGAAATCAGAACATAAAGAATCAAAACAAATACAGCAAGGCATTTTCTCCGATGTTCTAACGATTCTGCCACTTCAACACTTGCATTATACATCTACTCAATCAAAGCTAATCCGAGTTTATGAAATATATCAACAAGATCTAAACTTGTATAGTGATGTCTTCTGTTCTTATGATGGCGAAAAACTCAGCTCATTCTTCGCAGGCGTGGCTGTGTACTTGAAAAGTTCGATTTGTAACTGCGTGACTCCGAGTTCGAGGAAAATGCATAGCACATGGAGAAAATGTCTTCTACCTTGACCTCAGTTTGACAACCACCTAGTGAGGGCACTGAAACGGTGTGGAACCCTAAGATGTGTGTATGTGTGTGTGTGCGTGTAGGTGTGTGCGTGTTCGTGCGTATGTGCGTGCGCGTATCATCGTCGGTTTCTCGATCCTATAAATTATCTCGCTCCATTTGCTTTTATTTTGAGAATTTGAATTTGACGGGTACCATCCGCTTGATTGAGGGAACCGACTGCAACCTCCAAAATACAAACTCAGTCGCCTAACTACAAACTCAGCTGAGGGTAGTGCAGTACAGAAGCCAAATGCAGGATTACTGGCAGCCTGTTCTATAGCCACAGTTGGCCAAGCTGTTCGGATCTTCCACCAGCAACGGGTTCAGCTGTAGCCCTTCGCTAGGACTTGTCTTATTTGATGGCCAACACTGTCACCTTATCAAAACCTCGTGCTTTTGATTGAGAACATTTTTGTCAATCAGCAGTGTCACCTGCTCATTTGTCTCCCTTAAATATACCCACAGATGTTGGTCCGCGGCTGTTTTATTTTGTTTGGCCTTCTTCATAGCTAAACTCCATCCTGAAAGCCACTTCACGAGAAGCCTTTCGTGAACGTACCTCTTCTCGGTCAACTCCGTTTCTACACAGAGAAATAGTTTGTATATGTGTATGTGCATGTGTGTATGTGTATTTCTGTATGTATATATGTACATGTGTGTATGTATATATGTGTGTGTATATGCGTATATGTGTGCATGCGTGTATGCGTGCACGTCTTTGTGTGTGTGTTTATATCATACACCATTCAGCGGCGGAAAGTGTATACAACGGCGAAATTCCGGTGCTATTCAGAGTTCATAGATTAGACGCTGCCTTGTCACTCTTGATGTCAGAAATACGATGAACCAATGATTGTCCCGACAAAATCTGGCAAATTAATGAATATGTACTTTGATACATTTCTCGTGAGTAAACCTTGCTTCTATTGAGCCAGTATTACTTTCAACGTTGAAAGCAGGATTTCTCAATATGATTTATAGAAACATAAAACTGCAGAGGGAGCTAATCTGCACCAAACACCAACGATGCTTCACTTTTTTCTTTGTTGTCTAATATTGGGCTAACAAGTATCCACTGTTGTAAACATCGCTTCAGCTAGAACTGACCGAAACTCTACAGTAACAGATACGTTGTTGTCGCCGTCACCAGTAAGAATACTATGGCAGCAGTTTGCGGTACTGTTGCATGTAGAAAATGTTCTTTGTCCTCGGGAAGACATGTATAACATATATATATATATATACAATATAATATAATATTATATATGTATATGTATGTATGTATATATATATATTATATATATATATATATATAATATATATATATATATATATATATATATATATTATATATATATATATATATTGTTATATTTCGGAATGGTCATATTGCCAGTTTAGCCAATAAAAACACACGCACTATATTTTGGTGTTATTTTGCTTCAGTGATATTATTTTTTACATTAATCTTAATCTTATTTCGGCCAAAGTTCTTTCGTCACACTCCTGTGACCGCATCAGTGGTCCTTTGTATACGAAAAAATATAACAATATAACAATATCTGTTTCAACACACGACTTCACATAAAAAATCTTGCACAACAAATATTTAAACGTATATATATATATATATATATATATATATATATATATATATATATATATATATATATAACCTGAAACAGTTGTTTCAAAAAGCAACGCAAATTGAGAGGAAGAAGAAATCGATTTTAGTGTGTTAACTTTCGAATCGATAACCGTATAAATACTGCCAGAAATGCATTTAACTGTACTCTGTATGCAATGCAATTCTCGCGTTTATAACATACAGTATATTTACAGTGCGTTGCTTCTGAGTAGTAGTTGCTTTCATATGTAATGTGTATGCACCTAACTTATGTTAATATCAAATATCATTAAGGTGCCATACGTAAATTATATAATGCTCTTATATTATATAACTCGCGGTATGAAATTGTCGTTTTACTACGATATAAAACATCAAAGAGTTATTCTCTGAATGATAGCAAATCGGTTTGCAAAATAGTATATTAATCAGTAAAAATAAAATAGGAATATTTATACAATATATTACTAAAGAGAAACCAACTCACTAATCGTATACTAATACACGGGCAAGCTTCCTACGTTTAAAGAATTACGCGCATAATAAATGGAAAGCTGATAAAAATGCAAATTAAATCATTTTTGATTATTATGTGACAAGCTGATTGGATGGTTGATATAATCGATGTCTTTCACTCGCAGAGTCTTCATATTCTGGCAGACAATCAATCTGAGTTGTTTGTTTGCTTGTTTGTTTGTTTTGTGTCTGTTTTGTTTTTTGTGTTTTGTTGCTTTTTTTGGTTTTTTTTTTTTCATCCACTTGAGTCTTAACTATAGGGAAAGAAATTAACGAATAGTGGCAGAATATTACCTGTGAGACCTGATATTATGGCGTAATCGAAAATTCATTCTTCGTTTACATGAAGGTATTAATAAGTAATACATAACGAGTAGCTTTGAGGAAGAATTAAGCTCCCGAGGAGCCGAGTCTGCAAGCTAGTTCTGATTCCAAGCTGAATCCCTTTTCTTTAGCTAATTTCACTGGATAAGGCATGGAATCACTAATCCTCACTTCCCCTGCCTCTATGACGTAGAACTTTTACACAGACACAATACAAACCAAAATTGGCCTTTTATACTGATACAGGTTAGTATATTTGCAAATAAGGATATTTTTGATTGACTTGCTTCTAACATATCACTGGTACACAATGGTAAAAGATTGATGGAAGGCAATGTAGAAATTGAACTCAAAACTTAGAGGGATAGTCATGTGCTCAGTTGTTTTGTCACGCTACACCCTTGATAATATCACGTGATATAGAAACCAGTATTCGTAATCATGTTAGAGTAATTAGTTAATAGAAGTAGCAGAGCAACGGATTATGTTAGTATCTAACTTCGTACCTCTTTACTCTTTTACTCTTTTACTTGTTTCAGTCATTTGACTGCGGCCATGCTGGAGCACCGCTTTTAGTCGAGCAACTCGACCCCGGGACTTATTCTTTTTGTAAGCCCAGTACTTATTCTATCGGTCTCTTTTGCCGAACCGCTAAGTGACGGGGACGTAAACACACCAGCATCGGTTGTCAAGCAATGCTAGGGGGACAAACACAGACACACAAACACACACACATACATACATATATATATATACATATATACGACGGGCTTCTTTCAGTTTCCGTCTACCAAATCCACTCACAAGGCATTAGTCGGCCCGGGGCTATAGTAGAAGACACTTGCCCAAGATGCCACGCAGTGGGACTGAACTCGGAACCATGTGGCTGGTTAGCAAGCTACTTACCACACAGCCACTCCTGCGCCTCTTGGTTTTATGCTAAAATCTCACCGATGTTGATTAGTACTTCTTGTATTCCAGTCAGAGAAAAGACAAAACTCAGGAAGGAAAAAAGGAAGGGAGGAAGGAAGGAAGGAAGGAAGGAAGGTAGGAAGGAAGGAAGGAAGGAAGGAAGGAAGGAAGGAAGAAGGAAGGAAGGAAGGAAGGAAGGAAGGAAAGAAGGCAGCTATCCTCAGACTACCGTCTTGGCCCGAATGCTTACCGCAGAGTGGACTCCACTAAAGGCACCAAAAGGTTAATGTAGTAATGTTAAACTAAATGACAAAATAAGTTAGCCTCTCAAGAACTGGAATGGTCCCCCGATGAATTTCCATACAGTTTCTGTCTAGAGAATTCCTTTCAGGTGGTATTCATCAACCTGGTGCTATTGTAAGATGGCACTTACCCAAAGTACCATGCAAGGGAATCGAACGTAGAACTGTACCGTTGCAGTCATGCCTGCAACTATTTTATCCCTTTGAGGTCGACATATTATACATTAATTATATACAGTGGTTACTCAGTCATGACCTCTGACTTCGATAACTGACCTTTTAAGCATTATTGAAAGCTCATCAATTAAGTAATAGCAAACTAATGGATATTATAGTCATTGAGTTTAAACAAATAAATATATTACACACAAGAAACTGTTAAATGTTATTATATTATCATATTAGCTACTGTTAATCTGCGCTTATAATATTAATATGTGCTTATAATCAGTATAAATTAAAACTGGTCTCTTACGTTGGCACAATGCACACATTTATAGATTCATATCTTTCACAGCAATATTAATGAAAAATATGATTTCGATTGGAATTAATCAAGTGTTTGGACCAAGGCTGCAAACTCAGCTAAAACAACAGCTTGGCTGTTACGTCTACAGTTCGGTACTATAATACTGTATTGTTTTAACTAGGATTGAATTATTTCAAATCTTTCACAAAAGCCTTATATTTGCGGGAAGATAAGGAGGGTAGTTTTAGTTCTTTAGTTGATATTGGCGTTAATTAAACAAATTTATTTGAAACAGGAAATGAAACCGCGTCGAGGAATCGGTTCGTAGAATGCTTTGATAAAGTCGATCATGGAATGATATGTCACAAATTGCGTGATCTTGGCATAGTTGGAAAATTGGGAGAATGTCTTCATGACTTTCTGAAGGATAGAAGTCAGGTGGTAGTAGCCAATGGGGCCACCTCCATTAACACGCAAATAGTGAGCGGTTTTCCGCAGGGCACTGTTTTGGGACCACTACTGTTCATAATGGCCCTGTCGGACATGCCCTCAGCCACGCAGAGAGCCACGATCACAAGTTACGCAGATGATACAAAAGTTTTACAGGTAATACAGAACCCTGAAGACACTGTGCACCTGCAATGCGAGCTGGACAAAATATACAAGTGGGTTGAAAAGAATAGCATGCAGTTCAATGCTGAAAAGTTTCAAGCTTTATGCTATCAGCATGAAAAACTAAATGCAATACCCAATAAATACAATGGACCTGGAGGGATTGCAATCCCAGAGGCACAATCCGTGCGAGACCTGGGTATTTACATGAGTAATGATGCAACCTTTCATGTGCATGTTGCTAAATTGGCAATGAAATGTAGGCGGCTGACCGGATGGATTCTTAGAGCCTTTAGAACAAGAGACCAGGAAACCATGATGGTCCTCTGGAGGACACTTGTCCTAAGCCACTTTGACTATTGCTCTCATCTATGGTTACCATCCAGTGTCAAATTAATCACAGAACTTGAGGCGATCCAACGAAGCTACACGAAGAAGATAGCCTCTATGCAGCATATAAGCTATTGGGAAAGACTCAAGAGATTAAAACTCTATTCCTTAGAGCGTAGGCGAGAAAGATATGCCATAATATACATCTGGAAGATCCAAGAAGGACTTGTCCCAAACTTTGGCATCGAGAGTTACACAAATGCCAGAACTGAGCGCCACTGCATAATGCCAAGGACTCCAAATTTGCCATCAAGATGTAGGACAAGATACTGTGATAGCCTGGGCTTCAGAGGTCCACAGCTCTTCAATATCCTCCCGAAGGACCTGAGAGACCTGCATGGGGTTGATGCAGATGTCTTTAAAATAAAACTGGATCTCTTCCTGTCAGGTGTCCCAGATGAACCAACTTCACGGCAGGGGGTGCAGATGAGGGCAGCTGCATCGAACTCTCTCATGCACCAAATGGCAATTGCTATAAAGCATTCGTGAAGTAAAATCATGTAGCAACACTGAATGGCGGTGCCCCAGCATGGCCACAGCTCGTGAGCTGAAACTAGATAAAATATAAATAAATATAAATTAAATATAAATATATCATGTCCCATGTTCACTGTTTAATGTCTTACTAAATTGTTTGTACGATATAAATGTTATGCGAGGAAGCTACGCAGCCGTTTGACTGTGTAACTCAGTGGTTCTCAACCATTTTTTGTCTATGGACCCCCTTGATTCCTATTTTACTTTAATGGACCCTAATAAATATTTGATGCTTAAAAATGTCCCGGATAAGGTGTCTGACTTCGAATCAGAAAATTGCGAGTTCGAGTCTGGTCGTGGTCGAATAATCTTTCAAGGCGGTGCTCCAGCATAGTCGCAGTCAAATGACTGAAACAAGGAAAACAATAAAAGAACCTCATATTTTTATAATTAAATGGTTTTAGGAATTGTATAATAAAAATTGTTAAAATATTTTGTGCATAAATTTTAACAGCAAAATTTTGTGAGGACCCTCTAGGACAATGTGGACCTCGGTTGAGAAGCACTGGTGTAGCTGGTTCGTATGACACTCGTTGCGCACAGTCGTTTGAACTGCGAGAAATAGCAAGCAAATCTTTTTAAATCACGCAACAACGTATTAGAAAAGAATGATTTAACTATACTTTCTAAGACATCCTGCGATTAGAGATTTCCTAAACGACACATTACAAAGAAATAGCTGCAACATTGCCTCACTAGCCTCACTAGCCTTTCTAATTCTGTGTTTGATAGCACACTACGACTAAGGTGAAGCAATAACTGATCGTATCCACCTTGCTGCTTCTGCTGTAATCACCTGAGTTGCTGCTCGTCGTTCTGCAGAGCACCTGTGGGTCATATGGCTGCTCAGTGCCATGTGAACAGAGGCAAAAACAATAGTAATGATAATGCATTCTGCTATTGGCACAAGGTCTAAAATTTTGGGACAGGGGTTAAGTCGATTGCATCGACCGCAGTACTCAGCTGGTACTTAATTAATTTATCGGCCCCTAAAAGGTCGAAAGGCAAAGTCGGCCTTGGTGGAATTTGAACTCAGAACGTAGCGACGGGCGAAATGCTGCTAAGCAATTCATCCAGTGTGCTAACGATTCTGCCAGCTCGCCGCCTTAACAACAACAACAACAACAACAATAATAATAATAATAATAATAATAATAGTGGTTTAAATTTTGGCACAAGGCCAGCATGTTTGGAAGAGAGGCTGAGTCGATTAAATCGACTCCAGTATTCAACTGGTATTTATATTATCTACAAGTCGACTCCGGATGAATTTGAACTCAGAACGTAAGCACGGACGAAATGCTGCTAAGCATTTTGACCGGCGCGCTAACGATTCTTTTCTACTATAGGCACAATGCCTGGATTTTTATGGGGAGAGAGACAATCGAACACATCGATCCCAGTATTCGACTGGTACTTATTTAATCGACCCCGGGAGGATGAAAGTCAAAGTCGACCTCGGCGGAATTTGAACTCAGAACGTAAAAACAAACGAAATACCTATTTTCTTTACTACCCACAAGGGGCTAAACACAGAGAGGACAAACAAGGACATACAAACTGATTAAGTCGATTACATCGATCCCAGTGCGTAACTGGTACTTAATTTATCGACCCTGAATGGATGAAAGGCAAAGTCGACCTCGGCGGAATTTGAACTCAGAACGTAACGGCAGGCGAAATACGGCTACGCATTTCGTCCGGCGTGCTAACGTTTCTGCCAGCTCGCTGCCATAACAATGACAATAGTAATAACAATAATAATAACGACAGCAATAATAAAAACAAAAAAAAAACAGCAACAGATTACTGCATCATTCGTTCTAAAAATCCATCGATAAATGAAATCAGTTGATTCCCTCGAATGTATCTAACAACAGATGATACTTCTATTGACCTCAGAGGAGAGGCAAATTACTGTAGTTGTGCAGTTCATTCCTTTCCAAAAGGCATTGGTGTCAGAAACAAAATTAAATAGCTATATATTTAATAGCAGGAGTGGCTGTGTGGTAAGTAGCTTGCTAACCAACCACATGGTTCTGGGTTCAGTCCCACTGCGTGGCATCTTGGGCAAGTGTCTTCTGCTATAGCCCCGGGCCGACCAATGCCTTGTGAGTGGATTTGGTAGACGGAAACTGAAAGAAGCCTGTCGTATATATGTATATATATATATATATGTGTGTGTGTGTGTGTGTTTGTCCCCCTAGCATTGCTTGACAACCGATGCTGGTGTGTTTACGTCCGCGTCACTTAGCGGTTCGGCAAAAGAGACCGATAAAATAAGTACTGGGCTTACAAAGAATAAGTCCCGGGGTCGATTTGTTCGATTAAAGGCGGTGCTCCAGCATGGCCGCAGTCAAATGACTGAAACAAGTAAAAGATTAAAAGAGAGTATACAGGAAACGAAACCGCGAAACATGCTTACATCATCTTTCCATCTTCAATTGTAACTGGAAACGTATTGTCTGTCAATCTTTGCTGTACAACGTGAACACTCAATATTCTACTTGAAACCATTTAACCCTCAGACAACAAAAACACCATCAGTAACAAAACCAAAAACAACCGCTGCAAGTTATAATGTTTATCCTTAAAAAGAGGCAGGATTATGTTAACTCCGTGACTTTTGATATGTGCACAGAATCAAAGGAAATTAAAACATCATAGCGTAACAACAACCCAGGGTTTTTCAAAAGGGATTATCCTATTAGCTCAAAGACAAAGTTGTTCTTCAGTTTTTCTTTATTTATATTTTTTTCGCTTTTCTTTTTTTTTCTTTTTCGATTCATATCTTCTCGAACATTATAAAAACGTCATTACTCCAAATACCATGAAAGTCGTTAGATTAGGTAATGTGTAATGGCGGGGAAAAATAAAATATCATTTGACAGAATTCCGGAGGTAATGGCTTTTGCTTTAAAACTATTAAAAACCATATATATATATATGTTTATATATGTATATATATATATATATATATATATATATATATATATATATATACACGCGCACACACACACACAAATACACACGTGCGCGCGCATACACTAAAAAAGGGCAACGAAGTATTGATCCAGTCGATAAATAAGAGGGAGGGTATTCCAGATTTAGATAATGAACGATTGTATTAAATGGATCATGTTAAAACACTTTAATAAGGACTTACAACTGCTGTAAGTTGGAAAACCTGAGCTAGTAGTAGTAGTAGTAGTAGTAGTAGTAGTAGTAGTAGTAGTAGTAGTAGTAGTAGTAGTAGTAGTAGTAGTAGTAGCTGACAGACCTTTGGGGGTTTGTCCACGAGGTGCAGTATTTGCTCCTCAGAGTAGAAGTAGCTACTACTACTACTTCTGCTGTTATTACTACTACTACTACTACTAATACTAATACTACTACTACTACTATTTGCGTCGTAGCAGAAACGGTAGAACATCTGTCTCAATGCCAAAAAGCATTTAGTACCAGGCTACATAAATGCAATACTAGTTATGTACTGGACTTCGATTCACTCCTCCACATCACATTTATGTTTTTGTAACACCAACCATCGGTATGTTTGTGTGTGTGTGTGTGTGTGTGTTGTGTGTGTGTGTGTGTGTGTGTGTCATTGGATGGGCATCTGTTGGTCTCGAGAGACCATGGATCTGCCCCCGAAAAAATTGACTCAGTCGCTGATGGTGGTGCAGCGTAGAGGCCCACACGGAAGTGGTAGACACACGTATAGCGACTGCATTTGAAGGAGCTCTCTACTGGCGCTACTGATTTTTCTTTCATCGAGTGCTCATTTCTTTGATGACAAGTTCGTTTCTCTTCCCCTTACTTCATCCCCTTTCGCAGTATTTGTCCCCAGTGTGGGCGATCATTTGCGACCTCCTCCCATCTCGGGGCATCCAGATTTATTGACTACGTATCTCTCTTGGAGACGTCCTTGAAATGAAGATGAAGTCGTACTGGTAGCCAATTCGCCATACAGGATGTCTTTTGGGATCCTCCTATCTGGCATGCTATGTAGATAAACCGAGCCAGCGCAGACGGTGCTACTGGAACAAGGTGAATATTCTGGATATCTTGGCGCGGTTGAGGACTTGAGTGTTGGTGATGTGGTCGATCCACTTGATATCCAAGGTGCGTCTCAAATTACGAAGACGGAGGACGTTGAGACGCCGATGTTGTCTAGAGAAGAGGCTCCATGTCTCACTTCCATAAAGTAACGTACTCAGGATGCACGCCTCATAGACAGCAATCTTGGTGTTTGCGGTCAGCTTTCTGTTTTCCCAGACTCTCTTTGTGAGCCTGACAAATGTGGAAAATGCTCGTCTAGTTCGTCTGCTGATCTCAGGGTCGAGGGAAAGGTCGTTAGAAATGGTAGAGCCAAGATAAGTGAATTCATGGACTACCTTCAGCTTGCAGTGTTGAATGGTGACGGGGGAGGTCACCACTGACACATTGGCCCAATACGTCGGTCTTCTTCAGACTGATAGTCAGGCTGAATTCCTGACAGGCCTTTCAGAGTTTGTCCACGAGATGCTGCATTTGCTTCTTAGAGTGCACTGTCAGTGCTGCGTCGTCTGCGAACAGCATTTCTGTGATGAGTACCTGGTGAACTCTGATTTTTTTTCTTTTTTCAGCCTCGACAGACTAAACAGTTTACCGTCTGATGGTGTGAAGGTAGACACCATCGGTTGATATTCCAAAATGTGTGTTTTAGCATGACTGCGAAGAAAATGCCAAACAGGGTGGGGGAAAGCACACAGCCCTGCTTCACGCCACTACATACGTTGAATACCTCCGAAGAAGAGTCGTCAAACTGAACGATGCCTTTCACATCCACGTGAAACGATTGGACAATCCTAAGAAGGCTTGAAGGACAGTCAATCTTGGCAAGAATTTTGAACAGACCATTTTTACTAACTAGGTCAAAAACTTTTTTTGAGGTCGATGAAGGTAACGAAGAGCAGTTGTCTTTGCTCTCAGCACTTCTGTAGCTATCGAAGAGATCAAGTCAATGGTGGAGCGTTCTGATCTGAAACCACACTGGGATTTGAGGTATCCGCTCTAGGCAATTTTCTGTAATCTATTTAAGACCACGCGGACAAAAACCTTCCCAACGGCGCTTAACAGCGAGATGCCTCGGTAATTTCTGCAGTCAATTCTCTTCCCTTTGTTCTTATATAGGATGACAATGCTGCAGTCTCTCAAGTCTTGCGGAATTGTTCCTCTTCCCATCACTGACACACTAGCTTCAGCAAATGGCTAAGTAGAACTCTGTTTGCATACCTGATGATCTCTGGTGAGATGCTGGCCAAACCCGGTGTTTGTCCAGTGGGCAAGCCATCAAAGGCTCTACTCAGTTTTTCAGCAGTTGGCAGTGTGTCCAGCTCCTCAATGACGGGTAGGTGTTCCAGGTATCTAGCGCGCTATCCGAGATATTGTTTTCCTTGACGTAGAATTCAGAATAACGTTCCACCCATCTCTCCAGCTGCTCATTTTTGCCCTTGATGACTTTTCTATTCTGGATTTAAGTGGAGCTATCTTGCTCTGGGTAGGGCTAATGGCTTTCTCGATATCCTCATACATTCTGCAAATGTTGCCCGTGTCAAATGACAGTTGGATGTCTTAAAATAGTTCTAACCAGTAGTCATTTGCACAGCTTCTCACTGTCTTCTGCATATGTTTTTCTTCTTGATCTCAATGCTTGCAGAGTTGTCCTGGTGAGTATTTGTGTTGTTGTTGTTGTTGCTGTTGTTATTGTTGTTGTTAAGCAACAATACGGATAAGGATGATTAGGTAATAGTCTAGGGCTTAGGGGCGGGAGACCCCAGACCTTGGAAAAAAAAAACTTTGGTCGTCTTGTTGTGGTCGAGGGCTCTTCGTTGACGCCCGACACCACTGGGAGGTGACCCTCGAAGTCGCTGGAAATGGATATCTCCAGGTCCAAATTCTTGAACGGCAGTGTTTGTGCTTCTGCAGGGTAGCGCGCTTCTCCTCCATGGGTGTATTGAGCTCTTTCACACTCGCCTCAAACCTGTCTTGTGTCAATTTTCTTCTCCCAAATTCCTTCAGGGGAGTGCTGTGTATAATGTCCCTGAGAGAGTCCCATCACTGCAGAACATTGCCTTCCGGTGGATCTACAAGGAGGGCGTCTTCCAATGACCTGGGGAACGCATCTGCCTTAGCTGGCTGCTGGTTTGCAGTAACATTGATACGCCGCTTGCCAGAGGGCTTGGCACATGGCCTAGTGGTTAGAGCAGCAGACTCGCGGTCGAGGGATCGCGTGTTCGAATCTCAGACCGGATGGTGTATGTGTTTATGAGCGAAACACCTAAGCTCCACGCGGCTCCGGCAGAAGGTAATGGCAAAACGTCTGCTGACTCTTTCGCCACAACTTTCTCTCAGTCTTTCCTCCTGCATCTTGCAGCTCACCTGCGACGGACTGGCATCCCGTCCAGGTGGGGAACCTGTATGCCAAGAAACCGGGAAACCGGCCCTTATGATCCAGGCATGGCTCGAGAAGGAACAAACAACAAAGAGGGCTTGGCGCAGTGCATCACTTTTGGTTGGAGCTTGAGATTGCAACGGTCTGTGTCACAGTCAGCGCTCTGAAGGGACTGAGTTAGGATCACATTCCTAAGGTGGCTGCGTCTTGTGATGATCTGATCTAGCTGGTACCAGTGACTTGAGCGTGGGTGGCACCACCAGGAGAACTTGTGCCGAGCTTTGGCCTAGAGGTAGGTGTTGGTGACACATAGTCCATGGAGCATACAGAGCTCCAACAGTCGTTGCCCATTTTCATTCATTTTGCCAACCCCGTGCCAACCCCGTGCCAACCCCGTGCCGACCCAAATATCTTGGCCAAAAGTCGTAATCAGCTTCCATTCTGGCGTTGAAGTCACCAAGTGGCACCAGCTATTCTCCATTTGAGATCACCTGTATTTTCTTAGAGAGCTGATCCTAGAACTTGTAAGGAATATGTGAATATCTCCTCTTGCACTTTTGGGGTGCAAGTTGGTGCAATCACTTTCCGTTGCTTTTATATCCAGACTCTACCAGTCAAAGAAACACAAAACACAGACGTAAAAAATAGATATACTTTATTGTTTTATACCGGTGAGAAATCAGTGGTATATCTGATGTCCTTGGTTCTGGGCGCGCAAGGCTGAAAGTTAATCGATTGTAATATTTACAATGTTCAGCCGCTAAAAACAGAACGGGTCAAAAATGGCGTCCGGAGGAAGAAGATGATTTGACTGCAACAATTCAGGTTAAAAGTCTTCGGCCAAAAGACTGCTGCTATCAAAACCGGAGAGAGAGCGAATTAAACGTCTGCTTCTATGAAATGCCTGCCGCTGTCTGTCGGACGCTAATGGTCAACGCTTTACGCTCCCTTGCCTCTTTGTTAAGGCTCGCTCTCCCTTGCCTCTATAAGCTAAGGCCACGTCAGCAAAATTCCCTCTTTCGGACTTCGTGTATTCGCGAGAGGGCGTTGCTCGCGCGCGCTGTTGTATAGGATCACTACAAAGCTCCCCTCCAGTGCCTAAGCACGAACAACAATTCCTTGTAGTGACCATAAAACTCAAGGTGGATACCAGACAACCAAACAGCACACAATATAATAAAATGGCAAAATTTATAACATACACAAGAAATTTACTAAAGGAAAAAGAGAAAAAATACTCAATGAGCAAAAATCAAGAGTGCATGCATGAAAGTGTATACGTCACAAAGTACAAACCCTTCCGCTGAAAGGAGCGGAGAGAAAGCAAAACTCACAGTCAATGAACCTAGGCGAAATTAAAATCCAACTTCTCTAAAGGTGGTTGATCCTGCAAAATAGCAGTTAAATCAATTGCTGCAGGAGAGGAAATGGAATTGACAGAAGCTCGCTAGTAACACAAAAGGCAAAAGTGCAAACATGCTGGTGTGATGCGCGACACAGATAATTTTCTGTTAATTACGTGACCAACAGTGGTCTAACAGGGAAAAATAATTACGCCTAAACATGGCGCAGCGCATGTGAACATCCGACGTCCCATGAGTCGGGAAAAGAATTAAGCTAACGCAAACGTGTTGCAAAAAACAAGGCAATACACGTGCGAAGCAAAGGCGCATGAAATGCAATAGTGTTTGCCAGAACGAAAAACAGCAATGAATATGCCAGTGGTTGAGCGATTATATGCCTCGTTCGTAAAGGAACAAAGGTATGGCATGCCGGCGCGTTATAATGGACAAACAACCCTCTCTATGTATACGTGACCGACCTAGGGTCTATAGAAATGAGGGGTGTCCACAAAAGGCAAATTTAGCATGGAAAAAACAAGCGAGAAAAGCATGTGTGACGTATGTATGTGAGAGATAGCATTTATGTGTGTGTACGTGTGTGCGACAGAAATACATACAAGGTGAATGCGAGCAAAATATAAAAAAAATACAGCGCATAGAAAAAATGTCTCTCGGGGCTATTCCAGACAAGAGTTAATTTACCAGTCTGTAATAGCCTGAAGCACAATAGCAGTTCGTTCTGTAACAGAAATGTTGAAATCACAAAATGCAGATGCCGGTTGAACACAATGTGTAGCGGTTGTAGCTTCGATGCTGTGACAGGTTAACTGGAACAGAAGAATCTCGTAGATAGACGGTGCTGTGAATCCTTGGTGTGCATATGCACATACAGCGTGCACGCTAAAGTTCCGCGAGTTGCTATGTACATCTTGTGGAGGTCGACGGTGTTGAAAGGCGACGGTGGTGGTGGCGACTGTAGTGGACTTGAGACAACATCGTTCTTAGTGATGATGGCGACGAAGATAACGACGACGTGAAGTAGAAAGACGACGATGGCGATGACGAAGGTGGAGAAAAGGCATCGTTGATATGATGGCGTCCGTCATCATGGCTGTAGAATAAGAAAGAGGCTCCTTCTACAACTGTTTGTGGTGGCCGGAAACAAATCGTCGAAAGATGAATGCGTAGAGTTAATCGTGTTCCGACTTCGCAGAAAAACTGGATTTCTTTGTTGATAAGTGATCTCTGGTTTTAGACCAGAATCACGTCGGGGTCACCACTGTAACGAACTTGGTGATTGAATATAACTTCTCTTGTACTTTCGGGGTACAAGAAAGCAATCACTTTCCGTTGCTTTTATATCCAGACTCTACCAGTCAAAGAAACACAAAACGCAGACGTAAAAAATAGATATACTTTATTGTTTTATACCGGTGAGAAACCAGTGGTACATCTGATGTCCTTGGTTCTGGGCGCGCAAGGCTGAAAGTTAATCGATTGTAATATTTACAATGTTCAGCCGCTAAAAACAGAACGGGTCAAAAATGGCGTCCGGAGGAAGAAGATGATTTGACTGCAACAATTCAGGTTAAAAGTCTTCGGCCAAAAGACTGCTGCTATCAACCGGAGAGAGAGCGAATTAAACGTCTGCTTCTATGAAATGCCTGCCGCTGTCTGTCGGACGCTAATGGTCAACGCTTTACGCTCCCTTGCCTCTTTGTTAAGGCTCGCTCTCCCTTGCCTCTATAAGCTAAGGCCACGTCAGCAAAATTCCCTCTTTCGGACTTCGTGTATTCGCGAGAGGGCGTTGCTCGCGCGCGCTGTTGTATAGGATCACTACAAACTTATCCATGGCGTCTTGCGTGGAATAGAGGGTTGACAGGCACATCAGAAGTGTGCAATTGGAATGAGGGTATCCGATCCGAACCGTCACTGCTGAGTTCTAGCAACTTCAGCAGACAGTTCCTCACGACAAAGCCGACATCATGCTATCTGGCTTCATCTATGTTTTTCCCTTGCCAGAAAAAAGCATACACTCTTTCACGAAGTAAGTACACCTGGGAGTCTCGTTTCCTGGAGTGCTGCAATGTCGTAGCAGTTCGTTGTTGATCACTGCTGTCTCGCGCGTGTCGCTGATCTTTGGAAGATCTTTTGACAGACCAGTTATCATGGTCCTTATGTTTCAACATTCAAGTCTGAATGCTGGTTTTTTGCGTTATTTGCTTGCTTGTTTGTTTGTTTTTCTTAGTGCAGGTGGATTGTGACGAGACAGCACCTCATTAATTGGTGGGTGGGCTGTTCATTGAGGCAGAATGGCCTCTCCCTCCGTCGGAAGTACGCCTTGTTCTTGCGTCAATCATATGCAGGTTTAAAACCGGTAGACTGCTCCTTTCCGTTTTTTGTCGCCGCCGTTAGAGACACTGGGCTCAGTTTTTCATGAGAGATCGGCAGTTGCCCGTGCAGCTCATCTTCCCTATTGTGCTATAAGTCGATTACATCGACCTCAGTTCTGGGGCAGTACTCATTTTATCGACCCCGAAAGGATGAAAGGCAAAGTTGACGTCGACGGAATTTGAACTCTAGAACGTAAAGACGGACGAAATGCCGGTATTCGTTTTGTCTGGAGTGCTAACGACTCTGCTAGCTCACCGCCTTCCCGTAAATTATATATCATTGTCATTATTGCATCTTCGGAATTACAAGAACAGCAGATAAAATACTTTGCAGAATTTAGACACTGTCTTTAATTATTTCGTTTTAGAGTCGTTCAAATAAAATTACATTTATGGACTGAAATAGATATAATCAAATACACCCCTCCTCCAGATTACTGGTCTTGTACCTATGTAAGAAATTATTTAGCATTAGGAACATATAAGACAAAATACCTTGTGATATTTAGTCACGTCCATTTACGTTCAGAGTTCAAATTATGACACGACTACCTTTGCCACCCATCCTTCCGAAGTCGATAAAAATTGTGTCCTATTCAATTACAGGTGTTATTGTAGAATTGGCTGTTTCCTCTCTTATAATTGAAAGTGTATACAATAAGGAATTTTAGCGTAGGCCTTTGTGCTCATATTTTTAAAAATCTTTATTGTGTACGCTGCTACATCACTAAAGACGGGTCGATTAGAATCACTGAGGCCACATTCCTTCTCATAACATCGTCAAGTTCCTTCCAGTTTCTTGTTATTTACAGTGAACTCTCGAAAGTATAATCATTTTTTTTTCTGTCAGAATATGAAGAAGAGAGGTGTCAACCATTTCAAAGAAACAGAAAAACTGGAACAGCATCACTGGGAAAATAGCTCGACAGGTACCAAAGAATGGTGAATTATGAAAATATTCTCAAAGGAAATGTCATAGAAATTGCACAATAATAGATAGCTAGTGTGACATTTGAATATGTCAATGAAATCAGACAGTCGGTATTCAATATGAAAAACATACTAAAATTTGAGGAAAGTTTTTTTTTTTAGTGGGGATTATGTGTATGAGTGGTTTATGTTTTGTTTTAGATATTATTGTATATATATGTGTTTCGGTGTTTCTTCTAAACTTTTTTGCTTTTATTTGTCGGTTCCTCTTGGTACCTTGTCTGGAAAGATCCGATATTTTATTGACCTACAATTTGTTGATGGTATTCATTTTTATTAACCCTAAAACCAAGAAACTTTAAATCGGCTCTAAAGGCACAGAACTATGAAGCGAAATCCACTAAACTACATTCAATAAAACATTTGTGAATATTCCCAATTTTACTGTGTGTATATATATATATATATATATTATATAAAAGGGCTTAGTAAAATAAATTACTTTGCCGCATACTGAACTCATTAGAAATAGCAGCTAAAAAACTTTTTTAAGGCTATTTCTAATACTTAAAGAAAATCTCTCTCATATATAGTGTTTGCATAATTCAACTCACAAAAGTTTGGGGGTAATGACATCGAAAAATCAAATGCTAAGGTTATTCGAGAACGTACGTTTCAAGATTAGTCAAAACAACATTTCTATCATCGGCTCGGAATTCCTTGGTTTGGATTTGGAAACACTGAAAATAAGAACATACCCTCTCGAAGATCTGCTCCCAACTAACAGTGCCAACAAATTCAAAATAAGCAAGCGAAGAATCTCTGTTCTCCCCTTTCCACCAGCGTGGGTTAAAATCATCAACTCTATGCTTTTTTCGGTAAAGTCCGAAGCATTAATCAGAGGGAGATTAATTATAATTTCAACAATTGAGGGCAAAATTAATTAATTATTAATCAATTTCACCAAGTGTTCAGTATGCAAAGGGACCATTCAAGGCGAATTCAAATTATTACATTATATAAAAGGGCTTAGTAAAATAAATTACTTTGCCGCATACTGAACTCATTAGAAATAGCAGCTAAAAAACTTTTTTAAGGCTATTTCTAATACTTAAAGAAAATCTCTCTCATATATAGTGTTTGCATAATTCAACTCACAAAAGTTTGGGGGTAATGACATCGAAAAATCAAATGCTAAGGTTATTCGAGAACGTACGTTTCAAGATTAGTCAAAACAACATTTCTATCATCGGCTCGGAAATTCCTTGGTTTGGATTTGGAAACACTGAAAATAAGAACATACCCTCTCGAAGATCTGCTCCCAACTAACAGTGCCAACAAATTCAAAATAAGCAAGCGAAGAATCTCTGTTCTCCCCTTTCCACCAGCGTGGGTTAAAATCATCAAACTCTATGCTTTTTTCGGTAAAGTCCGAAGCATTAATCAGAGGCAGATTAATTATAATTTCAACAATTGAGGGCAAAATTAATTAATTATTAATCAATTTCACCAAGTGTTCAGTATGCAAAGGGACCATTCAAGGCGAATTCAAATTATTACATTATATAAAAGGGCTTAGTAAAATAAATTACTTTGCCGCATACTGAACTCATTAGAAATAGCAGCTAAAAAACTTTTTTAAGGCTATTTCTAATACTTAAAGAAAATCTCTCTCATATATAGTGTTTGCATAATTCAACTCACAAAAGTTTGGGGGTAATGACATCGAAAAATCAAATGCTAAGGTTATTCGAGAACGTACGTTTCAAGATTAGTCAAAACAACATTTCTATCATCGGCTCGGAAATTCCTTGGTTTGGATTTGGAAACACTGAAAATAAGAACATACCCTCTCGAAGATCTGCTCCCAACTAACAGTGCCAACAATTCAAAATAAGCAAGCGAAGAATCTCTGTTCTCCCCTTTCCACCAGCGTGGGTTAAAATCATCAAACTCTATGCTTTTTTCGGTAAAGTCCGAAGCATTAATCAGAGGGAGATTAATTATAATTTCAACAATTGAGGGCAAAATTAATTAATTATTAATCAATTTCACCAAGTGTTCAGTATGCAAAGGGACCATTCAAGGCGAATTCAAATTATTACATTATATAAAAGGGCTTAGTAAAATAAATTACTTTGCCGCATACTGAACTCATTAGAAATAGCAGCTAAAAAACTTTTTTAAGGCTATTTCTAATACTTAAAGAAAATCTCTCTCATATATAGTGTTTGCATAATTCAACTCACAAAAGTTTGGGGGTAATGACATCGAAAAATCAAATGCTAAGGTTATTCGAGAACGTACGTTTCAAGATTAGTCAAAACACATTTCTATCATCGGCTCGGAAATTCCTTGGTTTGGATTTGGAAACACTGAAAATAAGAACATACCCTCTCGAAGATCTGCTCCCAACTAACAGTGCCAACAAATTCAAAATAAGCAAGCGAAGAATCTCTGTTCTCCCCTTTCCACCAGCGTGGGTTAAAATCATCAAACTCTATGCTTTTTTCGGTAAAGTCCGAAGCATTAATCAGAGGGAGATTAATTATAATTTCAACAATTGAGTTTTTAGCTGCTATTTCTAATGAGTTCAGTATGCGGCAAAGTAATTTATTTTACTAAGCCCTTTTATATAATGTAATAATTTGAATTCGCCTTGAATGGTCCCTTTGCATACTGAACACTTGGTGAAATTGATTAATAATTAATTAATTTTGCCCTCAATTGTTGAAATTATAATTAATCTCCCTCTGATTAATGCTTCGGACTTTACCGAAAAAAGCATAGAGTTTGATGATTTTAACCCACGCTGGTGGAAAGGGGAGAACAGAGATTCTTCGCTTGCTTATTTTGAATTTGTTGGCACTGTTAGTTGGGAGCAGATCTTCGAGAGGGTATGTTCTTATTTCAGTGTTTCCAAATCCAAACCAAGGAATTTCCGAGCCGATGATAGAAATGTTGTTTTGACTAATCTTGAAACGTACGTTCTCGAATAACCTTAGCATTTGATTTTTCGATGTCATTACCCCCAAACTTTTGTGAGTTGAATTATGCAAACACTATATATGAGAGAGATTTTCTTTAAGTATTAGAAATAGCCTTAAAAAAGTTTTTTGCTGCTATTTCTAATGAGTTCAGTATGCGGCAAAGTAATTTATTTTACTAAGCCCTTTTATATAATGTAATAATTTGAATTCGCCTTGAATGGTCCCTTTGCATACTGAACACTTGGTGAAATGATTGTAATTAATTTAATTAATTTTGCCCTCAATTGTTGAAATTATATATATATATATATATATTATATAATAATTAATAAGGGTGAGAGAATTAGATACTAATTTAATAGTATATCCATTCAACACCAAGTGGCCTAGTGCTCCGAGAAACCTGGATTATTATAATATTTTATAATATATTATAATATTTTTACAAAATAATATAAGAGAGTGGTCACTATATGGCTCACTCTAGCACCAGTTAATCCAAAAGGTTTCAACCACTAAAAATACATGTTTCCCATGAAAGTCAGTACGATTGTTAGCTCACACGGACAGGGCAAATAAAAAAACAAAATACAGATTATTTTGTTATTTTTTATTTGCCCTGTCCGTGTGAGCTAACAATCGTACTGACTTTCATGGGAAACATGTATTTTTAGTGGTTGAAACCTTTTGGATTAACTGGTGCTAGAGTGAGCCATATAGTGACCACTCTCTATATTTATTTTATATATATATATATATATATATATACCGGAGTAAAAATATGAATGTGAAACAAGGTGGAAAAAAGAGTACTCAAATACCAGTGGTAGAGTAATATGCTTTATTTAAAGCAGCAGAAAATTCAACAAAACCTGTTACTCTGAGTTTCGCGTTGCCGTTCATCGGACAGTTAACGCGAAACTCAGAGTAACAGGTTTTGTTGAATTTTCTGCTGCTTTAAATAAAGTATATATATATATATATGTGTGTGTGGTGTGTGTGTGTGTGTGTGTGTGTGTGTGTGTGTGTGTGTGTGTGTGTGTGTGTGTATATTATATTATATTATATTATATTATATTATATTATATTGTATTGTATTATATAATATTATATTATATTGTATTGTATTATATTGTATTATATTATATTATATTATATTACATTCGGGATAAGTTTATCATGTCATTAAAACGGTAGGGTTGTATTTAAAGATGATTTGAATATAATTTCTTACAGACCAGGCGATCACGTAAAGGCGTCTTCTTTACACGTATACCATAAGACCTATAATAGCTCATTCAACTATTGACATACTGGTTTCAATCTTTTGTCACCTACGTTGTTTTGGCCAATCACTGACCAGTAATCGGTCGGCCATTTTAGCTACTAGAACAGAAGTAAAACTTCTTTCAGTCTCCTCTATGTTTCAGCTTTTCACTAGGCAATCGTAGATAAGCTGTGGAGGCGCAATGGCCCAGTGGTTAGGGCAGTGGACTCGCAGTCATAGGATCGCAGTTTCGATTCCCAGACCGGGCGTTGTGAGTGTTTATTGAGCGAAAACACCTAAAAGCTCCACGAGGCTCCGGCAGGGGATGGTGGTGATCCCTGCTGTACTCTTTCACCACAACTTTCTCTCACTCTTACTTCCTGTTTCTGTTGTACCTGTATTTCAAAGGGCCGGCCTTGTCACTCTCTGTGTCACGCTGAATATCCCCGAGAACTACGTTAAGGGTACACGTGTCTGTGGAGTGCTCAGCCACTTACACGTTAATTTCACGAGCAGGCTGTTCCGTTGATTCGGATCAACCGGAACCCTCATCGTCGTAACCGACGGAGTGCTTCCATGTAGATAAGCTATAAATTCTTTTTACTTTCGTAGCTCAATATTAACTTTAGTCTTGCTGTGACAATAACATTTGTACCAGATTACAAAGTGCGTATGCTATTGCTATCTGCGTTTCCACTTTACTGCTAACCATTACCTGCTTGCATACATTTGACCCAAAAATCAAAAAAGAAGTGTATGAATATTTTCTACCGTACGTTATCCAAATATTGATTTCAGTTTTTGGAACAAGGGCAGCAATTTCGGTAAATCGATTACATCGAATCTCAGAGTTCAACTGGTACTTGTTTTATCGACTCGGAAAACGTCGACCTCGGAGGTATTTGAACTCAACATAAAAACGGACGAAGTACCGCTAAGCACTATGCCCGACATGTTAACGATTCTGCAGGCTCGCCGCCTTAATAAACTTTGCGGTGCTCCAGCATGGCCGCAGTCAAATGACTGAAACAAGTAAAAGAGTATATTGGATTCAAATTTTTAGCACAAGGCCAATAAGTTCGGGAGAGGAGTAAGTCAATTACCGCAGTGTTCAAATGGTACTTATTTTATCGACCCCAAGAGGATGAAAGTTAAAGTCGACGTTGACGGAATTTGAACTCAGAGCATAAAAATCATTTTGTCCGTCATGCTAACAATTCTACCAGCTCGCCGCCTTTAGTATGTGTATTAACATTACAAAATATCAATTTGCATTCGCACAACGCATTTACGAAAACTTTGCCTTGACAGATGTTGAACATTCTATAGTTTTCTGTCTGAAATGTATTATGTTTATTATTATGTATTCACAAAGAACACGCAGCCTAGATATTTATTGAATTATGATACCGACGAGATTGGATGTGACTTGTTATCTATCGGGATGTAGGACAGTCAGGAAAATTTGCATATAATTCATTATCGTTATTACCCTACGAACTATCCATTCAATTTTTCTACGATAGGTAACACTGAGTTACGAATCAGCAATTAGCGACAAAGAATTCCTAAACAAACAGTTATTTATTATTATTATTATTATTATTATTATTATTATTATTATTATTATTAT
>NC_043002.1:119116094-119118594 GCF_006345805.1 Octopus sinensis | reverse complement strand
GATAGATAGATAGATAGATAGATAGATAGATAGATAGACAGACAGACAGACAGGCAGGCAGGCAGACAGACAGACAGACAGGCAGACAGACAGACAGACAGACAGACTGATAGATAGATAGATAGATAGATAGATAGATAGATAGATAGATAGATAGATAGATAGATCCGAACATTGTGAGGAAAAGCCTTTGTATCTGTCTCCATCTGTGTAAATCTTTTGAATGCAACTTTAACAATATATTATCTGTAACAAGCATGAATGTAGCACATGTAAGAAACGAGACCACTCAATAGCAGATGGGTAGAGTTTTATTACGCATATATAATCAACTATAATGCATTCTGATGTATAAATACATTACATATATTGTAAAATGCTGACTATATAAACGTAAGTTTCACATTGCGTTGATTATATATGATCATACACTTTTGCATCATGTACTTTATTGACCTCTACCAGTCATGTATTCAGTTCTCGTGTTTCTTATATATGTTACATTCGCATCTCGTTTGTGTGAGTGTGTGTATGTGTGTGTGCGCGCGTGCTCTTACAGTGAGCTTCGACTTTTGTTTGCAGTATATCAAGGAACCACTCAAACGGATTGTGGTATTACAAAGCTTTCTACAATATACGAAATGCATTTATGAAAATATATTAAAATTCTCATTCTCTCTCATGATGTGGTGTGTATATATATATATATATATATATATATATATATATATATATATATATATATATATATATTATATATATATATGAATATGTGTGTGTGTATATATACATATGTGTGTTTTTGTATATGAATATGTGTATATATAGGCGCAGGAGTGGCTGTGTGGTAAGTAGCTTGCTAACCAATCACATGGTCGGGTGTTCAGTCCCACTGCGTGGCATCTTGGGCAAGTGTCTTCTGCTATAGCCCCGGGCCGACCAATGCCTTGTGAGTGGATTTGGTAGACGGAAACTGAAAGAAGCCTGTCGTATATATGTATATATATATATATGTGTTTGTGTGTCTGTGTTTGTCCCCCTAGCATTGCTTGACAACCTGTGCTGGTGTGTTTACGTCCCCGTCACTTAGCGGTTCGGCAAAAGAGACCGATAGAATAAGTACTGGCTTACAAAGAATAAGTCCCGGGGTCGATTTGCTCGACTAAAGGCGGTGCTCCAGCATGGCCGCAGTGAAATGACTGAAAGAAGTAAAAGAGTAAAAGAGAAAAGAGAGTAAGAGTATATGTATGAATACATATTATTATTATATATATTCTATGTATATATTATACATTGGCTTCAAATTTTGGCACAAAGCCAACAGCTTTGGGGAAGGGGCCAAGTTGATTATCTGTTGCTGAACTGGTACTTGCTTTATCGACCCCGAAAAGGAGGAAAAGCAAAGTCAACCATGGCAGAATTTGAACTCAGAACGTAAAGACGAGCGAAATGCCGCTAAGCAATTTGTCCGACTTGCTAACGATTGTGCCAGCTCGCCACCTTATCTATATATCATATAGCCATATATTAATATATTTATATGCAAAGAAAAAGAGCGGTCGAGGTAAAGGACAGACGGAATGTCTAAACTAGAAGTTTATCATCCGAAAAACCACAGTACATAATGTTCTGGTGACAGTCAGCTGCGATTCTCTAATATTACTAAAGTTGCAACGTATGACACGGATCATTAATAAAATGGAAATCAACTCCTGAATATTTCTTAAAACTAGGAGAGCCACAAATGAAAATATTCGACTAAGCATTGCCGTATTTGACACACAGAGAAAGCAGCTTTGATGAATCACTATTGTTATCATTGATGTTGCTAAAGGTCAGAATCGCTAAAGCGTCGGACTAAATATTTTGCGGTAATTCATCCGGATCTTTAATGATCTGGTTTCAAGTCCGGCCGTGGTCAACTTTGTCTTTCACCTTTCCAGACCCTATACCGATTTATATTAGATGTTGCTACTGTTGTTGTTTAAACCTAAGTCAGCCCTAGTCAAGGAGTTGTAAAGCATTTCAACTGAAGATACTTTCGCCACGAGCATCAAGTCTTTTCAAACAGTTTATCTCTCCATTGTTAATTACATTCTCCAATATGTCCTTCCTTCTTTTAAGACACGAGGGAGAGAGATCTAATTGCCTCTTCTATCTGGTCAAGCGACCACGCAAAGTATATTTTATTAGACAGAGGAAAAGAATTGATTTTGACCCATCGTTCCCAATCTCTCTCTCTCTCTCTCTCTCTCCCTTTCTTTCTCTCTCTCTCTCTCTCTTTCTCTCTCTCTCTTTTTCTCTCTCTCTCTCCTTCTCTCTCTCTCTCTCTAGGAAAGAAAACTGCCTTTACATTCTAAGTATGTGACATTCGATTAACGCTGCCGTTTAACCCAGGTTACCTGTGATCCAGAAAACCTATGATCAAAAATGCTCTTGTCATGCCCATCCCGTCTTTTCCATATGTAGGACTACATTTTTCATTGCGTCCTTCAGTTTT
>NC_043002.1:119108594-119111094 GCF_006345805.1 Octopus sinensis | reverse complement strand
CCATTCCTATCATTACATAAGATAGTATCAAACTGGCAAAATGACCATTCCTAAATCCAACAATATCTGTTTCAACACACGATTTCACATAAAAAAATCTTGCACAACAAATATATATATATATATATATATACACACATAAACAAACGAATAAATGCAAACCTAACAAAGGCAATACTTGCACACAACAACGTAGAAACGTACAGAAGGGAATAAGTCAAGCAAAGTTAGGACATATCAATTAGAAAGACGAAAAGAGAGCAAGAGAGAATAAAGTATATGGAAGAATATAGCAAAGGACAGCAGAGAATGGTAAGAATATAAAAAAAGTGGACGTTTCTTACAGAGAGTGAGAGAAAAGAAGGGAAGTAGTATTCGTAATATATGTATGTATCATGTTAAAATGTTGTTTTGGGGGTTTTTCTGTTTTGTTTTTTAGTGGCTGGGTCTGAAGAAATGCTAATGTCTATGGTCGTCGCAGGCTTTCCAAGATCGGTGAGTCTGATGTCATTAATGCTTCTTTTGCAAGTCAACACCTACGAAAAGGACATAAGCAGGAAGGGAATTCCAGAAGCCCGACGTTCCGGGAAGAAAGAGAACTGGGCATAGTGATTTGTGAGATGCTTTGGGGGTGGAAACAGAAGGAGTGGCGAGAGAAGGGACAAGTGAATCGAAAAAAACTGAGTGAAGGTAGCATGAGCCCAGCCTGATCTGATGAGCAAATGCCTTTAATGTATCGGTAGAAAAGGCAGAGAGAGCAGAAGCACGCCCCTGGTATTTTGTTTCTTTCCGATTGCTACCGGGTCGTAGTAGTAGTAACAACAGTTCCAGCAATGACAATTCTCCTTTCTTATTAAGTAGTGGCTATTAGTCGTCGCAGCTGCAGCAATACTTGTAGATGTAGTAGTCGTAGTGGTTGTGTTAGTCTATCTTGTATCTGTAGAAGCTTTCTCTCCCACAGTTATTTAGAAGTGGACGTATTTGATTGTGGAAATTGTTTCTTTGTAGATGAGCTGTTGTATTATGTAATCGCTAAACTGATATGAGAGAAAATTGTAAACTTTGGTTGTTTCTTATCTGCATCTGTGTCTATATGTTCACCGAGTGCTATTTGTCTGTATTCCTGTATTTTATTTTGTGATCTAAGCAGAATCATGCGTTGTCTCATAGACTCTCCAGTTTGTTCTATGTAATTCTCTCCACATTTTTTTATTGTGAAGTGTTGCTTTTATTTGAAAAGGATCTCTGATCCTACCATCAGATTAAAGCATATACCATATTTGGGTCTTCCATGTGTTTCTACTGTTAGTCTTGTTAATGTATGAAGTTTGGCTCTTGTCAGTATTGTCAGTATTCAATGATTTGGATTGTCTTTTGTTCTTTATGAGTGTATATGTTTGGTCGATTTGGTTCAACCTGGAGTCCTATGTTTTGGAATATGGGGGTGTGACATCTTTTCTGGGTCTGTAAATTCAGTACCAATTGAACACTGGGCTTGACGTAATTGACTTTACTCCTCCCCTCTAATAATTACTGGCCTTGTCCCAAAATTTAAAGCCAAAAACTTGAAACAAAAAATGTTAACTGTTGGTAAGGGCAGTGGGTTGGCTAAATCATTAGGGAATCGGACAAAATGTCCTGTAGTATTGCTTCGGTCCTTTACGTTCTAAGTTCATTTCGTGATGTGGCCACTTTGTATTTTATTCTTCTGAAGTTGATAAAATAAAACACTGAGGTCGATAGAATCGACTGTTTCTTTCTCCCAAATTTGAGGTCTTGTGAAAGAAATCAATTTCTATAGAAAATCTGCCGAGGTCAACTTTGCCTTTTATCCCTCTGAATTAATCAACTTTTCTTAAAATGTGTAACCTGTACCACTTCACCGAAATCAATGTTAACAGTTGGGAAATACGCTCAAAGTTCAAATCAATATTAAAACTAATTGATATGTCACGTCTGGAACGGGAATCTAACTGATGTGTCGTGTCTGGAACTTGACTGATATGCTGTTATGGTACTGGTAAATATTGCAATAATGTGGAGTCTAGAAAGTTGACATCAAGAAATGCTGTGTAATCTCGCTGGTCTTAACTCACTTACGTGTAAATCGATACCAGCTTACTGCTATAATCAGCGTGAACACTAAATAATTAACAACTGTTTCGTTTGGCAGAGTCTTTAAAGCGGAGGACGAAATGTCTCTTTGCATTTTGATTTCAAATCCTGTCAATGTCAGCTTACCTTTCGTCCTTCTGGGGTCAAAAAAATTAATTAATTAAAAGTTTAAGACTATCAGAATTGTAAGCATTGGATGGGATGCCGAGCGATATTCGCTCCAATTCTTTACGTTTTGAGTTTAAATCCCGCTTTAGCCTAGCTAGGTGATGAATTTACTCCCTCACCCTGTTCAGCAACACCATTTTAGCCTTGGTGTCGCAAACATTTGACCCATATCTCTTGTTTGAAGATACGTTCCTTCATCCCTCCCATAGTTTTGGTG
>NC_043002.1:118973594-119103594 GCF_006345805.1 Octopus sinensis | reverse complement strand
TGGCTTCGTCATTCATACGTGCCATTCTTGCTACATTCACCCATCTTTTTTT
The DNA here is from genome assembly GCF_006345805.1 of Octopus sinensis. Lineage (NCBI taxonomy): Eukaryota > Metazoa > Mollusca > Cephalopoda > Octopoda > Octopodidae > Octopus > Octopus sinensis. The sequence continues at coordinate 119,103,542 of NC_043002.1, read as the reverse complement.
AAAACATTCGCTAGACAAAACTTGCCTCTCTACTCTCACTTTCCTTTTCAAGTGGTACTTGAAGAAGTTGATGAGAGATTGACCAGAGAGGAAAGTGTTTGTCTCCAATCCTTTCAGACGCGTCCACCAGATACATTCTTTCGCCATAGCCACAAGGATGAAAAATAGCTCTTCCTTCCCGTTTGAAGGAAGGAGGCGTGACAATATTGACGATAGACTCAGCTGATAAACCGACTCGTCCCACACGTGACAGCAGTTGTTCGACATAAGCCCACAGGTCGGAAATTGTTGGACACTGAACGAGTGCGTGCAGAACGGTTTCGTCGCTCTGACCGCATCTCGGGCAGGTCGGCCCCGTGTTTCTCGAGCCGTGTCTGTAGAGCTTATCCCGAACGGGTAGCGCTTCTCGGTAGCACTGCCAGGCCAGGGATCTCTGGAAGTTGTCCATGGGCCCTGGCCCGAAAGTCGTCCCGAACAGGCGGGTCAGGTACTCCTCGTCGACGTCCAGGTTCGCCCCGAGCTCGTCGTCGTACCTCCCCTCCACTAAACCCTATAGAATGCTTTGGTTGTGTTGAAGTCACTTAAGGTCGACCCAGGACGGCAGAGTTGCTTGAGAGCAACGCGACACTCGCGGTGCCATTCGCCCTTCCTCGGCCTCTTTTTGATCCACGACTGCAGTTCGGTCATGGAGACGAGCTGCGGGAAAGCGTGCCTCACAAACGGCGACCACACCTGTTCACCGTCGTCTACATAGAGCCAGAGATGTCGCAGTCTCAGCGCGTGTCTGCGCATCATCAACCACGGCATGCCCAGCCCTCCTTTTAACGGGTGTTGACAGCAAATGGATCGCCTGACCATCGGGACGCATCCTTTCCACAAGAAGCGAAAGAGGATGCGTTGTAGTTTGGTGATGGTAGGGTCGGGACAAGGTACGACGGTCAGGCGGTAGTAGATGACGGACGCGATGTACGTGTTCGCCACCTCCGCTCGACCTTTTAGGGACAGTTTCCTCTCGGCCCATTGCCGGGCGAGAGTGACCACCCTACTCGTTATCTCGTTCCAGTTCTTCTCCACTTGGAGGTCCGGACCAAACCAGACCCCGAGCAACTCAACCGGGCCGTCGGTCCAGCGTCCCACGACGGAGGCGCTGGTGGACGGCATGGGCTTGCTTCTCCAGGTGCCTAGTCGCAAGCCCACTGACTTTTCCCGGTTGATTTTCGCTCCTGTCACCGCTTCGTAGTTTTTCAGTGTCTCGCCGACCAGCTCGATGTGCTCGTGGCTAGACACTATGACGGTGACGTCGTCCGCGTATGCAGACACGCTCGTCCCGCATCCCAATTCTCGCGGGATGCCCCTTAGAGTCGCCAGCTTCCGCAGTAGTGGCTCAAGAGTCAATACGTATAGAAGCGCCGAGAGGGGGCATCCCTGACGGACCGAACGTGCAATGTCGAAAGGTCTCGATAGATGTCCATTTACGCGAATTACCGAACGGATGCCTCTGTACAAGGCAGCTATCCAGCCGCGGAAGACGGGACCGAAACCAGCCGCTCTCAGGACTGCCTCCAAGTATCGATGGTCTACCCTATCAAAGGCTTTTGATTGATCCAAGTTGATCAGGGCCCCACCCATGCCAGGTTCGTTAACTACCCTGTCTATGATGTAGCGCATCAGATGGAGGTTGTCATGGATGGTCCGGCCTGGCACGGCGCATGTTTGCGCCTTGTCGACCAGTTTCTCGATGACAAGCGCCAACCTCTTGGCTAGCACCTTGGCCAAAATTTTCAAGTCTGCATTAAGCAGAGTGATGGGCCTAAAGTTATCTATTACATTTCCCTTGTTTAGATCTTTCTTCAGCAGTGTTACGGCTCCTCGGCTCACAAAACCAGGAATGCTCCCGTTTTGCTGCCAGTTGCAGTACACCGCCGCCAAGAGATCTCCAAACAAGTCTGGCATACAATTGTAAAGCTCGTAGGGTAGACCATCCAAACCCGGTGATTTGTCCCTCGAGCATTCTGCCATCGCTTCCCGCACTTCCGCCGCCGTGATGGCACCTTCGCAGCACCCTGCCTTTCTTGTCGAGAGTCGTGGTAGGCTATGTAGGTAGGCACTGAAGTCCACCCTACGTTCTTGCCCTCCACTCGTTCCGAACAGTCGGGCAAAATGCTGCTGAAAGGCCTCACACATTTTACTTGGCTCGAGCAATTCGCGCCCCTGTTCATCTACCAGTGACCGAATGGTGGCTTTGTTGCCCTGTTGCGCCTCTGCCACCGGGCCTCTCTCGCGGCTCCAACACCTTCGTTCCTTAGAGCACGCATCCTAGCTCTGACAGCACATCCTTCGTGTTGGCGTTGAAGTGTTGGTCGAGGGCCAACCTCGCCGCCAAAACGTCGTCGGATGCGATGCCGCTTCTAATTGCTTCTAGCTTCTTAACTAGCTCACCCTCTACTCTATTTCTATCTATGGCTAGTGCTTTGCTGTACCTAATCGCTTCTGCTTTTACTGCTCTCTTGAGGGCAAACCACCATTTGTTGTTGATGATGGCTCCCGTCAAAGCCCTCTTTACTAGTGTGCTAATCCGGTCTCTGAAAACTTGTCTCGATGGGAAAGACGCGTTTAGTTTCCAGTATCCGGGACCCTGCCTAAGTGTCTTACCTAAGTCTAGCGTACATGTCACAAGTTTGTGATCCGTGTAGCTGACTATGTGGAATTGTGGACATCCTATGCTATCTCTATCTACTGTCCTACACAGTATCCTATCTAGATACGATCTCGACGACCCGATGCGGTTGCTCCATGTCCACGTTGGCGCATTCGGGTGGTCTAGTCGAAACCTGTCAGACAGTTGAAAGCGTCTGAGCAGGTCTCTGAGGCATTTGCATCCCCGTCTATTCCTATCTCTACCCACGTAGTCTACATGCGTGTCCAAGGTAGCATTCCAATCCCCCACTAAGAGTAAAGGACGAGACGTTCCCAAGAAAACTTCTAGACGTTGAAAGAAATCCGCCCGACCTGTTAAGGGCGGTGCGTAAACTGATACGAGCCGAAAAGCGCACCCATTGCTGCCGTCGACATCCAGGACGACCAGTCTACCCTCCGGGTCTACGAATATTGTCCTTACATTGAGATCCAGACTCTTGTGAAAAAGTACCGCGGTGCCACTACCGCCCATTCTCGGCAGACAGGGGGAAAAATAAATGTGAACTGTCCGCCAAACATGGTCTTTAGGGCCCGCGGATTGTGGAGTCTGGTCTCGCTTATGGCTATGATTTCTAACTTATGTGACTTTATGTCATTTAAGAGGTACCTTGTTTCCAAGGGGACCCCAAGCCACGCGCATTTACACAACCAATCTTGATCATAGTTCTAATGAATTAGAATACAGAGGGTTACTTACTGCTCGAAAGTTTTTGCTTCTCCTCCGTTGGTTTGTCCTCGAGAAGATCCCAGTACAGTTTCTTTGTGAGATATTTTTGGCATTTACCAACCGCACTGGGGAAAATGCCTTTGAGTGTGTGGTGCAGACTTTTGGAGATGTGTATTATTTTGATGTGGTCTGGTGGTGTTGTGTATGGGTGGTTGTTTGTTTTTATGTCATCTTCTGTTATGTTGTTTTTGATTGGATGTATTCCATCAAATTTGTGTTTTTGGTGTCTATGGCTGTGAGCATGTTGCTGTATATGTTTTTGTGGTGTTGGTGTGGCTGTTGTTTGCGTTGGGTTTTGAAATGTCTTCGGGAGATGTATTTCCCCTGCTTTGTTCGTGTTTGCATTTGGTTTGGTTGTGTTTCTGCTCTTTATTTTCCTTCTTTTTGTAGCTATTTGCCATTCCTCACTGGTTTGTCTTCCGACGAAATTTCTGAGGAATCAGAAGGGGGTAGGGGTATGTTGTGGGCTTCTATGTATGTCTGTGTAAGTGGTTGTGTTGTGTTTTCGTTGTTGTTGGTTGTTGAGTGTTTGTGTGTGTTGAGTGCGGTATAAGGGATGGGAGATCAGTTTGTGTGTGTTTTCTTTGTTTTTCTGTTCCTTTGGGTTTTGCTGTTGATGGTAGGTTGGTATTTTTCAGGTGTCGAGTGGTTTTTGGTTGATGACGGATTAGCTTGGTGTGCTTCTCTTGTCGTCTTCTGTGTTGATGGTGGTGTGATAGATAGATAGATAGATGGATGGATAGATAGATGGATGGATAGATAGATAGATAGATAGATAGATAGATAGATAGATAGATAGATAGATAGATAGATAGATAGATAGATAGATAGATGGATGGATAGATAGATGGATAGATAGATAGAGATAGATAGATAGATAGATAGATAGATAGATAGATAGATAGATAGATAGATAGATAGATAGATAGATAGATGGATAGATAGATGGATGGATAGATAGATAGATAGATAGATAGATAGATAGATAGATAGATAGATAGATAGATAGATAGATAGATAGATAGATAGATAGATGATAGATAGATGGATGGATAGATAGATAGTAGATAGATAGATAGATAGATAGATAGATAGATAGATAGATAGATAGATAGATAGATAGATAGATAGATAGATGGATGGATAGATAGATGGATAGATAGATAGATAGATAGATGGATAGATAGATAGATGGATGGATAGGTGGATGGATGGATGGATGGATAACAGGTGGTAGAACGGAAGAGATGGGAATTACATAAGTAATATGTGAAATACGGGTGGACTCCTAAAAATAACAAGTGAACGGATGGATGTGTGAATAGATGAATGAATAAACGATACTATTTAAGAAAATAATAAACGTTGACTGGAAGCCTTGTTGTAACTTTTAACGCTTTTTCCGAGCACTGCCAAGTTTATAACTGTTGATCAGGTGCGATTATGTATTTGCCGCTGACACGGCAGCATCGTCCCACTCACTAGCCACAGTGCGAACATGTGGAATGAGATACACCAGTTATATACATATATATAACTAGCAGTATCGCCCGGCGTTGCTCGGGTTTGTAAGGGAAATAACTATATAAGCATTTTTAGAGAGTTATAGCCAAAAAATAGCAAAAAAATGCATTCAAAATGGAAAAAAAATGATGGTAATTTTTTTTTTAAATCGTTGACTCATCGTAGACATTTTTAGAAGAGTTACTTCCCTTATATAATAGCGAAAAATGCATTAAAATGGAAAAAAATGATGGTAATTTTTTTTTAAATCGTAGACTGATCGTAGACGCGCGCTAATACCCAGAAGGGCTCGATATGAATCACGACTATAAGATACCCGGTTTTGGTTACACTGCACCGCAAAATGTGGGAGTAGTTAGGAATCTAAATCGAAGGAGACAGACACACAACCTTACTTTTATATATAAAGATTACGTTAGGGTAATTAGTCCTGAGGAAAAATTACACAATATTTTAATGCGTTACGTGTTACGTAATACATGTTAAGTTTAGCTTGGAAACATATGTAGTCTTGATTTACCTTTTCTACTTCTTGCACTCTGATTAATATTCGCATAATTCGCAATTTCCGTTGCTAAACTGTGAGTTGTATAAAGGGATCACCTTATTGAAATTTCCGTCAGTTTCAATATGGGGTGAAGTGCATAACATACTCTGGTTAATATACTTTGTTGATCGCGTATTAACCGCCTTTTGTCACCTATTCAAGCCGTCTGTGTGCTTGATGTTTAATAACTTCTTGTACCAAGATCTTTTCGGTTCTCACTATGCTATCACTATGTATGTGTGTGTATGTATGTATGCATGTATGTATGTATGTATGTATGTATGTATGTATGTATGTATGTATGTATGCATGTATGTATGTATGTATGTATGTATGTATGTATGTATGTATGTATGTGTGTGTGTATGTATGTATGTATGTATGTATGTATGTATGTATGTATGTATGTATGTATAGATATATAGATATATAGATATTAGATATCCAATGAACGATTGTGGAGCACGCCATTCAAGCACTAAAGTACAAAAGGCGGAGACCACCTTATATGGTTATTCAAATGATAGGATTTTTCAGCCGCCGCCGATGTTTTACTGCAAACTTTTAACTAACCGTTAAGTTTAAACACTAATAATACTTACGTGTATGTGCGTGAGAGAGAGAGAGAGAGAGAAAGAAAGAAAGAAATAAAGAAAGAAAGAAAGAAAGAAAGAAAGAAAGAAAGAAAGAAAGAAAGAAAGAAAGAAAGAATTGTGTGTGTTGCGTGCGCACCCGCGCACGTATGTCTGTATGTGCTAGAATAAAATAATATTGAACTGAGATTTCACAAACTGTGCCTTTGTGCTTTACGTTTTACCGATTCTTAAAAAATGAAAGAAACTTATCATACAAGTAAAATACGAGATAAAAGAAAAAACACCGCTGAGTAATCCCGTTAACAAGAGACAAAGACTTTTGATAAAATTGGAGCGTGCGACAGATTGACCCGGTTATACCTTCTGTGGCAGTCATGCCCAACGTGGGACATACACCCTAGCCAAACCAACCCCTTTAGTCAAGCATATTGTGTGAAGACTGTTTGCCACAGTATAGCACTATTCTAATGCCCTAATGTGGCTATTTCTTTAAGGAATATATATAGTCATGGAATATTAAAAACAAAGTTGGGGTGGGGTTTTTTCCAGCCAACGGTGGCGTATACATTTTTCTGGGAAGTTATAGTGGAACTTGGGGGGAAAATAGGTTGGGAGACACTGCTCTGCTCTAGACATTTTGGTTTGTGACGACAAAAATAACGAATATTAAATATGCCTGAACAAAAAGAAAATTATTTTATTTCCGTACATGTACATAGGCACAGGAGTGGCTGTGTGGTAAGTAGCTTGTTTACCAGCCACATGGTTCCGGGTTCAGTCCCACTGCGTGGCACCTTGGGCACGTGTCTTCTACTATAGCTTCGGGCCGACCAAAGCCTTGTGAGTGGATTTGGTAGACGGAAACTGAAAGAAGCCCGTCGTATATATGTATATATATATGCGTGTGTGTGTTTGTGTGTCTGTATTTGTCCCCCTAGCATTGCTTGACAACCGATGCTGGTGTGTTTATGTCCCCGTTACTTAGCGGTTCGGCAAAAGAAACCGATAAAATAAGTACTGGGCTTACAAAAGAATAAGTCCCGGTGTCGAGTTGCTCGATTAAAGGCGGTGCTCCAGCATGGCCGCAGTCAAATGACTGAAACAAGTAAAAGAGTAAAAGAGTACCAATGCATTAGGTAACTACATATTTGATTTAATCATTAAATATTGTAAGTCATTTTAACAAATATTCGGTGAAAGCGATACATTTCCTGCGCAGTACTAATATCTTTTTGTTGTCGTAAATAGAAATGCCTAACACTTGAAAAGCTGGGTAATCATATTGATACATATTGATACATGCTCACACTCGCATAGAAAACCCTTAACAATTTACGGGAAAAAAAAGATTAAAATTTCTTGAATGCTAAAAACTATTTCAATCAGATTGATATTATCGTCTCAAGAACCGTCATATCTATCTTTATATATAAAAGTGAGGTTGTGTGCTGTCTGTCTCCTACGATTTAGATTCCTAACTACTCCCACATTTTGCGGTGCAGTTTAACCAAAAGCGGGTATCTTATAGTCGTGATTCATATCGAGCCCTTCTGGGTATTAGCGCGCGTCTACGATGAGTCTACGATTTTTTAAAAAATTTACCATCAATTTTTCCCTTTTTTAATGCATTTTTGGCATATATAAGGGAAGTAACTCTCTAAAAATTTATTATTAAATCTCAGAACGTAAAAAGCTACAGTAACACCACCACCCTTTATGGTTAGCCATATTGAGATGGCTATTATACTTTACATCTCTAAAAATGCTTATATAGTTATTTCCCTTACAAACCCAAGCAACGCCGGGCGATACTGCTAGTTATCAATAGGAGTGTCCCTCAAACGTGATTGCAATTTTGCAATAAAGAGCTCAACAACTCTCTCTGCATCGATGAAAGTTGGAGGAACAGTATTAAGAGTAACGAAAAGTATTTGCATTTTAACAGCTCCCTGTCTAGTAACTCCAAACATTTCGTTTCTATAAGGATCACAAGATGCTTGAATGTTCTTTGCTAATGACAACCTTTAATCCCTGTAGTACGGGCGTTTCTTTTGATGTGAGGTGTTCTTCCATTAACATGGATCTGCATTCTGAGTGGAAAGTAAGAGATTCTTCTGACAAAGTAGTGAACATTCTTTCATGCAATTTCTTTGCCACTGTGAGGTTTCTGGTGACAAAATTAGAAATTAGTCAAATGCATCTAAAATTAAAAGTGGATTATGTAAATGCTTCATCAATCCAATCACATTTTTTCTAAGCTGTTGGATTCTTTTATTGGTATGTTTTCTTGATATGAGAGCTATCAGAGTATTTTGGTAATTCAATTTTCTAGAATATAAAAACAAATAAGTATTTTACAGAGATCAAAGTTGCATCTTTCCGACTAAGTTTTTCAATTCCAGTATTAATTGATTGGGTGGAGGCGCAATGGCCCAGTGGTTAGGGCAGCGGACTCGCGGTCGTAGGATCGAGGTTTCGATTCCCAGACCGGGCGTTGTGAGTGTTTATTGAGCGAAAACACCTAAAGCTCCACGACGCTCCGGCAGGGATGGTGGTGATCCCTGCTGTACTCTTTCACCACAACTTTCTCTCACTCTTACTTCCTGTTTCTGTTGTACTGTATTTCAAGGGGCCGGCCTTGTCACTCTCTGTGTCACGCTGAATATCCCCGAGAACTACGTTAAGGGTGCACGTGTCGGTGGAGTGCTCAGCCACTTACACGTTAATTTCACGAGCAGGCTGTTCCGTTGATTCGGATCAACCGGAACCCTCGTCGTCGTAACCGACGGAGTGCTTCCATCCATTAATTGATTCCAATGACGGTACAACAGCATGAATGGCATTAAATTTATTGTCTAAAATGTCGATATGTCGCTTGATATCGATCATAACTTTTGCAATACAGCTTTTAACGTACAAGAATCGTTCTAACATGGCAAATAAACTATTTCATCTCGTCTTTATATCATTAATTATTTACAATTCGTGACTATTCTCCTCTTTAACACATCTGAAGTCTTGTATTTTTTGCTGAAGACCTACGAAATGAATTGACAAATGCTCTCACTTTCACAATGGCGGTTACAACGCTTGAACTTTTTCCTCGTCGATCTTCTGCAGGTCAACATAATTATCAACCACAAACGTAATAACTGCAGGATCTTCATTTTGATCTTCATTTTGATCTTCATTTTGATCTTCATCCTCAAACGTAGCTTCAAACTCGTCATAGTCATCGTTTCAAGGTTTACTGGTTCAAGTAGCTTTATCACAAATTAATACAGTTTTCGCTTAATGAACATCGCAAAAAGCCAGACAAAGTTCATATGCATAGCACAGTTGGTGCTTGCAGTATTACTCTTACCAAATTTAACCATAACACGTGTTCATCAGTTACGACTGCCACAAATTTCTTTCTCTAAATTAAGATTGAATTCCGGAAAGTTTTGTTTTTAATATTTTTCAACAAGTAAACCTACATAAATTTTGCTAGGCGCAGGAGTGGCTGTATGGTAAGTAGCTTGCTAACCAACCACATGGTTCCGGGTTCAGTCCCACTGCGTGGCATCTTGGGCAAGTGTCTTCTGCTATAGCCCCGGGCCGACCAATGCCTTGTGAGTGGATTTGGTAGACGGAAACTGAAAGAAGCCTGTCGTATATGTATATATATATATATATATGTATGTGTGTGTGTGTTTGTGTGTCTGTGTTTGTCCCCCTAGCATTGCTTGACAACCGATGCTGGTGTGTTTGCGTCCCCGTTACTTAGCGGTTCGGCAAAAGAGACCGATAGAATAAGTACTGGGCTTACAAAGTCCCGGGGTCGATTTGCTCGACTAAAGGCGGTGCTCCAGCATGGCCACAGTCAAATGACTAAAACAAATAAAAGAATAAAAGAATAAAGAATAAATTCCTAAATTCCAGCAATTATCATGAATCTATATACACACTCAAATATCTGTGATTACACAAAGATATGCATTTACCAACAAGTACTGGATTTTTCAATTCCATCTTTTAGTTATTTCACTAATTATAATTTTTTTCATATGATAGTTATGTTGAATCATTTACATTTAAAGAGAACCATTCTTTGGTAAAATCAAACCTTTATGAGTAATAATTTTTCTAATAAAAACACTCTTAAATATTCATGGCAAATCCATCAGAAGTAACTAATTTAGAGATTAATTTCTGTAGCTCGTTTATTTTTGTCTATTTCAGTTGTACAAGTTTCAGAGAAAATCTCTTTAGAAATGATGTTTAAATGGCGTAAAAGACCGCTTTTTAAGTAACTCAAGCGCTTTCTGACGGTTTTGCAATTTATAATTAGATTAGCAGTATCGCCCGGCGTTGCTCGGGTTTGTAAGGGAAATAACTATATAAGCATTTTTAGAGAGTTATAGCCAAAAAATAGCAAAAAAAAATGCATTAAAAATGGAAAAAAAATTATGGTAATTTTTTTTTAAATCGTTGACTCATCGTAGACATTTTTAGAGAGTTACTTCCCTTATATAATAGCGAAACAAATGCATTAAAAGTGGAAAAAAATTATGGTAAATTTTGTTTTAAAGCGTAGACTCATCGTAGACGCGCGCTAATACCCAGAAGGGCTCGATATGAATCACAACTATAAGATACCCGGTTTTGGTTAAACTGCACCGCAAAATGTGGGAGTAGTTAGGAATCTAAATCGTAGGAGACAGACACATAACCTCACTTTTATATATAAAGATTTCACATATATTTCCAGTTTAAGCAATTTTTGAAAGCATATTAACCCTAGTACTTGACTGGTAGTTTATTTTATCGACCCCGGACGACTAAAAGTCAAAGTTGGACTCAAAATGTGCAGAGCAAATACTGCAAGATACTTTTCTGACTTTCGAACGAGTCTGCCAGCTGACTGCTCTTTAGTTTTTAATTAGGTTTTTAAATAATAGGTGTTCCCGATTGCCTTTTTCCTGGGAAATTTGCAACCCGGAAATCCCAACAAAAAGTTAATTTTCTTTCGTAACTACGTCATCTGTAATTGTTGGAGGTAATGGATCTTATTCTTATATTTTCGACATCTGTTTATATGTACGTTTGTGCGTGTGCTCCTGCTTGCTTGCTTCTTCTTCTTCTTCTGTTGTATTTGTTGTTGTTACGGTTGCTGTTTTTGTTGATGGTGGTGTTGTTGCTATTCTTGTTGCTGTTTAGCTTCAGGTCAACCCTGATCAAGCAGGCCTTTGACTAATTGTGGTGGTGGTGGTGGTGGTGGTGGTGGTGGTGGTGCTGGTTGTGGTGGTGGTGGTGTGGTGGTGGTGGTGGTGGTGGTGGTGGTTGGTGGTGGTGGTGGTGGTGGTGGTGGTGGTGGTGGTGCTGGTGGTGCTGGTGCTGGTGGTGGTGGCGGTGCTGTGGTGGTGGCGACGGTGGCGACGGTGGCGACGGTGGCGACGGTGGTGATGGTGGTGGTGGTGGTGGTGGTGGTGGTGGTGGTTGTGGTGGTGGTTGTGGTGGTGGTGGTGGTGGTGGTGGTGGTGGTGGTGGTGGTGGTGGCGGTGCTGGTGGTGGTGGTGTGGTGGTGGTGTGGTGGTGGTGGTGGTGGTGGTGGTGGTGTGTGCTGGTTGTGGTGCTGGTGGTGGTGGTGTGGTGGTGGTGGTGGTGGTGGTGGTGTGTGGTGGTGGTGGTGGTGGTGGTGGTGGTTGTGGTGGTGGTGGTGGTGGTGGTGGTGGTGTGGTGGTGGTGGTGCTGGTGGTGCTGGTGCTGGTGCTGGTGGTGGTGGCGGTGCTGGTGGTGGTGGCGACGGTGGCGACGGTGGCGACGGTGGTGATGGTGGTGATCGCGGCGGCGATGACAGTGGTGGCTGTGACTGCCTTTAATTTTCTTCTTGGTGTTGCTGCTGTTCTTGTTGAGCGGAGTTATGGTTGTGGTGATGGTGATGATAACGATGACTGTCGTCGTAACAGCCGTTATTGTGTCTCTTTATCATTATTATTATTATTATCATTATTATTATTATTATTATTATTATTATTATTATTATTATTATTTTATTATTATTATTATTATTATTATTATTATTATTATTATCATTATATGTTTGATTTTTGCTTTATATTTGTACAAGTTGGTTCCAAGTCTCACCCAGAGACCTCAAGAGACAACAGGTTGGAAGTTCGTGATGTTATGCCTAGTGTGCCATATATTTGGTTTTGTATTTAGTGTTGTACTAGTGAATGTCTGAAAAAAAAATTTTTTTTTAAACGAAAATTACGTTTGTTTTAAAACTTGAGATTACATTGAAAGTATTTTGCGTAGGATATGAGCAGTTCCCATGAGCACTATCTTTTGAATTTCTGCCATTTTGGGGGTTTCCTGATATCTGAGTTAGGTAGCGATCAGCCCCTTTTGCTATCATTCCCAGGGCACCTATGACAACAGGTATTGTTTTAGTCTTCAGGTTCCACGTTTTGCTGATTTCTATTTCAAGATCTTTATATTTGCTCAGTTTTTGGTAGGTCTTGACAAATACGTTTATATCGATTGGGACAGTCATATCAATGAGGAGGCATGTTCTTTGTCTGAAGTCTTTCAATATGATGTCTGGCCTATTTGCATCTATCTTTCTGTCAGTTTGAATGGGGAAGTTCCAGAGGAGTGAGATGTGGTCATTTTCAAGCACTGGAGGTGGTGTGTGTTCCCACCAGTTTTTTTAATGGGGAAAATCCAGGTTTTTGCATATTACCCAGTGAATATATTGTGCAGTTCTATCATGCCTGTTGAGATACTCTGTAGGCGCTAGAAAGCTGCACTTGGAGACAACATGATCAATGGTTTCATTTTGTTGTTGACATACACATGCTGGGCTACTGCCGTTCTTTAATATGTTGGCCTGGTAGTTCCTTGTTGGTAGGCATTGATCTTGAGCTGCTATGATAAACCCTTCTGTTTCAGATTTTAAGCCAGAGGCCATTGGCCATTGATGGGTCAGGGCTTTGTCAACATCTGCATCATTCGCTCTCTTTGGGTATTTGCCATAGAGAGGTTTTTCTTGCCATTTATCATTCAGAATATCTAAGGCAGCAGTTTTAGCACGGGTTTTCGTGCGTTTAGCTTTTTCTGTGCTTGTTTCTTGTATGTCTAATTCCGAAATTTGTTGTATTCGGAATTCACTTAGATATTCCTTTGCCTGTTTTGTTACTGAGTATGATGCTTTCTTGTTTTCATGTTTTGAGACAAGTTTTAACATCCAGTCCTCAGAGTTTTTCAGGTAGGTGTCTAGGCCAATTGTAGCAACCTTCGTTGTTATTGCCAGCTGTAAAAGCCTACGGCCTCCCTCTTTTCTTGGTAGATAAAGTCGATCTATATCTGCCTTAGGGTGGTGCATTCCATACATTGTCAACAGTTTTCGTATTTTTCTGTCAATATTACATATTTCAGTAATTGACCAGTTAACGATATTGAAACTGTAAGTCACGACTAGTATGGCTAAAGCATTGATCGCTTCGATCCTGTTTCTTGCATTCAGCTCTGTCTTGAGTATTGCTCTTACTCTACGATAACATTCTCTCCTGACCCTTTCCTTCATCACTGAATGCCTTATTCCATCCCCTTCAATTACCCCTCTCCGCTGGGTCTAACTCTTTTATGACATTCTGCTGGTCGAGGTAAACGTTAGATGTTTCTGTCATTTTTCCTTTGATAATAGTAGCCTTTGCACATTTATCGAGGCCAAATTGCATTCTGATGTCATCGCTGAATTGTTTAACAATCGTTAGTAAGTCCTTGAGTTGTTGGTCATTTTTTGCAAAGAGCTTTAAATCATCCATGTAAATGAGATGATTTATATTTTTATCAAACATTTTATATCCGTACTGCGCGTTATTGTTGTTGTTGTTGTTGTTGTTTGTTATTATTATTCAGTAGTTTTATTTTTATAGCGTGCTTCACTTCACTGCCGAGCGCAGCTCTGTGTGCCTTGACTATGTGCTGTGGTTTGCTGTGATGCTCTTATGGTTTATTATTATTATTATTATCGTTGCTGTTGCTGTTGTAGTTGTCAGTGTTAATTTTCCCCGTTGTTATTGTTGTTATTGTTGTTATATTCACTCTTAATTATTTGCTGTTTGTTATTGAGTTCTTGTTTCCTGCTGTAGTTAGCATGTTGTAATTGCAGTTACTGTTATTGTGGGTGGTAGTGGTGTTATCGTCACTGTTGTTGCTATTGTTGTTGTTACTGCTGCTGCTGCTGCTGATGCTGCTGCTGCTGCTGTTGTTGTTCTTGTTGTTGCTGCAGCTCTTAATTTACTTGTTTGTTTTTGTCGTTGTTTTTACTGCTGTTGTTGCACCATTTATGACGCATGTTTCCGGTAATTATCAAACAGACTATTTTTGTATTTTAAATAATCATTTTAAAAACTTTTTATATTTAATTAGTTATTCCGCACATTTTTCTCAATTTTGCATTTATTTATTTGTTTGTTTATATATTTATTTATTTAGTTTTGTATTCTTCCAATGGACACTTGCTTAACTTAATTTTCAGATCGATATTTAAATTAGTCTTTTTGAAGAAATCGATTGGAAATTAATACAAAAAAAATACTTATATAATGAAGAAACAAACAGATAGCTGTTGAGGTTTTTTCTCTTGGATTGCAATATAACTTGTTCTATCGGAGAATTTCGAATTAATAGTCACATACATTCTATGGAAACTCTGTAGAATATTGGTAATTCTAGGAAGCCAACCTAAAGACTCAGTTTCGAAACCGAATTGAAAACATACACACGCTTACCATCACATTATTTGTGTTTGTATGTGTGTGTTTCTGTGTGTGCGTGTGAGTGTGTGTGTGTGTTTGTCCATAAATATATATACATATACACACACTCATAAGTATATTTACATGAATACATATAGACATATATACGCGTATGTATGCATGCTTGTATGTATGCTTACATGTATGCATATATGTATTATGCATATATGTATGTATGTATGTATGTATGTATGTATGTATGTATGTATGTATGTATGCATGTAATGTATGCATGTATGTGTGTGTGTATGTATGTATGTATGTATGCATGTAATGTATTTATGTATGTATGTAATGTATTTATGTATGTATGTATGCATGTAATGTATTTATGTATGTATGTATGTGTGTATGTATGTATGTAAGTATGTATGTATGTATGTATATATGTATACATGTATGTATGTATGTATGCATATATGTATGTATGTATGCTTGCATGTATGTATGTATGTATGTATGTATGTATGTATGTATGTATGTATGTATGTATGTATGCATGCAAGCATGCATGCATGTATGTATGTATGTAATGATAATGATAATGACCTCCTTCGGTCAGACACTGACCATGGGTTTGCACCTAGAGAGTTACCCTCTGAGGCACAAGTCTGGGCAAGGTTGTTTTTTTTTATGGAAAACCAGCAGTCGCCCATGCATACCGGCCTCCCCTCTCCATGTCACCGATGTTGTCCAAGGGAAAGGCAAAGGGGCCGATACAGCTTGGCACCCGTGACGTCGCAACTCATCTCTACAGCTGAGTGAACTGGAGCAACGTGAAATAAAGTGTCTTGCTCAAGAACACAACACGCAGCCCGGTCCGGGATTCGAACTTACAACCTCACGATCGTAAGCTCGACGCTCTAACCACTGAGCCACGCGCCTTCACTATGTATATATGTATGTATGCATATATGTATGTATATATGTATGTATATATGTATGTATGTATATATGTATATATGTATGCATGTATGTATGTATGTATGCATATATGTATGTATGTATGCATATATGTATGTATATATGTATGTATATATGTATGTATGTATATATGTATATATGTATGTATGTATGTTTGTATGTATGTATGCATGTATGTATGTATATATGTATGTATATATGTATGTATATATGTATGTATGTATATATGTATATATGTATGTATGTATGTATGTATGTATGTATGTATGCATGTATGTATGTATGTATGCATATATGTATGTATATATGTATGTATATATGTATGTATATATGTATGTATGTATATATGTATATATGTATGTATGTATGTGTGTATGTATGTATGTATGTATGTATGTATGTGTGTATGTATGTATGTATGCTTGCATATATGTGTAAGCATGCTTGTATTTATGTATGGATGTATGGATGGATGGATGCATATTAATATTTAGACAATACAGTAAAGCAGTGGGCAAGCAGAATCGTCAGCACACCAGACAAAATACTTAACGGCATTTCATCTGTTTTTATGTTCTGAGTTCAAATTCCACCGAAGTCGATTTTGCTTTTCATCCTTTCGGAGTCGATAAAGTAAGTACCAGTTGAGTACTGGAGTTGATGTGATCTTAACCCCTGCCTCGAAATTGCTTGCCTTGTGTCAAAATTTGAGATCCATATTTATACAATACAGTATTATTAGGCCCATTTCAACCGATTTTACCAATCGGTTTCATACACATAAGCATGTAAAAAGCAACAATCTCGGCACTCATCAGGAGAGCTTGTAGAAAGTGTATGGTGACGGCCTTCTGCTACAGGAGGTCGGGATGTGTCCTATTCGGATTGTGGGTATTGGTAAAAACCAGAACAAAAACTAAAATACGTGTGGGAGAAATTCAGGAGAAGAATTTTGTCATAGTTACACTTCTTCAGTAAGAATCAGTGTCACAACAGTGTAGGGTGAGTACCAGCAGAATGAGGTTGGAGCTAAGGTGTGGGTGGTATAGAATATACGTGTGTCCAGTGGAGAGGGAAAATGAGGATGGGGAAGGGTGAACAGTCTTAAAAATGTGTGGATATGTATATGCATGTGTGTGTTTGTATGTAATAAGCTTACTTCGATAGCAGTAGGAGGTGCAGGCTCTACTTCGTAGCGAAAAGATTTACGCTAAAGAGCTTTCTTCACTCGGATATCTAACTAAACTGTAAAAGCGAGATTTTCCGACCCTGCCCACATGAACGGCGATACGTACTTGGAAGCTTTCAAGATTTATGTTCATTGTCCGCATGATGAATACAAACGTACAAGCTCCTACCATGAGTATTTACCATCATCACAGTTTGAAAGTTCAGTACAAGGTTTTCCACATATAATATACTAGCAGTATCGCCCGGCGTTGCTCGGGTTTGTAAGGGAAATAACCATATAAGCATTTTTAGAGAGTTATAGCCAAAAAATAGCAAAAAAATGCATTAAAAATGGAAAAAAATTATGGTAATTTTTTTTTAAATCGTTGACTCATCGTTGACTCATCGTAGACATTTTTAGAGAGTTATTTCCCTTATATAATAGCGAAAAAATGCATTAAAATGTGAAAAAATGATGGTAAATCTTTTTCAAAATCGTAGACTCATCGTAGACGCGCGCTAATACCCAGAAGGGATCGATATTAATCACGACTATAAGATACCCGGTTTTGGTTAAACTGCACCGCAAAACGTGGGAGTAGTTAGGAATCTAAATCGTAGGAGACAGACAGCACACAACCTCACTTTTATATATAAAGATTTCATAAAAATACATACATGCACATACATGTACATGTCAATACATATTTTTAAGATTGACCACCCTCTCCCAGCCCCAATTTTCGCCGCCCCACCACCCACTGCACACACTTCTACTCCATCCTGATCGTGTCTCATCTCCACTCCAATCCCCATTCTTCAGGTACTTACCTCTAGCACTGTGGTAATAATGTCGGATCCTTACCCGGGGAGCATAATTGTGACAAATTTTCCCTCATTGATCGTCTACTGTGGAAGGGTCAGGAACTTTATATAATATAGATGAATTATGGACTACACCGTATATCAAAGCTAAACGAAATAGGAAAAGATTAATGGATAAAGGAAACACATTCATGCTTTATATAAATACCCACAAAAATATACTATATATTTCGGAATCAAAATCATTAATCGCATATTTGTGTGTGTGTGAATATGCATGCTACCTGAAATGGGTTTACGTATCGTTTAATCGCTTCTAGTACTTCATTATACAACTTTGTAATTCTGAAGAGGTGATTATTCTTCATTCAATATTCTAAACATTTTACGGCGGCGAGCTGGCAGAAGCGTTAGCACACCGGGCGAAATGCATAGCCGTATTTCGTCTGCTGTTACGTTCTGAGTTCAAATTCCGCCGAGGTCGTCTTTGCCTTTCATCCTTTCGGGGGTCGATAAATTAAGTACCTGTTATGCACTGGGGTCAATGTAATCGACTTAATCCGTTTGTCTGTCCTTGTTTGTCCACTCTATGTTTAGCCCCTTGTGGGTAGTAAAGAAATAGGTATTTTGCCTGCCACTACGTTCTGAGTTCAAATTCCGCCGAGGTCACTTTGCCTTTCATCCTTTCGGGGTCGATTAAATAAGTACCAGTTACGCACTGGGGGTCGATATAAACGACTTAATCCTTTTGTCTGTCCTTGTTTGTCCTCTGTGTGTAGCCCCTTGTGGGTAGAAAAGAAATAGGTATTTCGTCTGTCTTTACACTCAAATTCCACCGAGGTCGACTTTACCTTTCAGGGCCGTTAAATTAAATACCAGTTGCATAATGAGGTCGATCTAATCGACTGGCCCTCTCACCAAAAATTTCGGGCCTTGTTCCTAGAGTAGAAAAGAATATTCTAAATATTTTGTTCAACTTTATTTCATGTCAGTCAATTATCTCTTACATTTTTCAACTTTATTTACAACTTTCCACCACATTCCTCGATTATTTTTTCTGAAGCGTTTTGTCCAAAACATCATGACACACACCTCTCTTCACAGGTCACTAACTCATCTTATTTTACAAATTTCATATCACTCCAATTCTGTTGAAAGCATTCAGATCAAGCTTTCGCTTATCTTATTATATACATTGCAACTGTGGACACCGAGTTGCAAATGTTTCCATTGCCTGAGTCTAACCAGCCCAAGAGGGACTACGAAGGTAACGGTTACTGGTTCCCCACCCTGAGCAAGTTAAACTGTTAGTTGTAGACATTTCACATCTAATCCCTTCGTGCTATTTTATTTTACATTATTTATATAAAACTGGAAAAGGGTTCCTAGTGGGAGAGAGAAGGGCAGCATCCATGACATATTTTTTTACAAGGCATCAGAAACTAGAGGGAGGAAGAGGGTATGTTATTCTCAAACCAGAAAACTGAATCGGAATGCTTGCAATTGAATACACTTTGCATAAAAGAGCTTGCAAGACGCAGGTGTGGCTGTGTGGTAAGAAGCTTGCTTCCAAACCACAAAGTTTCGGGTTCAGAACCACTGTATGGCACCTCCAGCAGATGTCTGCCAACCAAATCCTGTATTATGAATATATATATATATATATAATATATATATATATATATATAGTACAAAGTAAGATAGGGGTTATGGCTGTAACCCACTATGGGATATCATTTATCCAATATACTGTTGGTAAAGTACCCAAATTCTTAATACATAAATGTTTTTAATTGCAATGCAATTAAGTCATTTATTGTATTAATCGGGTGAAGGTAAAGAAATATTTTTACCGTAAATTTATAATACAAATAAGAAAATGGAGAAACAAATTTAGTTTGTTCATCAACTTATGGCTAATATAATGTTAGATTATTTATTCATTTTACAAATGAGGACATCAAAAGCATACAAAAATATTATATAAATCAATAGATAAGATAATAATGCAAATACAGATTTTAAAAGACGTATTATAAATTAATGAAATCCTAAAAATTACTTCTTACAGCTGTTTCAGCCTATGGTCAAAAGTGAATCTAATTTCCATTGCCTATAGATGTCAACATACTAGGGTTGTAGGCATTTAAAAAATATAATACTTATATGTTAAAAGAAGCATAGGCCTCGTCAGAGGTTATAAATAACTTTAAAATATAATAATAATATTAATATACTAAACATGTTGCACGTATTACTTAATATATACAAATAAACAATAAACAAATATCCAAATATGCATATATATATATATATATAAATATATAAAAATACATATATACATACATATGCATACATAAGCAAAGCGTACATACTATTCACATGCGCAAAATACATTAACGAACACCATTGAACAATATATTACATTGGATATACCATGCATCGTATATTTATGTAAATACATTAGAACATATATACACTATTATGTTTATCAGTAACAACAATATTATTGCTTTAACGATAATCTTCAACTGATCATACATACTATACTAATGTCTACTAACATATCAAAAATTCACAATACAAGGTTCAATATATATATATATATATATATATATTATTATATTAAATTGGAGATAAAACCACTATTAGGCAAATCAAACAGTGAAAATCATAAGCCAATACATAGAAATAAAATTAATTTAAAAAATATAAAAAATATGAAATATAAAAATCCAATTAAAATATTTAAATTAAAGTTAAAATTTTTAAAAATTATTTAAATTAATAAATTAAACTTATAAATTTTAAATATATATATATATATATATATATATTTATTATTATTTAATTTATTTATTTTTTTTTTTATATATACATATATATATATACATGCGCATATAAATTACATGCGTATAAGTATATAAATCAGTCAATCATAATATAGTTATTACTTTGTACATCCACGTAACGCGAACAAATTCAATTTTAAAATCCAAAAGAGAAATTCCAAACTTAATGTCAAAGCTGAATTTAATCCACAAAGTTTATGCTTCTGCTTTATGCATATTAAAGATTTTAAAAAATATATTGGGGGTTGTATGTATTTATGTATGTATGTATGTATGTATGTATGTATGTTACATGGGAAAATGCGAGCAAGAGAAAGTATATTCTTTTTTCCATGTAATCCATGAGTTTTCCAGGATACGCTATTATACTAATTAATAATGTGTCAAATGTGTCTATTACTGGTGTCGTTAATAATTTTTTCCTCATCTCAATGATTTCGGTGACATATATAAAAAGTCCCCTTATAAAATTATATTCATAAAAAAGTATAGAACTATATCATCACCCTCAAATTTGAGTAACAAACACTCATAACTTATTTCTTTTGAAACTTCATTGCATGAGATTGATACCATGAAATTCCTCGAATTGAACTCTATCATTTAAGCTTAATTAAAATATAGTTTGTTTTTTTATAAGTATAAAAGTTAATTAAACTTTAATCCAATTTTTTGCCTCACTTATATTTTTTTCATGATATTTTACCTCATAACTTTTTTGATACAATTTTTTATTGCATGGGACCAAAACAATGAAATTCCTCATGCTTTCTTTTATCACTGAAGCTAAGATAAATATATTTTGCTTTTAAAATACAAAAGTTATTTAGATCTATACTTGATTGGAGGTGTTACTTACTCTCCTGTAACGTTGCTACAAATTTTGATGTAAACCTTTTTCTACTGGATCAAATCTCAATTTTTTTAATGCCAAAATGTAGCTAGGGACCAGTCCTCTTCAAAAATGTTATCAGTTTTCAATTTGGTCGAGAACTGAATTAGCGACAAGCTCCGAAAGATGCTACATGTGAGTAAATTGCGGCCTTAAGAATGTTATTCAACTACTACCGTAGTTGAATGATATATAGATGTCTGTGTGTGTGTGTCTGTGTGTGTGTGTTCCTGTGTTTGTCCCCGGCACCACTGCTTGGCAACCGGTGTTGCTGTCTTTATGTCCGCGTAAGTTGGTGGATCGGCAAAAAAATACTAATAAAAAAAGCCCTGTGCTTTAAAAAAAAAGTAACTCTTGGGTCGATTTATTCGACTAAAACCCTTCAATGCGGTACCCCAGTATGGCCGCAATCAAATGACTGAAACAAACAAAAGATAAAGGGTAAAGTAAAAGACACTTAGACACTCAAAGACAAAAGTAATAATGTTAAGCCGAGCAACTGATTAAATCTACTCTACACAGAAACGCAATGTATCTCGTCCAACTTTCCAACAATGTCCGCCAATTCACCAATGGCAAGACATTTTTTCCTACCCTGTAAAATTTCTGCTAATTCACCGCATTGAAAATGACATGACCGATACAATCACTTGTTCTGCTCCGAGACGGTTAACTTCTACGGAAATTGCAAATATAAAAATAGCGAAAGAAATATGAAATTCCAGGGTGAGCTGAACAGCATAAGATCTTCAGAGATGACTTTAGGCAAGTGTTACTGCCTTTAACTCCTCCTTTACAAGCTTAGAGGCTGCATTCGGCTCATGATTCCTTGACACTCCTCTGCTGCCGCATTCTGTGCTGTTGTCTACATTGCAACCCTTCTGGATCGTTAAGGTGCCTAGATCCAAGGTATCTTATGTGTTGTATATGGCGGCGAGCTGGCAGAAACGTTAGCACGTCGGGCGAAATGCGTAGCCGTATTTCGGCTGCCGTTACGTTCTGAGTTCAAATTCCGCTGAGGTCGACTTTGCCTTTCATCCTTTCGGGGTCGATAAATTAAGTACCAGTTACGCACTGGGGTTGATGTAATCGACTTAATACCTATGTCTGTCCTTGTTTGTCCCCTCTATGTTTAGCCCCTTGTGGGTAATAAAGAAATAGGTATCTTATGTGTTGTAACTAGTTCAGTCGAAAATGCAAGTTGACCATAATTCACTTCCATTCCTCCTTGACCAGATCTAATTAGAACTCTTCTCAGCTGCTTCTGCTGTTGCCTTAAGAGCCCCGGTACCCTTTCTCCCGGAAATCGAAGGCCGCTTTATAAGATTGCATGCAGATTTGCCCACAAAACCCTTACACCTACCTATGTGGCAGGACTACTGTTTATCAATAAGAGAAAATCGTCTAAGGGACGCAACTAATAAATTTAAGTTACTTCCCTTACTTTATTACATGATCCGTGTGGTCTTGATTTATGAAACAATACACAAATAAATATAAACGAGGAAAATGTAATTATCTCCTTTAGATTTGATTTCTGTTACACAAGAAATTCATTAAGTATTCATTAAGTTTAATTGATTGATTGAAGCGTAAGTGAGTCTGAATTAAGAATGGCGAGATTGCCAGGTGTTTAGGTCTAATGCTTGATAGCTTTGTTTCGTTTATAAACTACTAGCAGTATCGCCCGGCGTTGCTCGGGTTTGTAAGGGAAATAACTATATAACCATTTTTAGAGAGTTATAGCCAAAAAATCGCAAAAAAATGCATTAAAAATGGAAAAAAAATGATGGTAATTTTTTTTTTAATCGTTAACTCATCGTTGACATTTTTAGAGAGTTACTTCCCTTATATAATAGCGAAAAAATGCATTAAAATGGAAAAAAATTGATGGTAATTTTTTTTTTAAATCGTAGACTCATCGTAGACGCGCGCTAATACCCAGAAGGGCTCGATATGAATCACGACTATAAGATACCCGGTTTTGGTTAAACTGCACCGCAAAATGTGGGAGTAGTTAGGAATCTAAATCGTAGGAGACAGACAGCACACAACCTCTCTTTTATATATAAAGATATAGTGGGTTGCTGCCCTTGAACCGTCTCATCTCCTACCTCAGTGATTTTTAAATGTACGAAGGGGAGCTGAAAAGTTCCTGCCGTTGGATAAATGATAATAAAAAGGATCAGTTAATTATGATTTTATTCAACATATCCCCTCTCAGATTCACACACTTATTGCAGCGGTCCTTCAATTTTTCTAAGCCCTATGAAAGAACGGAAGTTTGTGCCTCCAACCAGATCTTTCACGACCCCTTTAAATTTTCAGTATCCACTCATATTATGGAATGTTAATGATAACAAACTAATTTCAGTTAATACCTTCGAGATTTTAAAGGTGAATAAAAAGATTACTGAGGAACTACGCTGGCTTGATCGTCATAAGATGGACGGCATCTTGCAGTTTTAAGTTCAAATCTTTACGCATAGGCGCAGGAGTGGCTGTGTGGTAAGTAGCTTGCTAACCAGCCACATGGTTCTGGGTTCAGTCCCACTGCGTGGCATCTTGGGCAAGTGTCTTCTATTATAGCCTCGGGCCGACCAATGCCTTGTGAGTGGATTTGGTAGACGGAAACTGAAAGAAGCCTGTCGTATATATGTATATATGTGTATATGTGTGTGTGTGTTTGTCCCCCTAGCATTGCTTGACAACTGATGCTGGTGTGTTTACGTCCCTGTCACTTAGCGGTTTGGCAAAAAGAGACCGATAGAATAAGTACTGGGCTTACAAAGAATAAGTCCCGGGGTCGAGTTGCTCGACTAAAGGCAGTGCTCCAGCATGGCCTGGCCGCAATCAACTGACTGAAACGAGTAAAAGAGTAAAAGAGTAAAGAGAGTATACTTGTCTTAAGATTTCCTTGCTAAAATAAGAAGGTAATGATATGCGCCTTCTCCATATACATAAGTTCGGGAACAGGAGGTGCAGTGGATGCAAGTGCACCCCCTAAAATTTTTGGCGGGCAATGAAAACGCTTTGAATATCATGGGTTGGACCTGGATTTGAACCCCCTAAACTAATTTTGTTCCCGTTCCTATGCCCATATATGAATGCATAGACTGCATTTATTTCTTTACCAATAATTGATTTGATACATGCGCTTCATATGTATCAGTATCACCGCCAAAATCATATGAAAGAATTTTTTGCGAATTCAGTACAAAGTTTCTAGTGTGAGAGAGAGAGAGAGAGAGAGAGAGTGTGTGTGTGAGAGAGAGAGAGAGAGCATGACACAATGCTCAGAATGAAGTCTGTCCTCACTTCATGATTTCCTCGTAACTTCAGTTAGTGTAACAATCAGTGGGGGCGCAATGGCCCAGTGGTTAGGGCAGCGGACTCGCGGTCGGAGGATCGCGGTTTCGATTCCCAGACCGGGGATTGTGAGTGTTTATTGAGCGAAAACACCGGCCAGGGGGGTGAACCCTGCTGTACTCTTTCACCACAACTTTCTCTCACTCTTAATTCCTGTTTCTGTTGTACCTGTATTTCAAAGGGCCGGCCTTGTCACACTCTGTGTCATGCTGAATCTCCTCGAGAACTACGTTAAGGGTGCACGTGTCTGTGGAGTGCTCAGCCACTTGCACGTTAATATCATGAGCAAGCTGTTCCGTTGATCGTATCAGCTGGGACCCTCATCGTCGCAACCGACGGAGTGCTCCTATTGTAACAATCTCAGTCACTCTCAGAGTACTTGAAAGCCTAAGAACTTTAATCACCTCAACATCAAACTAAGAGCTTTGAAAGGCAATGAGAAACCTGTGTGTGTGTGTGTGTGTGTGTGTGTGTGTGTGTGTGTGTGTTAGTGTGTGTGTGTGTTAGTTTGTGTGTGTGTTAGTGTGTGTTGTGTGTGTGTGTGTGTTAGTGTGTGTGTATTAGTGTGTGTGTGTGTGTGTTAGTGTGTGTGTGTGTGTCAGTGTGTATGTGTGTGTTAGTGTGTGTGTGTGTGTGTGTGTTAGTGTGTGTGTGTGTTAGTGTGTGTGTGTGTGTTAGTGTGTGTGTGTGTGTGTGTGTTGTGTGTGTGTGTGTTAGTGTGTGTGTGTGTGTATGCATGTGTGTGCATGCATGTGTGTGTGTGTTTGTGTGTGTGTGTGTGTGTGTGTGTTAGTGCGCGCGTGCGTGCGTGTGTGCGTGTGTGTGTATGCATGTGTGTGTGTGTTTGTGTGGTAACTTCTATCTTTTTTTTTTCATTGATAGATTGTCGCTCAATTTAAGATATAAAGTTATATTCCTTATAAATTGTGTGTTTTAATAGCTACAATGAGTTGTACCACGGTACAAATGTTTTTTGTCCTAACACACAGTTCCAGATCAAGTCGCATATCAGACAAGTGAAATTCAGAAATATATATTGTTATTGTTCCTACCCATGATAAAAAGCATCACAGACATGACCAATACATATTCTTTTTTAAGGACTAGTTTATCTAGGACTACATTATAAAATGTGTCCTTAATTTTTTTTAAGCCAATAAGGAAAGTTTAACAGCCATTTGATCAGATCAAGTTCAAACTTGGAAGTTACCTTGTTGATATAAGCATAGTTGTGGTAAGCGTTAGTTCAAATAAAGTGGAGGTGCAATGGCCCAGTGGTTAGGGCAGCGGACTCGCAGTCATAGAATCGTGGTTTCGATTCCCAGACCGGGCGTTGTGAGTGTTTATTGAGCGAAAACACCTAAAGCTCCACGAGGCTCCGGCAGGGATGGTGGTGATCCCTGCTGTACTCTTTCACCACAACTTTCACTCACTCTTACTTCCTGTTTCTTTTGTACCTGTATTTCAAAGGGCCGGCCTTGTCACTCTCTGTGTCACGCTGAATATCCACGAGAACTACATTAAGGGTGCACGTGTCTGTGGAGTACTCAGCCACTTGCATGTTAATTTCACAAGCAGGCTGTTCCGTTGATTCGGATCAACCAGAACCCTCATCATCGTAACCGACGGAGTGCATCCACCCAGTTCAAAAAAATATCACTTATTCCATCGTTCATACTGCGAAAATAATCAGGTCTAAGATGTGTGAAAAAAATAAATAAATTTTCATATTTATTTTTTTCAGTCATTCTTTTAATTTATGAAGCTACTCGGTGTTCATTCATAAAACACTCCAGTCACGCTGGGGCCAGTAATAATGGTTACACTTTACTTCGATGTGAAGATCCTTTGAGACATAAGCAAGTCTGGAGATGTCACTATGCTGTTGAATATCTGACTTGGTATCCGGGGAAAAAGTCACAGAAAATGTCACAAATTTAGCAAGTAAAAAAGTGACAAGAAAAAGTCACAGTTTATTTAAATGTTATAAACAACTGAAGTAATAAAACAAAAAAATAGTTTAAATCTGTTATTGTCTGATTACATGAGTTGTGTACAAACTATATACATATATATATATATATGCTTTGTACACAACTCATGTAGTCAGATATATATATATATAAGTTCAGCAAAATTTAGATTCAAATGAATATGGTACTTAAGTTAGATGCACCATAATTTTGTATGGTGTTATCCATATAAATCCATGGGGGGATTATAATCAAAATAAGCAACAAGAATAACTTTGGTAATTTGGTACGATCGTTTCACGCTACATCATTTTATTAAATGTTGTAAATATTACAACAGTTTTAAAATGTTGAGCAATCATTAGCCATTAATAGGGGTTTTCCATAACCAAAGTTATTTTTGTTGCTTATTTTGATTATATATATATATATATATATATATATGGCAGATGCCAGCGCCGCCTGACTGGCGTCCATGTCAGTGACACTTAAAAGCACCAACCGATCGTGGCCGTTTGCCAGCATGCTCTGGCCCCTGTGCCGGTGGCACGTAAAATACACCCACTACACTCACGGAGTGGTTGGCGTTAGGAAGGGCATCCATCCATAGAAAGTCTGCCAAATCAGACTGGAGCAGCCTACATGGCTTCCAGACCCTGGTCGAACCGTCCAACCCATGCTAGCATGGAAAATGGACGTTAAATGATGATGATGATGATGATATATATATATATATATATATATGCTAAGGCGGCGGGCTGGCAGAATCGTTAGCACCCCACGCAAAATGTTTAGCAGCATTTCATCCATTACTATGTCGTAAGTTCAAATTCTACCAAGGTCAACTTTGCCTTTCATCTTTTTTAGGATCGATAAAATAAGTACCAGTTGAGCACTAGGGTTGATGTAATCGAATTACGGCCCCCTCCCCGCGAAATTTCTGACCTTGTGTCAGCATTTGAAACCAATTTATATATAATGGTATGCATCACACATATGTGAAAACAAAACCTTTTTATACAATTTCTTATGCAAAGAAAGACAACTAAAAACAAATTAAGTCACTCATTTTATTAACAATACACATACATATATACATTGAAAAACACCTTCAATAAGATAGTGGCATTACATGCATATACAATATTTTTCATGTTGATGACTAAGACAAATATTCCGTTGCAGTTTTGCAACTCTCCCGTCCAAGTTAAGAGTATATTCCGTTGACTTTATTCCTGTGACCTTTTTTCCTGCTTTTCATTATTATTATTATTATTATCTTTTTTTTCTTTCAAATTTGCTTCCATTTCTTGCCGAGTGTCTTCCCGATTCCTAGGGCAAAGAAACTCATAGTATACATTGGTAGGCTATTAAACTAAACTCACTAGTTTGTTAATTTTTTTTTTTTTAAGTTAAATTAAAATACATGGGTAGTAATAGTTCTCACATCGACAATGCTCTTCTCAATACGTGTGATGTACCAGTTAAGACAATCTTTTGCACTTCTTGCAGGGATGGTAAGCCAGGGATCATTTATTATTATTATTATATTATTATTATTATTGAATGTGAGAGCAGTGCATGCCATCAAAGTGACACTGGGGTAAAATATACAAAGCCCAGCATACCCATCATGACTACCCATCTGATAAGGGTACACCAGGCACATGCATCACAACCATATGTGCATGACATGGTGATCTCATATCAAGATAAACAGCACATGACCTTGCAGGTGGGGCCCAGTTTCTTCAGGTCGAGTAACCCATCCCGCTCAAAAGGTCCCTGAATAAGGGTTGTTTAAGGATGTTGAAAGAACCACCCATGTTTCCAGAGGTGAATTATTCAAACCCCAAAGAATCCCTCTCAACACATGGCTATGATGCTCCCCCACTACTTCTGCTCCTGATCAGAGATGCATACATCGTCAGCCACTAAGGGACATGCTCAACTGGTTAAGGTCAAACAACTGACAAGCAAATCTGTGGTATTGAGCAGAATATTTGCTGTAGCCCATCTTTTATACCAAGACAAAACAATGTACATGATAACAGACAAAACAATGTACATGATAACAGACAAAACAATGTACATGATAACAGACAAAACAATGATTATTATTATTATTATTATTATTATTATTATTGAGTGAGAGAGCAGTTCATGCCATCAAAGTGACACTGGGGTAAAATATACGAAACCCAATATACCCATCATGACTACCCGTCTGATAAGGGTACACCAGGCACATGCATCACAACCATATGTGCGTGACATGGTGATCTCATATCAAGATAAACAGCACATGACCTTGCAGGTGGGGCCCAGTTAGAATTTTCTTCAGGTCGAGTAGCCCATCCTGCTCAAAAGGTCCCTGAATAAGGGTTGCTTTAGGATGATGAACGAAACACCCATGTTTCCAAAGGTGAACTATTCAAACCCCAAAGAATACCTCTCAACACATGGCCATGATGCTCCCCCATTACTACTGCTCGTGATCAGAGATGCACATATCGTCAGCCACTAAGGGACATGCTCAACTGGTTAAGGTCAAACAACTGACAAGCAAATCTGTGGTATTGAGCAGAATATTTGCTGTAGCCCATCTTTTATACCAAGACAAAACAATGTACATGATAACAGACAAAACAATGTACATGATAACAGACAAAACAATGTACATGATAACACTTCCAATCAGTTAAGATCAGAAGCCATGAGAGCCACTGCCTGGTACTGCATCAGGGCATTTATTATTATTATTATTATTATTATTATTATTATTATTATTATCATTATTATTATTTTAACCTGGATTCTCTTGACAATTTATCAATACTTATTGAATGCATTTTAGTAATACAAAAAACTGGAATCCAGAGTTGCCTCCCCTTCCTCTTTAAAAAAACCTGTCACTAATTTGGATATCGATAGTTTTCGATGCTGATTATGTGATAGTGACAAACTAAATTTTCTTAGTTCACTACACTATAAAAATGTTAGCATACGATATACTGCTGTTGGGTTTTCGTATAGTAATCGTTTCTTATAGCTTTCTTTCAGTCATTCCAAAGAAGAGCTCTCTTTACTTGAAAATACTAAAAGATATTCTGTGTGACTTGAAGAAACACGATGTCCCGGCTTGGACTTAGAAAAGCCCGGAATAGGACGTATTTATCTGAATCTTCCCCATCAACTTCCAATCATACACTGCCTACTGAAACTGCCGGTCAGTGTCTAGGTCCTAATAATAACAACAATCAAAAGAGGGGCTGCACTGACATGAACGATGGTTTGGACCCAAACGTGTCCCAAAGTAATTCTGCTTTCACTGGAAATCGAGAGAGTAAACTTACGGATAAGTTTACGGGATTTACAAAAGCCAGTCAGTTAATTGGTTTAAATGCACCTCGACCACAAAATATCGAAAAATCAAAAGATCCACTCGTAAAAGATGTGACAATTGCTCATGCAAATCCAATATCCGAAACAAAACAGACTGCAAATCCAATATCCGAAACAAAACAGACTGCAAATCCGATTTCCGAAACAAAACAGACTGTGTCTACTAATCATGCATTTAAAATTTGTAACAGTTATTCGGGAAAGAGTAAAATTCTTATGACAACAAGCCAGTGTTTCGATTATCAAAACACGGAAGAAGGCTCCAAAGCTCTCGTGAACCCGTTTTCCGTTTTGAGCAAGGCGGGAAATATAAATAAATTTTTACAGCCTCGTAAACAAACACGAAAGAAAAAGAATCATCAGATTGAAAACCAGAGTAGCCTCTTACAATTTTACAGTAGTTCGCCCAAAAAAACTGTTGTACCTCGTGAAAATCCGAACCCTTCTCAAGTTCCTCCCTCCGATCCTTCTGTTAATGATGACAGTAAACGCATCGGGTCTTCCCATCCTGTAGCAACGACGGTGAAGAAAAGTTCTGAAGATCGTCGGTCGACGAATGTCAGAAAACGTAAAAGACCTCCCTACCGAATACAATCAGCTGCAATAGTGTTAAGTGACTCTGACGATGGTGAAGGTAACAACAACAACACTAGTAGTGCATGCAATTTTGCAGAGAAACATTATGGTCTTTTTGGCGACAGCTGTGATGATATCTTAGAAAAGGTCAATTTCTTCGATCGATTACCCGAAGAACTAAAGAGGATCATTTTCTGTCAATTACCAGCTCGTGATTTATTCTATACCTGTCCCCAGGTGTGTACAGACTGGAATCGTGTGATAAATAAAACCAAAGTAAGTCACTGCAATTTTTTTTCTTTATGTGTAATAAAACTAATGGTGGGGCAAAATGAGTAATGATTAATATCGGGATGAGATCCACTCCGGCAGATCAGAGAATATCATATGTTGAGTTTTTAGATTTAGTCGAGTTTCATTAATTTCATATCATGTGCCATGATACTCTCTCTTTTTACTCTTTTACTTGTTTCAGTCAGTTGACTGTGGCCATGCTGGAGCACCGCCTTTAGTCGAGCAAATCGACCCCAGGACTTATTCTTTGGAAGCCTAGTACTTATTCTATCGGTCTCTTTTGCCGAACCGCTAAGTTACCGGGACGTAAACACACTAGCATCGGTTGTCAAGCAATGCTAGGGGGACAAACACAGACACACCAACATACACACATACACATACATATATACACATATACGACAGGCTTCTTTCAGTTTCTGTCTACCAAATCCACTCACAAGGCATTGGTCGGCCCGAGGCTATAGCAGAAGACACTTGCCCAAGGTGTCACGCAGTGGGACTGAACCCGGAACCATGAAGTTCGTAAGCAAGCTACTTACCACACAGCCACTCCTATATATATCACATCTGATGAAGCAACTTCACTTATACGAATTTCAGTTTCTTCACCTTAATCTAAAACAAAACTTAAGCTGTACCCACCCTTCTTATTTATCATCAAAGAGAGACTCTATACCAGTTGTTCTCAACTATTTTTTATCTAGGGATCCCTTTGATTACTATTTTACTTTGGTGGACCCCCATAGACATTCAGTGTTTAAAAACTAATTTTATAGAAGCTTCTTTAAAATTCCTCTTTTGTTGTTCACCCATTAACTTGTGTAGGTTAAACTAGGTAAAATGTTAGAGAAAAAAACTTATTGTTTCTAGCAATAAAGACATCCAAAACAATATTTTTTCATGGACCCTTCAAATACTGCAAGTGGGTACCCAATTTACTAAAAATCTTACATAGACCCTAGTTGAGAACCACTGTTCTATGCACTCACTTTAAATGCTAGAAATAGCAGCGAAATTTTCCTCAAGTCACATCCTGCTGGCTTAAAAGAAGAATTGGATATTCTAGTCTTAGATATAGAATAAGTTGGGGTCTCTCATGATGAGAACAATTAAGGGATGACATACAACTAAACAGCAACAACAACAATTAACACTTTATGATCACTTCTTTGTATATTTTCTCTTTTGATAGTTTATGCTTTCAAAGTTGCTCTACTATAAAGTACGCAAAAATGCCAAACGAAATCAGCAAAATAAATTCCGTCAACAGCTTCATAAGAATGGTTTCACAGATCCTGTTTCCTTTTTGCCTCATTTTATACGGTAAAGTTTCTTCTACTTCTTGTGTATTTGCAGTTTTACAACTGAGCATGATTTGGCAAAGCCAGTCATGTATACTCTTACCCTGCTTGTTAGTTTAATATGTATGCCTCTTTTCTGAGTTCACTTCCTACCAGAATCTTCTGGTGTTAAGATCCAGTAGATGATTGCCAGTAGTATATTACTGTATTTACTAGTGTATCATTATTATTGATTCAACATCCACTTTGCCCATGTTTGCATGGTCAGGCAGATTTTCTATGACCACACATCCTTCCTATCACCAACCCTCAAATGGATGATTTGAAACAGACTCTGCTCGCGTGACAACGACATTCACAACTATCATATGATCCCATGGAAAGGAGACAGTAAAATGCACCTATACATACATAAATATATATATGTGTGGAGGCGCAATGGCCCAGTGGTTAGGGCAGCGGACTCGTGGTCGTAGGATCGCGGTTTCGATTCCCAGACCGGGCGTTGTGAGTGTTTATTGAGCGAAAACACCTAAAAGCTCCACGAGGCTCCGGCAGGGGATGGTGGTGATCCCTGCTGTACTCTTTCACCACAACTTTCTCTCACTCTTACTTCCTGTTTCTGTTGTACCTGTATTTCAAAGGGTCGGCCTTGTCACTCTCTGTGTCACGTTGAATATCCCCGAGAACTATGTTAAGGGTGCACGTGTCTGTGGAGTGCTCAGCCACTTACACGTTAATTTCACGAGCAGGCTGTTCCGTTGATCGGATCAACCGGAACCCTCGTCGTCGGAACCGAGGGAGTGCTTCCATCCATATATGTATGTATGTATATATATATATTGACAGGCTTTCAGTTTCTATCAACTAAATCCACTCAGAGACTTTGGTCAGCCTGGGTCTATAGGTAGAATACATTTTCCCAAGGTGCCACACAGTGGAACTGAACCCAAAATTATGGTTGGGAAGCAAACTTCTCAGCTGTACCTGCATCTATATTGCTTGAAATTAAATACAAAGTATCGGCTCCAAAATTGGCAGGAGTGGGGAGATAGGGTATATTCAAGTATAAAATATATTACTGATTTTTATGTAAAAAAAAGTTAGGGTCTTGTTATATTCGAGATGGCATTGAGAACAAGGGTTGGATTAATCGAGTTACCCCCTTACCTGAAATTGGTAGCCTTGTGCCAAAATTTGAAACCAATATTATTAAATTTGAGCTTAGAAACACAAGACATTAGTGTTGACGCAACACTTACTGTCATCATCATCATCATCATCAAATGTCCATTGTCTATGCTGGCATGGGTTGGATAGCCCAGTCAAACCATCCAACATCTGCCATATCCCATCGTTGACTTCCCCTGATAATCATAGATGGGTATGGGTTAGGGTCGCCTTTATCATAACTAATAGCGTTGGTTGCCCAGGTCCACCTAGGGCGATATGATATTTTAACACGTCTGTTTTCTTTCAATATTTTACATTTAACATTTGGTACCTTGAAATAATCAGCAGCAGCAATATGTCTACCGTTGAGATCTCTATCGTAAACATAGTAAATGCGCGGGATAAGTTACAGGGGTGTAAACACACCAACACCAGTTGTCATGCAGTAGTGGAAGACAAGTACAGAAACACACGCACATATACAGGCTTCTTTCAGTTTCTGTCTACCATATCCACTCACAAGGCTTTGGTTGGCCTGAGGCTATAGTAGAAGACACTTACCCAAGGTGCCATGCGGTGGAACTCAACCTGGAACCATGTGGTTGGGAAGCAAACTGCCATACCTGTGTTAGTAACCTCAGAAAAATGAAGAGTGCACTCAATCCTTTGAATTCACCTTGGGGTAATATGATACACTGCAAGACATTTAATCTTGTACTGCTCTAATGTTTCTGAAAACTCTTCATTTCTTTGATCTGAACATCATCTTCATTTTTTTCTTTTTCAGTTACATGAAACAACACAGCTGCTACCAAAATTTTCTGCCTTGTCTTTATCAGCACCCTTGCTATGAGAAGGCTTTGTTTCTGATGAAAACTCAATTTCAGGACTGCATGGTAGACAAGGTAAGGAACCCCCCCCCCCGGCCTTTATATGGACTAAATAACTTCTTTATTTTGTGTATTTTTGATGAATGAACTAGGAACAGAAGCTGCAGTTTGATTCTTATCCAATCACTGGGGGTACAGGGATTTTCCCTTTGTCAAAAGTTTAACTAAACTGCTACCATGAGTAGTGTCTATTGCCAATGGATGGAAGCACTCCATCGGTTCCAACGACGAGGGTTCCGGTTGATCCGAATCAACGGAACAGCCTGCTCGTGAAATTAACGTGTAAGTGGCTGAGCACTCCACAGACACGTGTACCCTTAACGTAGTTCTCGGTGCCGGTGGCATGTAAGAGAACCTTCCGTTTTGCGACCGTTGC
Source organism: Octopus sinensis (assembly GCF_006345805.1). Classification (NCBI taxonomy): domain Eukaryota; kingdom Metazoa; phylum Mollusca; class Cephalopoda; order Octopoda; family Octopodidae; genus Octopus; species Octopus sinensis. The sequence continues at coordinate 119,068,618 of NC_043002.1, read as the reverse complement.
CAGCACCGCCCCGTTTCGTGTCCGTTGCCAGCCTCGCCTGGCCCTCGTGCCGGTGGCACATAAAAAGCACCATCCGTTCGTGGCCGTTTGCCAGCTCTGTCTGGCACCTGTGCGGGTGGCACGTAAAAAGCACCCACTACACTCACGGAGTGGTTGGCGTTAGGAAGGGCATCCAGCCGTAGAAACACTGCCAGATCAGACTGGGCCTGATGCAGCCTTCTGGCTTCACAGACCCCAGTAGAACCGTCCAACCCATGCTAGCATGGAAAACGGACGCTAAACGATGATGATGATGATGATGATGATTCAGCGTGACACAGAGAGTGACAAGGCCGGCCCTTTGAAATACAGGTACAACAGAAACAGGAAGTAAGAGTGAGAGAAAGTTGTGGTGAAAGAGTACAGCAGGGATCACCACCATCCCCTGCCGGAGCCACGTGGAGCTTTAGGTGTTTTCGTTCAATAAACACTCACAACGCCCGGTCTGGGAATCAAAACCACAATCCTACGACCGCGAGTCCGCTGCCCTAACCACTGGGCCATTGCGCCTCCACATATTGCCAATATGGGAAAGAGTACAAAGGCAGCGAGCTGGCAAAATCAGTAGCATGTTGAGTACATTTTATCTGTCTTCATATTCTGAGTTCAAATTCTGCCAAAGTCGGATTTGTCTTTCGTCTCTCAAGGTCAATAAAATAAGTACTGGTTGAACACTGGGGTTGATGCAATCAATTTGAAACCAATATGATAAAGAGTACAGTTCACTGCCAAATTGTATTTTACCAAATTAAAAGGTAAAGAACAAATTAGTTAATATAATCCTAAATAAACTCCATGAAATGTTTGACTGACCTTGTATTGCTTTATCAGAACTGTGCCGCCTCGACTGGCTTCCGTGCTGGTGGCACGTAAAATGCACCAATCCGACCGTGGCCGTTGCCAGCCTTGCCTGGCACCTGTGCAAGTGGCACGTAAAAAGCACCCACTACACTCGCAGAGTGGTTGGCGTTAGGAAGGGTATCCAGCCGTAGAAACTCTGCCAGATCAGACTGGAGCCTGGAGCAGCCCCTGGCTTCCCAGATCCCCAGTTGAACCGTCCAACCCATGCGAGCATGGAGAACAGACGTTAAACGATGATGATGATGATGACGATGACTTTCTGTTCCAGTGGTCTCTGTAATTTAGGCACTGTGCAACTAGCATCAGAAAAAGCATTCTGAGATAAGCCTTCATCTTTCCCATTGATGTAATGAAGGTGGCATTGCCCTGTTGACATACATATCTTGTGGTCCTAGTGTTCATCCTGACAAAAAATTTCTTCTGGAAAGAGCTTGAAGAAAATATTCAACAAATGTTGAATATAGGCGTAGGAGTGGCTGTGTGGTAAGTAGTTTGCTTACCAACCACATGGTCCCAGGTTCAGTCCCACTGCGTGGCACCTTGAGCAAGTGTCTTCTACTATAGCCTCGGGTCGACCAAATTTGGTAGACGGAAACTGAAAGAAGCCTGTCATATATAGGTATATATATATATATATATGTATGTGTGTGTTTGTGTGTCTGTGTTTGTCCCCCCAACATCGCTTGACAGCCGATGCTGGTGTGTTTACGTCCCCGTAACTTAGCGGTTCGGCAAAAGAGACCAACAGAATAAATAATAGGCTTCCAAAGAATAAGTCCTGGGGTCGATTTGCATGACTAAAAAGGCGGTGCTCCAGCATGGCCGCAGTCAAATGACTGAAACAAGTAAAAGAGTAAATGTATTGTAGGCCCTACATTACTAACAAAAACATCATTGCAATAATCAACTGTGTGATAACTCCACTCCTGTTCAAACTCAATAGATACTGGTATCACTTAGATTGCTGCTGGAATACAAATGACACTGGAATATCACTTAAACGTTTTTTCCATGTCCAAGCTCTCTTTCTCTAATTAAATCATTAATAAATAATAAGTAAATAAAATCATTAATTATTGATATCACTGAATGAAGTTTGCAAGCTGGCAAAATCATTAACACATTAGGTGAAATGCTTAGCAGCTTTTTGTCTGTCTTTATGTTCTGAGTTCAAATACCTATTTCTTTATTACCCACAAGGGGCTAAACATAGAGGGGACAAACAAGGACAGACATAGGTATTATGTCGATTACATTGACCCCAGTGTGCAACTGGTACTTAATTTATTGACCCCGAAAGGATGAAAGGCAAAGTCGACCTCGGCGGAATTTGAACTCACAACGTAACGGCAGACGAAGTACCGCAAAGCATTTTGCCCGGTGTGCTAACGCTTCTGCTAGCTCGTCGCCTTTTCAAATACCACTGAGGTAGACTTTGCCTTTCATCTTTTTGAGGTTGATAAAATAAGTACCTATTTCTTTACTACCCACAAGGGGCTAAACACAGAGAGGACAAACAAGGACAGACAAACGGATTAAGTCGATTATATCGACCCCAGTGCGTAACTGGTACTTATTTAATCGACCCCGAAAGGATGAAAGGCAAAGTCGACCTCGGCGGAATTTGAACTCAGAACGTAGCGGCAGACGAAATACTGCTAAGCATTTCGCCCGGCATGCTAACAATTCTGCCAGCTCGGTACCAGCTGAACACTGAGGCTGATGTAATCAACTTACCCCATCCCCCAAACTTGATGACCTTGTGCCAAAATTTGAAACCAATAATGTCACTGAATTCTAACTGACTTTTTGAAGTATTAACTGTCATGATGCTCAAAACTCAAAGGATGAAAGCCTCAGAAGAAATTCACCTGATAAAATGCCCAAAAGTAAATGCACAAGGAGCAAACAAGAAGTCGTTCAACAGGAAGGACTTTCTAAAATGAGACTAAACTTTGTTCTCACACAGAGGAGTGCTTATTACCTATTATTCAACTCCAAACAACAGGTTACTGTTTTGTGCATTTGGGAACTCTGTAACAGTTTCTGTTGTTTGTAGTTGAGGACTTTGAGTTAATTCCATCGATTTATATTTTGAGTTCAAACCCACTAGTGTCAACTGCTCATTTTATCACTCAAGGGTCGATAAAATAGGTATATGTAACATACTACTGTCAATTCCCTTCCTGATCCCTTTTGATATTAACCTGCCTGAAGCCAACCCCAGTTTTGAAGTCATCATCACCATCATTGTTTAACATCCGCCTTCAATGCTGCATGGGTGGGACGGTTTGACAGGAGCAGGCCGGGCAGAAGCCTAGACCAGTCTTCTGCAACTGTTTTGGTAGGATTTTTACAGCTGGATGCCCTTCCAGATGCCAACCACTCAGCAGAGCGGACTTAGTGCTTTTTACATGACACAAACACAAGCGAGGTCAGTTTTGGCAAGGTTTTTTTGTACAGCTAGATGCCCTTTCAAATGCCAACCACTTTACAGTGTGGACTGGATGCTTTTTATGCAGCACCTGCACTGACAGGGTCACCAAGTAACCTGCAAGACAAAACAGCACAGCTCCCATGACTTCAGGAAACATTTTTTCACGCTGAGAGTTGCTGAAGCATGGAACAAACTGCCGGCATCAGTTGTTAGTTGTCGGAGCACTGCATCCTTCAAAACTTCCATGCTTTCTGAGATTCGCCAACACTACACCTGATTTTCTCCCCTCCATACACACACAGGCATGTATCTCACTCATACATTGTTCGCTTTCCAGACATTTTTACATTACTGCATGTACTTTATATGCACTTTCTGACAAATTTTGGTGCACCTGAGCACTGTATACAATAATTTCATTATTATTATCATTATCATTAGAAAGGTGGGGGCATTGGAGGAGGTGATCTTATGTTGGATGATGAACGGTTATAGTGAGACAGAGAAACAGGTGTCTTTCTGTAGAAGAGGTACAAGGTTACTTGGCCAGAGAGAGAGAGAGAGAGAGAGAGATCAGGAATGAAGACAGAAACTGGTGCGCTGTCACAAAGAAAATACATGGTTATCAATAGCAATGATACAGAAGAACAGGGCCCTGAGGACAGGATTGGGGAGTGAGAGGTAGGCATAGTGAATGAAGGAGGAAATGTGAGGAAGAGAAGAGATGGAGATTGGTTTGTTGGTGTAGGGTGTGTGAAAAGTTTTCTTGTTACACGTGGGTGGAACACACAGATCGGGGGATAGTAGATAGCAAGGATACAGTGAGACAGGGTATGTGAGTGGAATACACAGGTCAGGGGGCTAGAATCTTCCACCAAAATTTCAGGTTAATTTATGTTTCAAATACCAGTTTAATAAATGAGAGTTATTTGAGTAAATTTTTCATTATTTTTAAAATCAATTGAAGCAAAGTTGGTATATTGCAAGAGAAATATAGTAACAGAAGGGTTAAGACTGAAAGGATATGATTACAAATACAAGTAGTTGTGATACCTGTGCCGGTGACACATAAAAAGCACCATCCGCACGTGCCCGTTACCAGTGCAGCCTCCACTGGCTTCTGTGCCGGTGGCACATAAAAAGCACCATCCGAACGTGACCGATACCAACCCCGCCTCGAATGGCTTCTGTGCCGGTGGCACATAAAAAGCACCATCCGAACGTGACCGATGCCAGCACCGCCTTGACTGGCTTCTGTGCCGGTAGCACAAAAAAAAAAAAAATGCACCAACTGATCGCGGCCGATGCCAGACCCCTCTGGCACCTGTGCAGGTGGCATGTAAAAAGCACCCACTACACTCGCGGAGTGGTTGGCGTTAGGAAGGGCATCCAGCTGTAGAAACACTGCCAGATCAGACTGGAGCCTGGTGCAGCCCCTGGCTCCCTAGACCCCGGTCGAACCGTCCAACCCGTGCTAGCGCGGAAAACGGACGTTAAACGATGATGATAATGAAGTAGCTGAAATGGGGGGTTCCTCCACAGGGTCTTTGGAGTAATGTTATTTGACAGAGTGTGTAGCTCAGAGATCAGAAAGTCACTCCAAGTAGAGCTGCTATTTCCTATGTCTCAGGAAAGAATCACCAGTCAGATTTAATGGGCAGAACCAACTAGCAAGAAACCCAGAAGCAGAACACAAGCAAGATGGTTGGATAACATCTATGAGCTCAGTTAGTCTCATTTGGGGATCAATTGGAGACAGTGACTTCTGACAAAACCCGGTGGAAGGTATGCTTGAGGACTCTTCTCCCTACAACCCTCCTGGCAATAAGTGGCCAAAGAAGATGTAATGAGATTAGAATTCCATTCCTGGACAAATTCCTAGCTTTGTATCAATCTAAAAATTTTTGTTGTAGTTAATGTTATCATTAGCGATTTCAAATTTTGGCACAAGGCCAGCAATTTCAGGGGTAGTGTAAGTCATTACATCAACCCCAGTGTTCAACTGGTACTTATTTTATCAAGACCAAAAGGACGAAAGGTAAAGTCAACTTCAGTGGAATTTGGACTCAGAACATGAAGACAGATGAAATGCTTCTAAGCATTTTGCCCAGTGTGCTAACAATTCTGCCAGTTCAACTCCTTAGTTAATGTTATTGTTACTAATAAATGATTCTTTTTTTTTTTTTCTTAAGGCGGTGAGTTAGCAGAATTGTTAGCAGACCAAGCTAAAATGCTTAGCAGCATTTTGCCTTTCATCCTTTCAGAGTTGATTAAACAAGTACCAGTTAAGCACTGGTTTCATGTAATCGACCTACTCCCCCACCACCCCTGAAATTACTGGCCTTGTACCAATATTTGAAATCATTCTTAATAAATGTTTAGCTTTGTGACTAGAACTATGACCCGGCAACACCGGGTCATAGTGCTAGTGCATGCATATACAGCTGCGTGCATGCACACATACACGCGAGTACTGCCCAAATCTCTGACCAATCACATACAGCTAGCTGGCATTCAATTCGTGTATCAAGTTTCGGGCATTTTGATTGGGTTTTGGATAGAAAATTCACAAAAAAGTCACTTCTGTTGATTTTTTTAATGGCTTTGCCGGGTGACTGGGGAAACGTAAAGATATGCACAACCACCCTTGCATGGTTTTGAATGACCATAGAAAGTGCAAGCCCTCTAACTGAAAAATTGTGGATTTGTATAAAGGACACACACACACACACACACAAACATTTTGCTGTTTATATATAGAGATGTTTACCCTTATTTATTATAATGTAATTAATTAATTTCATTGAACCAATTTTCTTCTTCATTAATAGAAACCAAACCCTTGGTCTATGGTAACTTTAATGTGTATCTTGTGTGCAACTGTCAATGAATGCCATTTGCTTGTGAAAAGCTTGCTGTGTTCAGATTATGGTGCCCTAGACATCTTACTTGATAATGTGTATTCCATTGCATTGCATCTCTATGGTATGACATGCATTACTGCTAACAAACTTTGGAATGCGTAAGTATTTTGAATTCTACTCTTTTGTTTGACTATCAGGAATGTTTTATCTGTAACTTCTTTTTGAAGTCAAAGTGACAAAACCTTCTGTGTGGCCAGCAAGCCATCTTACTTTTATGGGCACAGGTGCAGCTGTGGGTTAAGAAGCTTACTTCCCAACCACATGGTTCTGGGTTCAGTCCCACTGTGTGGCACATTGGGCAAGTGTCTTCTACTATAGCATCAGGCTGACCAAAGCCTTGTGGGTAGATTTGGTAAACGGAAACTAGAAGAAGCCCGTCTTATATCATCATCATAACCATGGTTTAACGTCTGCTGACATGGGTTGGACAGTTTGACGGAGGACTGGCAAGCCAGGAAGCTGCATCAGGCTCCAGTTTGACTGTGCCACCAGTACGGGGGCCAATCAGGTCGTACTGGCATTGACCACACTTGAATGATATTCTTTACATGTCACCGGCACAGGACCAGTCGGGCGGCACTGGCATCGACCACGTTTATATGGTGCTTTTTACGTGCCACTGGCATGGGAGCCAGTCTGGTGGGACTGGCATTGACCATGCTTGAATGGTGCTTTTTACATTCCACCAGCACGGGTTCCAATCAGGCAGTACTGGCATTGGTCATGACAATGCTTTCACTTGACTCAACAGGTCTTCTCAAGCACAGTTTATTACCCAATGATTGAAGGGTACTCTCAAATGAGCCAGTTATGCAACCCTGGCATAAGCCACGGTTACAGTCTCACTTGGCTTGCCAGGTCTTCTCAAGCACAGCATGTCTCCAAAGGTCTCGGTTACTTGTCATTGCCTCCGTGAGGCCCAACGTTCAAAGGTCATGCTTCACCACCTCATCTCAGGTCTTCCTGGGTTTACCTCTTCCACAGATTCCCTCCACTGTTAGGGTGTGACACTTTTTCACATGGCTGTCCTCCTCCATATGCAACACAGTGCAGTCGTCTCTCTTGCGCACCACACCTGATGTTTCTTGTGTCCAACTTTTCTCTAAGGGTGCTTGCACTCTGTCATGTATGCACGCTGACATTACACATCTAGCTTCATTTCTTGCAAGCTTACGCATGTCCTCAGCATTCACAGCTCACACACATGTGTTATACAGTCTACCTTTCACTCTGAGCTTTGCCCAGGCTATTCTTATTCTAGCAGCTATGCTCTCAGAGCATCCACCCCCACTACTGACTTGGTTACCTTCTGCTACACACAGAAGTTATCTTCCCAGTTAGCCTTTCTCTGATATTGCTACACCTCCTATGTGTCCATAGCTTACACCAGGTACACCTTATGGAGTTTCTACCTACGGCTTTTCTACAGATCGATCAGGGCCATCTACCTGAAGGGATTTGTGGTTTGTCTGCTTTCCCGCTTATTAAGACTTTTGGCTTTTGCTAGATTGACTCTAAGATTCTAAAACCCTCCGATTCTAGACCTTACTTCCACACTTTCTGCTCTAGTTCTGATAGTGACTCAGCTATTAGAGCAAGGTCATCAGCATAGAGGAGCTCCCAGAGACATCCCATCTTGAATTTCTCTGTTATTGTATGGAGGACTATGATGAATAAGAGAGGGCTGAGGACTGATCCTTGGTGGACCACTACCCAGAATTTTCCACTATACTCATTGCAGACACTCACCTTACTAACAGCATCCCTGTACATGGCTTGTACAGCTCTCACTAACTATACATCTATCCCTAGTTTCTGCATTGACCACCAGATAAGGGATCAGGGGACCCTGTCAAAGGTTTTCTTTATGTCAACAAAAGCCATGTACAGAGGTTTATCTTTGGCTAAGTATTTCTCCTGCAGCTGTCTTACCAGAAATATAGCATCAGTGGTGCTTTTCTCTGGCACAAACCCATACTGCATCTTGGCTAAACTAACTCTCTCCCTAATTAGTTGGGCTATGACCCTTTCCATATATATATATATATATCGAAATCGAATTGAACCAGCCAGGATCCCTGGTCTGGTGGTACGTAAAAAGCACTATCCGACTCGTGGCCGATGCCAGCACCGCCTCGACTGGCTTCCGTGCCGGTGGCACATAAAATACACCAATCTGACCGTGGCCGTTGCCAGCCCCGCCTGGCACCTGTGCAGGTGGCACGTAAAAAGCACCCACTACACTCACGGAGTGGTTGGCGTTAGGAAGGGCATCCAGCTGTAGAAACATTGCCAAATTAGACTGGAGCCTGGTGCAGCCTTCTGGCTTCCCAGAACCCCGGTCGAACCGTCCAACCCATGCTAGCATGGAGAACGGACGTTAAACGACGATGATGATATATATATATATATATTGGTAAAAACGGTAAGATAACAAAAGAAAGAAAGAGACCTCAATATTATGTAAATAGAGGAAATTTTTAACTTCGAACTTAGTATAACTTTAGATACTAACCTGACGGTTGTCAATTTCCTAGACGTTTCCTTAGATCTAAATAAGAATATTTATAAGCCTTATTGGAAGCCCAATGATAGACTTAGTTATATTAATGTAGGTTCATGCCATCCCCCTATAGTATTCAAAAATTTTGTTAAAAATATTAGCAAGAGAATTTCTAGCCTTTCCTCCGATAAGGACATTTTTAATAGCGTTGTCCCAGTTTATAATAAGGCTTTAAAAGATAGTGGTTTTAGCGAAAAAATAAAATATACACCTGTTACTAGCTCAACAGTAAAGAAGAGGAAAAATAGAAATAGGAAGATCATCTGCTTTACACCCCCTTACTCACCCGAGGTGACCTTCAATATAGGTAAATATTTCTTAACACTGATAGATAGACATTTTCCAGTTAACCATACTCTTCAATAAACACAATTTAAAAATTAGTTTTAGTTCAACTACATCATCATCATCATCGTTTAACGTCCGTTCTCCATGCTAGCATGGGTTGGACGGTTCGACCGGGGATCTGGGAAGCCAGAAGGCTGCACCAGGCTCCAGCCTTATCTGGCAATGTTTCTACAGCTGGATGCCCTTCCTAACGCCAACCACTCCATGAGTGTAGTGGGTGCTTTTTACATGCCACCTGCACAGGTGCCAGGTGAGGCTGGCAACGGCCACGGTCAGATTGGTGTATTTTATGTGCCACCGGCACGGAAGCCAGTGGAGACGGCGCTGGCATCGGCCACGAGTCCGATAGTGCTTTTTACGTACCACCAGACCAGGGATCCTGGCTGGTTCAATTCGATTTCGATTTCGCTTTCGCTTGCCCCAACATGTCTTCGCAAGCAAAGGGGGTTGGCATGGGTGCCTGTCGTCGGATGAGGTTCTATATCGACTTCCAATTTGAAAAATATAATCACACATAACACACAAAAACCACAAGAAAACAGCTTTTCATGCAGGAATAAAAAATTGTGCCTGCGGCGGCGGCGCTGGTGCTGCTGCTGTTGTTGTTGTTGTTGTTGTTGTTTAACTTTTAAATGAGGTCTGTTTGAGCAGACTTGTGACCCAAAGTATCCCAACCAGGATGACATTTGTCTTTTTCTCTGTATTCAATGTCACATTAACCAATGATGTGACCTTTTTCTAAGATGGTGGAGTGTGATCTGTGAGATGTTTGGGTGTTGTGAAAGAAGATAGTTCTTTAAAATGATATCCTTTGTTTTATTTCCCAGGGTGCATTACCGTCTCTTCTACAGTCTCTATTTGTATGAGAACAGTTCCTGTGTCACCGTAGCACAGATGAGTAAGAATACTTCAGTTGGTGAGAAACAACAGACAATCGTCAGATATTGGTAAGCTGAAACTGTCCTTCTGATTAATATACTGGGAGGTATTGTTTGATTTAGCTTTCTACTTAACATTCCTGTGTTTTGTCAATTATGGCACACTCATCATCATCATCATCATCATCGTTTAACGTCTGTTCTCCATGCTAGCATGGGTTGGACAGTTCGACTGGGGATCTGGGAAGCCAGAAGGCTGCACCAGGCTCCAGTCTTATCTGGCAGTGTTTCTACAGCTGGATACCCTTCCTAACGCCAACCACTCCGTGAGTGTAGTGGGTGCTTTTTACGTGCCACTCGCACAGGTGCCAGGCGAGGCTGGCAACGGTCACAGTCGGATTGGTGCATTTTACGTGCCACCGGCACGGAAGCCAGTCGAGGCGGCACTGGCTTCGACCACGATTCGGATGGTGCTTTTTACGTGCCACCGGCACGGAAGCCAGTCGAGGCGGATATAATCTGTGGCTGGTTGTTTTTCCTTTCTTCCTCCCTCTTTCCCTTCTTTCTTTCTTTCTTTCTTTCTTTCTATCCATTCATCCGAACCCCTTGTGGAATTTAGTTACATTCTCAGTTCAAATTCCACTGGAGTGGAATTTTGTTGACTTTTCATTCGTTTCTTGGAGTCAAAGTACTTAAGTCGATTTAATCTTTTATACATTTCACCCTAATTTGAGATCTTGTGCCCACATCGCAAATCAATATTTTCTGTTACTCTCATTTGTGTAATAACAATTTCAGACTTTGATTCATAGATTATTGTCCCTAATGCTTAAAACTGAGATGAAAATATCAGTTTGTCTTCTAACACTGGTTTTGATTTTCTCAAAATCAAACCAGAATTATAACTGAATTATTTGTTGTGCTTAGCTACAAGTACTTCATCATTGGCTCAAATCTTTACAAAGGCATGATACTGGGATCTTAGGAGAGACACACTATTTTCCTCCGTCTATAAGCTGAAAATACTTGTGACTCAGATGAACAGAAAAGATGATACAATAGGTGCGGGAGTGGCTGTGTGGTAAGTAGCTTGCGGGTTCAGTCCCACTGCGTGGCATCTTGGGCAAGTGTCTTCTGCTATAGCCCCGGGCCGATTTGTGAGTGATTTGGTAGACAGAAACTGAAAGAAGCCTGTCGTATATATGTATATATATATAAGTGTGTGTGTGTATATGTTTGTGTGTCTGTGTTTGTCCCCCTAGCATTGCTTGACAACCGATGCTGGTGTGTTTACGTCCCCGTTACTTAGCGGTTTGGCAAAAGAGACCGATAGAATAAGTACTGAGCTTACAAAGAATTAGCAGCTTTATCGAAATCTACCCAAAGTGACTGAGAAGATTCAGCAGAGAAGAATGAGAATTGCTGGTCATTACACCTAGAAGAACCTTTGTCAACTGGTCTTGTGGCAATGAGTTGAAGGAAGAATCAAGAGAAGAAAATATCTAACTTATGTGGACAACTTGCTTCAGGACAGTGGAATGACAAATGCTGATGAATTAAGAAGATGCATGAGTGAACTGTGATGGATGGCGTGCTCGTGTGAAATTATTGAAGCATCTGGGAAGATAGCCAAACTAGAGAAAAAAACTTGTGCTCTAACAGCCACCAGAACGTGGGAGACATTTATGCTTCATATATTATTGCTCTGAATGTGATATCTCTCTCTCTTTTACTTGTTTCAGTCATTTGACTGCGGCCATGCTGGAGCACCGCATTTAGTCAAGCAAATCGACCCCGGGACTTATTCTTTGTAAGCCTAGTACTTATTCTATCGGTCTCTTTTGCCGAACCGCTAAGTGACGGGGACGTAAAAACACCAGCATCGGTTGTCAAGCAATGCTAGGGAACAAACACAGACACACAAACACACATATATATATATACATATATATACGACAAGCTTCTTTCAGTTTCCGTCTACCAAATCCACTCACAAGGCATTGGTCGGCCCGGGGCTATAGCAGAAGACACTTTCCCAAGATGCCACGCAGTGGGACTGAACCCAGAACCATGTGGTTGGTTAGCAAGCTACTTACCACACAGCCACTCCTGCGCCTATGTCTGAGATTTTACAACAGATTCTGAAAGTGAGTAAATGTAGAGGTCCATCTGGATTTTGTTTGTCTTGTTTAAACTTGTAAAATAAAATATTTTCTTGTGTGTTTCAGTGACGGCAAGAATAAACTTCGTCTGACCAATGAACAGCTTCAGATCGTTAACCACAACGTCAAGCCTGGAGAAATCATTAATATAATTGCATTTGCTGGTAATTGTTTTTGTCTTATATTCCTACAGCCACTTTATAGTCATGTGGTGGAGGCGCAATGGCCCAGTGGTTAGGGCAGCGGACTCGCGGTCATAGGATCGCGGTTTCGATTCCCAGACCGGGCGTTGTGAGTGTTTATTGAGCGAAAACACCTAAAGCTCCAGTATCTGTTTATCTCGGTATGTATATATATGTATCCAATTGGAATTGTTTCTATTGTAGGAACTGGAAAGAGTTCTACTTTAGTCCGTTATACCCAAATGAGACCTGGAGTTAAGTTTTTACTGATTGTGTACAACAAGTAAGTCTACTTTTTCTAGTTGTTCTTTGTTTCTGTGTCTGGTGTAATAATATTTAGGTATTTTGGCCACCTTATGGGTTCTCACATGTCTGTGATTGGATCACCCTGTTCTTATGTTCTTTAAATTATGTATTTTTAAAAATTATTCTGGGATTTTATATAATCATCTATTTATTATGTATATTATGTGTTAAATTTTTAAGAAGCCTATCTATATATATAAAACTGTAGTTGTGTGAGTGTCTGTCCCCTTCAATTTAGATTCCTAACTCCTCCCACATTTTGCGGTGCAGTTTAACCAAATTCGGGTATCTTATAGTCGTGATTAATATCGAGCCTGTCTGGCTATTAGTGCGCATCTACGATGAGTCTACGATTTTAAAAATAATTTAACATCATTTTTTATTCCATTTTAATGCATAATTTTTCGTGTGTCGATGGCGGCGGAGTTGGTGTCCACGCTCAAACACCTGCACCTGTGTTTGCTTCTCCCCTTTCTTCCCTCCCTCGTGAAGCTGTGGGGAAGGGAGTGTAAGGAAATCAAAGTCGTAATGCGTTGTCAAGGAGACCAGCGTTCTTTTAGAACAACGACTTCATGGCTTGAAGACACTGAGTCAACGATTTTAAAAAAAATTATCATTTTTTATTCCATTTTTAATGCATTTTTTTGCTATAACTCTCTAAAAATGCTTATATAGTTATTTCCCTTACAAACCCGAGCAACGCCGGGCGATACTGCTAGTCTTTATATATAAAAGTAAGGTTGTGTGTCTGTCTCCTACGATTTAGATTCCTAACTACTCCCACATTTTGCGGTGCAGTTTAACCAAAACCGGGTATCTTATAGTTGTGATTCATATCGAGCCCTTCTGGATATTAGCGCGCGTCTACGATTTAAAAAAAAATTTACCATCATTTTTTTCCATTTTAATGCATTTTTTCGCTATTATATAAGGGAAGTAACTCTCTAAAATTGTCTACGATGAGTCAACGATTTTTAAAAAAATTTACCATCATTATTTTCCCATTTTTAATGCATTTTTTGCTATTTTTTGGCTATAACTCTCTAAAAATGCTTATATAGTTATTTCCCTTACAAACCCGAGCAACGCCGGGCGGTACTGCTAGTATATATATAAACGCGGAGAATATGAAACAGGGTCAACTGATGAAGGTGAATATTCTTTATGTTGCATGTCTCGTTTCTCTTTTTGTTTTTTCGTTGTTCGAAAAACGTCTGTTTTGTACGTTTTGTATGTTTTTATGTTTTCGTTTCTCATTGTGTTCAACGTTTTTTTTTATGTCCTGTACCCATGTATACATGTATATATACATATATATTTCGTTACTGCCCACAAGGGGCTAAACACAGAGGGGACAAACAAGGACAGACAAAGGGATTAAGTCGATTACATCGACTCCAGTGCGAAACTGGTACTTTATTTGTCAACCCCGAAAGGATGAAAGGCAAAGTCGACCTCGGCGGAATTTGAACTCAGAACGTAACGGCAGACAAAATACCGCTAAGCATTTTGCCCGGCGCGCTAACGTTTCTGCCAGCTCGCCGCTGGTATATACATATATATGTAGGTATGTACATATATGTATGTATATATGCATATATTTATATATTATTTATATTATTATATGACTGAATGCCACGCATACTTTTCCAATTATATATATATATATATATATATATCTTTTACTTGTTTCAGTCAGTTGTCTGTGGCCATGCTGGGGCACCAACTTCTAGAATTTTAGTCAAACAAGTTAACCCCCTGCACTTATTTTTAAGCCTAGTTCATATTCTATCGGTCTCTTTTGCCAAGCTGCTAAGTTGTAGGGATGTAAACATACTAATACCGGTTGTCAAGAGGTGGTGGAATACAACAGATAAAAAGACACTGACACATAGATATACATATATATTGCCTGTATGGTAAGTAGCTTGATTACCAACCACATGGTTCTGGGTTCAGTTCCACTGCATGGTACCTTGGGCAAGTGTCTTCTACTATAGCCTCGGGCCAACCAAAGCCTTGTGAGTGGATTTGGTAGACGGAAACTGAAAGAAGCCTGTTGTATATATAGGTGTGTGTGTGTGTATTTGTATTTGTTCCCCACCACCATTTCTTGACAACCGATGTTGGTGTGTTTACATAACCATAACTTAGCACTTTGGCAAAAGAGACTGATAGAATAAGTACTAGGCTTACAAAGAATAAGTCCTGGGGTTGATTTATTCGACTAAAGGCAGTGCTCCAGCATGGCTGCAAACAAATGACTGGAACAAATAAAAGAATATATATATATATGTATGTATATATATGTGTATATATATATATATAATGATTTTTGAATTAGTTTTCAAAGAAACCTCTGCTATTTTTCTCTGTCTTCTATAGGTCAGTATGTGAACATGCCAAAACTGTATTCCCTCCAAATGTGCACTGTATGACAGGACACGGGCTAGCCTTCAAGAAAAGGGGTATAAAGTAAGTAGGATTACAAATGTGTTTTGATTCATGTCATAATCACCATCATTATTTAGCACCTGTATTCCATGTTGGCATGGGCTGGATGGTTTGACAGGATCTGTCAGATCAGAATCAAGCTTCAATGTCTTATTTTGGCACAGTTTCTACAGCTGGATGCTCATTCGAATGCCAACCACTTTACAGCGGGTAGTGAGTGCTTTACCATATAACCCCTCATCATCATCATCGTTTAACGTCCGTTTTCCGCGCTAGCACGGGTTGGACGGTTCGACCGGGGTTTGGGAAACCAGGGGCTGCACCAGGCTCCAGTCTGATCTGGCAGTGTTTCTACAGCTGGATGCCCTTCCTAACGCCAACCACTCCGCGAGTGTAGTGGGTGCTTTTTACATGCCACCGGCACAGGTGCCAAGGGGGGTCTAGCATTGACCACGATCGGCTGGTGCTTTTAACGTGCCACCGGCACGGAAGCCAGCCAAGGCGGCGCTGGTATCGGCCATGTTCGGATGGTGATTTTTATGTGCCACCGGCACAGAAGCCAGTCGAGGCAGCGCTGGCATCGGCCACGTTCAGATGGTGCTTTTTATGTGCCACCGGCACAGAAGCCAGTCGAGGCGGCGCTGGCAACGGCCACGTTCGGATGGTGCTCTTTATGTGCCATGGCACAGGTATCACAACTACTAAGCTTCAGAAAATTTTTGCAAATTTGTATTCTATACACAGGAATTCACATGACTATGAAAACAAACATTTTTGTTTCAATCATTATTTGAAATATAGGTTGTCTGAATTTTAAACTTAAATCCAACTAATAAACCATTAAATAGGTTTATCGGGAGAAAGATATTGGAAAACATCAATACGTCAGAGTGATAAACAAACGAGAAGGGTATGAGGTGGACATGAGACATGCTAAAAATAAAGGCTAAGTAGCTCTTAGATCACTAATTTTTAGAGGTTTTTGCATAATCGTATTAACTCCTGTGTGTAGATAACAAATTCACAAAAATTTTCTGAAAACTTCTGAAGTTAAAAAAGTTATGAGGGGTTATGCGGTGTGCTTAAAGCAGAATTTTGCCCTTTTTCTTTCATGCCATTGGCACCAGTGAGGTCAAGTAACTCACAAGACAAGACCCCTTGATTAAGGGAGGTGGCTTATACCAGATGTTAAGTGACAAGGATATAATAAAGGGATTGGAACAGGTGTCTTTTGCTGCTTGTGTGAAAAAGCATCGTAGGAAGGTATACAAATGCAGATCATCAGCTGTGAGGATACCATCATCATCATCGTTTAACGTCCATTTTCCCCTTAGCAGGGGTTGGACGGTTCAACCAGGGGCTGCACCAGGCTCCAGTCTGATCTGGCAGTGTTTCTACAGCTGGATGCCCTTCCTAACGCCAACCACTCTGCGAGTGTAGTGGGTGCTTTTTACGTGCCACCTGCACAGGTGCCAGGGGGGTCTGGCATCGGCCACTAGCACGGAAGCCAGCCAAGGCGGCGCTGGCATCGGCCACGTTCGGATGGTGCTTTTTATGTGCCACTGGCACAGAAGCCAGCCAAGGCGGCGCTGGCATATCTGTAATAATGAGTGTTTTCATAAATAATATTTCTGGCTCAGCATTAAATGACTAAACAGACTTTCCAGATTTTCTTGTCTTCAAATAAACAAGTGCCGAATACAAAATATAATCAAAATTTACTACAGACTGGAGTTCCTATAAAGCAAAAAAGAGAGGTGGAGAAAAAGCCTGATCTTGCACTTACGACCAGTACCCCTGCTTCCCTCCCAGCCTCACAGGAACAATTGATTCGCAAAATATATCGCGAAGGATAAATAATAATTGTTTTTGATACCTACTGAAAATTTTAAAGGAGGAGAGGAGCTAAGTCAAATACTATAGACACAAGGCCTGAAATTTTGAGGGACGGGGCTAGTTAATTACATGAACCCTTGTAAGGATGAAGGGCAAAGTCAACCTTAGCAGAATTTGAATTCAAAATGTGAAGATGGATGAAATGCCACTAAACATTTTGTGGAGCCTGCTAATGATTCTGCCAACTCACTACCTTTCTTATTAAAATAATAACAAAATCTTACTTACATTATCCACTACTCTAGACATTCAGACATTCAATCAACATATTAATTGAATTACATAGATAATGAATAAATTCATTAAATTTATGTTGCAGGTATGCAATAAACCAGAAACTTCATCCCGGGACTCCTAAAGTCAGAGATGTTGAATCAGCTCTTCCATGTGTTAATAATAAAAGCCATACTCTAAGGGCCAGAATGGTACTGTTCATACTAGAGAAATTCTTGACTTCAAAAGATCCAAAAATAACCAATGAACACATCAGTGATTTTATGAATACGACAACGTACATAGAGGTTGGTAGATTCAATACTAAACTATTTTGTTTTCTATCTTTAGAATTTCACACATTCACAATTATGCATACATGTATGGTTGAACAAATGATTTGAAAATAATAATAATCACCTTCATCATCATCATTTAGCATCTATATTCCATACTGGCATGTGTTGGATAGTTTGACCAGATCTCATGGACCCAAAGATTGCATCAAGCTCCAGTGTCTGCTTTGGCCTGGTTTCTACAGCTGGATGCCCTTCCTAAAGACAACCATCTTACAGCATGAACTGGGTGCCTTTTTTCCATGCCCCCAGCACTAGCGAGACTGTCTCTGAACCCCAAGGGGAAATAAGTTTGTCTTGTGATATTTATATTCTCATAACAGCTTATATGCTCAGTATTGGAAGAATGCTTAACTGAGCTTTCAGCCATAATGTCACCGTCTTCAGAGCACGTAAAGCAGCTCAGATTTTATATAAAGTAAATAAGCAAGTGGATAAATACCACTTACTGGATTTATACATGTACATATATATGATATGTATGCACACACACACACACACATATATATATATCTCTTATTATAAAAGCAGATTTTATCTGCCTCCCTTTGTCAGTTATAGAAATCTACAATATAGGATTTCTTCAATTACAATTTACCTAGCATTTTTAAGAGTAGAATGCATCGGGTTTTGCCAGGTCCAGTTTTTAAAATTTAAACTCCAATTAAGCAAAATTTACAGAAAACTCACATTCTGGTGTGTATGTCAAATGCTTTTCTTAGTCTGGTTTACAGCACACGCAAACGCACACACACAGTGTGCAACGAATAAAGTGAAACTAGATGTAATATTTGTTTCTGTCTATCACGCTGATAGATACATGAGTAAAATGTATGGCAAGCTAACAGATAAGAGTGAGTGAAAATGTTCTTGGAAGAGAGTAAATAGCGACAGAGTGATTTGAGGAAGACTAAACTGAAAGTATGAAACAGTGTTTATGTATAAACAGACGACACTTATATAAACCTTTCGTTACCAAACCGCTCGAATTTACCTATTCATATTTAAATGAGAATATCAGAGTAAATCTCTTTAGTACATTCGTGAAAACACGTATTATACTTCGTAAACACTTCAAATACAGTTTTGTACAAAAATCGAAGTGTAATTTTAATTCCGTGAATTATGGGAGATTTTTTTCCGAAATTTGTTCCTATTGTGTTTTCAAAACTTGTAATTCTGACAAAAAATGGATACGAATTTCATTATATCAAGCAGCGAGTCAGAATTCGAAGGATTTTCTACTGAAGACCTTCATAAATCTAACTCTATGACTGAAAAAAAAAAGCATCTTTATATAAGAGTGAAGTTGTGTGTCTGTCTCCTACGATTTAGATTCGTAACTACTCCCACATTTTGCGGTGCAGTTTAACCAAAAGCGGGTATCTTATAGTCGTGATTCATATCGAGCCCTTCTGGGTATTAGCGTGCGTCTACGATGAGTCTACGATTTAAAAAAAAATTACCATCATATTTTTCCATTTTAATGCATTTTTTCGCTTTTATATAAGGGAAGTAACTCTCTAAAAATATCTACGATGTGTCAACGATTTAAAAAAAAAATTTACCTTAATTTTTTTTCAATTTTTAATGCATTTTTTTGCTATTTTTTGGCTATAACTCTCTAAAACTGCTTATATAGTTATTTCCCTTACAACCCGAGCAACGCCGGGCGATACTGCTAGTATAATATATATATATATATATAAATTTATATAAATAAGGATAAGATCGTTAATTTAAATATCAATCTTATCAAGTGGCAAGCATGGGAATAAAAACCTTCAAAGGTAATAATTACTATTAAAATTATAATTTAGGGTATCTAAGAGAGAAGAACTCTCCTGGTGCTGTATGAACATTTAATATGGTTTTAGAGTCAGGTTTTGACTGCTATTTCCAGCGTGGTGGTGTCTCTTAGATACCCTAAATTATAATTTTAATATATATAATATATATATATATATATATATATATATATATATATATATATATATATATATATATATATATATATATATATGTATATATATATATATTATATATATATGTATATATATATATATATATATATATATATATACTATATATATATATATGTATATATATATATACATATATATATATACATATATATATATACATATATATATATATAATATATATATATATATGTATATATATATATAATATGTATATATATATATATATATATATGTATAATATATATATATGTATATATATATATGTGTGTGTGCATATATACTTATGTATGCATAAGGTGGAGAGGAGGTTCTGCTAGGTTCCCCACAGGCAAAGAGCATAGATACAAGATCTGATGGGGTCAGGGGCGTGGGTATACTTCTTGCAGAGAAATAAGTCGATAAGGTAATCGAGGTAGTCAGAGTCTGCGATAGAATACTTAAGATTAGATTAGTACTACGTTGTGGGTTAGCAACCATTATCTCGGCCTATGTCCCTCAGCTGGGGCTGCCTCATGGACAGAAAGACAGATTTTATGACACCCTCTTGCTGACAACCTTGTTGATGAATGACAGGGACCTTCTCTTTGTGGCTGGTGATTTCAATGGACATGTCGGACAACATGGTACCAGACTGCCAGAATGGAAGCTAGGAGACTAGCCAGAGGGGAAGCAGATAAGAAAATATTTGCCAATGTTCTGCACCGTGAGGACCAAAGACTTGAGGTATTTCATGTTACAAGACAGTGTGTGAGAGAGAATCGTGATGTCATAGGAGAGAAATGTGTCTGCATGGATGATGGTTCACTTGCATTAAATGAGGCTGCAAAGTGAAAGGTATGGAGATGCCACTATGAAAGGTTGCTAAATAAAGAGAATGAATGGGAGAAAGAGAGCCTGCTGAATGCCAACCCAACAGAGGGACCAGCTATCCGAATTGACTGTGCCTTGGTAGATAAAGCAATTAAGGGTATGAAGACAGGGAAAGCCCCCGGCCCATCAGGAATCACTACAGAGATGCTCAAAATATCTGGCAGTGTCAGCTATAGCCTAGTCACCCGTATAGTTAACCAGGTGATACATGAAGGAGTCATACCCAATGACTGGTGTAGCAGCACCATAGTCAACTGCTACAAAGGTAAAGGTGACACATTAGATACAAATAATTACAGAGGTATCAAGCTGTTGGATCAGGTATTGAAAGTCATGGAGAGGGTTGTAGCCTAACTAATTAGGGAGAGACTCAGTCTAGACGAGATGCAGTTTGGGTTTGTGCCAGGGAAAAGCACCACTGATGCTAAATTTCTGGTAAGACAGCTGCAGGAGAAATACCAAGCCAAAGATAAGCCCCTGTATCTGGCTTTTGTTGACATGGAGAAAGCCTTTGACAGGGTCTCCCGATCCCTTATCTGGTGGTCATTGCAGAAACTAAGGATAGATGAATAGTTAGTGAGAGTTGTGCAAGCCATGTACAGGGACGCTGTCAGTAAGGTGAGGGTTAGCAACGAGTACACTAAAGAATTCAGGGTAGACGTTGGGGTCCACCAAGGTTCAGTCCTCAGCCCCTTCCTATTTATCATAGTCCTCCAAACAATAACGGAGGAATTCAAGACAGGATGCCCCTGGGAGCTCCTATATGCTGATGACCTTGCTCTAATTGCTGAGTGACTATCAGAACTAGAGAAGAAGTTTCAGGTGTGGAAGCAAGGATTAGAATCGAAGGGCCTTAGCGTCAACCTAGTTAAAACCAGGCTTAATAAGTAGGAAGTGTGTGGACCACAAGGGGAACTGTGTTGAAAATAAACCTCATTTGGTCACATTCCACAAGAGTCTCTCAACTCACCACTTCTACATCTCTCAATGTACCTTGGTCACTAACTCTCTCCCTCTTCCTACTCTGTCTCTCTTATTTCTTCTTGTCCTTTATTTTAACACTACCCCCCCCCACACACACACACACTCACAATCAGTTACCTATTCCTCCCTCCACCTCTGTTGACCTTCCTCTTCTCCATTCTACCTTTAAATTTTCCTACATTATGATTTTGAAATGTTAGATACCGATCTCTCCACCCTGAAGACGGAGGCCAGATTTTCTGTGGTGTTTATATGCATCCATTATTCGTTGCATATTCTTGTACAGACTCCATCTGCCAACATTATTACATAATTCCAAACCCCCAGAAACAGCTGTCGGACCTGTAACAACATACCTTCCCCTCTTAGTTTTCTGTCTGTTTGTACTGTGTGTAAATATGCTCTGATAATATATAAATATATATATTTTTACATGAATATTCATTGTCTCTCTCTCTCTTTTACTTGTTTCAGTCATTTTGACTGCGGCCATACTGGAGCACCGCCTTCAATCGAGCAACTCGACCTCGGGACTTATTCTTTTGTAAGCCCAGTACTTATTCTATCGGTCTCTTTTGCCGAACCGCTAAGTAACAGGGACATAAACACACCAGCATCGGTTGTCAAGCAATGCTAGGGGGACAAACACAGACACACACATACATATATATATATATATATATATATATACATATATACGACGGGCTTCTTTTCAGTTTCCGTCTACCAAATCCACTCACAAGGCTTTGGTCGGCCCGGGGCTATAGTAGAAGACACTTGCCCAAGGTGCCACACAGTGGAACTGAACCCGGAACCATGTGGTTGGTCTGAATATTTTCAATCTATATTTCTCTATTTACATGTATATATATGTGTGTGTGTGTGTATTTTTTATATCAAGCCCAAGCTTCTTTATTTGTTTATTTCCATCGTTATCTATAGATCTATCTATCTATCTATACACACACTAGCGCGCATACACACACATTTAAAGGTACAACTTTGCCACATTGTGTCGAAGTTCCTTAACTCTTTTACTGTGAGAAGTTTATAAGCGCAGGAGTGGCTGTGTGGTAAGTAGCTTGTTTACCAACCACATGGTTCTGGGTTCAGTCCCACTACGTGGTACCTTGGGCAAGTGTCTTCTATTATAGCCTCAGGCTGACCAAAGCCTTGTGAATGGATTTGGTAGACGGAAACTGAAAGAAGCCTGTCGTATATATGTATATGTATATATGTATGTATGTGTGTTTGTCCCCCTAGCATTGCTTGACAACCGATGCTGGTGTGTTTATGTCCCCGTTACTTAGCGGTTCGGCAAAAGAGACCGATAGAATAAGTACTGGGCTTACAAAGAATAAGTCCCGGGGTCGAGTTGCTCGACTAAAGGCGGTGCTCCAGCATGGCCGCAGTCAAATGGCTGAAACAGGTAAAAGAGTATACCAATCTATCTTTTCTTGAGGAATGTTTAGTGTTGAGACATGTCGAATCTATTTAGTCTATGTAACTTGAAGAAAACACAAATACCTTTTTTTTTTTTTTTGTCCTTGGGAGGTATTTAACATTATTACTTGAATAACCATCAAATTTAATTTTGCACGTGGAAAGTTAAAAATAAAATTGCATGGAAGAATTATCTCCCTTAGACTCTCTAACATTTCTCTGGCGTGGAAAAACTTCCAACATTCGTATTGTGTTCATGATATTATTGGCAAATAGTTTTGATGAAGATATTTATGATAATGAAATTTTGATATTAAGCTTGGCCTGTAAGGCCGAGAAGCATTATGATAATGGAAATGATGTGGCTGTGTGGTAAGTAGCTTGTCTACCAACCACATGGTTCCAGGTTCAGTCCCACTGCGTGGCACCTTGGGCAAGTGTCTTCTTCTATCGCCTCGAGCCGACCAAAACTTGTGAGTGGATTTGGTAGACGGAAACTGAAAGAAGCCCGTCGTATATATGTATATATATATATATATATATATATATGCGTGTGTGTGTTTGTGTGTCTGTGTTTGTCCCCCTAGCATTGCTTGACAACCGATGCTGGTGTGTTTATGTCCCCGTCACTTAGCGGTTCGGCAAAAGAGACCGATAGAATAAGTACTGGGCTTACAAAAGAATAAGTCCCGGGGTCGAGTTGCTCGACTAAAGGCGGTGCTCCAGCATGGCCGCAGTCAAATGACTGAAACAAGTAAAAGAGTTGTCTTTTCTGTAAAGCTTTGTTTAATGTCCTTTGTTGTCTTTTATTCCAAGTGCTTAAAATTTATCTATTTCAGACTTTCCAAGGCAATGTGGACCCTGAAGAATGCCTGAAAGATGCCCAGCAGTATTGGGATAAAATGATAGATATTGATGAGACCACCGTTAAAATGACACATGATGGATATTTGAAGCTTTTCCAACTAAGTAGACCAAAACTGGGTTCCTATGATGTCATTTTGGTGGATGAAGCTCAAGATCTCACTCCAGGTTACTATTTTATATATATTACTAGCAGTATCGCCCGGCGTTGCTCGGGTTTGTAAGGGAAATAACTATATAAGCATTTTTAGAGATGTAAAGTATAATAGCCATCTCAATATGGCTAACCACAAAGGGGGGGGGGTTACTGTAGCTTTTTACGTTCTGAGATTTAATAATACATTTTTAGAGAGTTACTTCCCTTATATATGCCAAAAATGCATTAAAATGGGAAAAATTGATGGTAAATTTTTTTTTAAATCGTAGACTCATCGTAGACGCGCGCTAATACCCAGAAGGGCTCAATATGAATCATGACTATAAGATACCCGGTTTTGGTTAAACTGCACCTCAAAATGTGGGATTAGTTAGGAATCTAAATCGTAGGAGACAGACACACAACTTCACTTTTATATATAAAGATTTCCTCAATGATATGCCCCTGCACACAACCTGTGCCTGTCGAATCTTTCCCCTACAATTCATCTTCATTGCACCCTTTTCCCTCTATCTGTGTTCACTACTCACTGCATTCCTTTACCCCTCTAACCATGCCAAAGCAGATGAGCTTGGTACAGTCCTCCAGATCATCAGCTCCTCTCAAATCAACCGACCCATGAATGTATGGAAAAACAGATGTTAAATAGTGACAGTAATGATGGTGATTTTTGCAGTCAGTGTTCTGTTTGCCAATCTAAGAATGCTCCTTCTTGATTAACTTCAGAATAGCACCTGTATCATCATCATCATCATCATTGTTTAACATCTGCTTTCCATGCTAGCATGGGTTGGACGGTTCGACCAGGGATCTGGGAAGCCAGGAGGCTGCACCAGGCTCCAGTCTTATCTGGCAATGTTTCTACAGCTGGATGCCCTTCCTAACGCCAACCACTCCGTGAGTGTATGTATCTTTTTACCTTTTATATTTTACTTGTTTCAGTCATTGGTCTGTGGCCCCTGCTGGGACACCACCATGAAGGGTTTTAGTTAAACAGATTGACCCCCAGTACTTATTTTCAAGTCTGGTGCTTATTGTATCGATTTTGTTTCCCAAAAAGCTAAACAAACCAACATCAGTTGTCAAGCAGTGGTGGGGAGCAAAGACATACACGCACACACACACACACACACACACACACACACATATGACAGGTTCATTTCCATCTACAAATTCACTCACACAGCATTGGTCAACCCAGGGCTGTAGCAGAAGACATTTGCCGAAGTGCTACACTTTGTGACTAAACCCAGAATGGATTTTTCATTACTATGCACAAAGTCATGCACATCAGACAATAAGAAAGTCTGACATGACTGAAGTAAAAATGGCTTTGACCAAGACATTATCACTGTTTTGTCTTGGCTGAGCTTCTCCTTTATTGTGCATCATTTGTCATTGTTATTTTCAGTTACTTTTCTGGGTTTAGTCACAAAGTGTAGCACTTCGGCAAATGTCTTCTGCTACAGCCCTGGGTTGACCAATGCTGTGTGAGTGAATTTGTAGATGGAAATGATCCTGTCATATGTGTGTGTGTATGTGTGCATGTATGTCTTTGCTCCCCACCACTGCTTGACAACCGATGTTGGTTTGTTTAGCTTTTTGGGTAACAAAATCGATACAATAAGCACCAGACTTGAAAATAAGTACTGGGGGTCAATCTGTTTAACTAAAACCCTTCATGGTGGTGTCCCAGCAGGGGCCACAGTCCAATGACTGAAACAAGTAAAAGATAAAAGGTAAAAAGATACATACAGGTGCTATTCTGAAGTTAATCAAGAAGGAGCATTCTTAGAATCTTAGCTGCATGGAAAAGGCTAGGTTTTTATGATCATTTTATTATTTTACTAATTTCAGTCATTGGCTTGTGGCTGTACTGGATACTGCATTCTAGGATATGTTCATTCACATTGACTACTGCATATCTTGTCTGTGAACATGTATGCCTATAGGCAAATCCTTTATGGCCTGACCTGGCACCACATAAAAAGCACTCATGCTAATGCCATGTTAAAAGCACATGTGCTGGCACCACATAAAAACATCTGTACCAGTGTCACTTAAAAAGGACCCAGCACACTCTGTAAAGTGGTCGGCATTAGGAAAGAAATCCAGCCATAGAAACCATGCCAAATCAGGAACGGAGCCTGGTCAACTCTTGTCAAACCATTCAGTCCATTCCAGCATAGAAAACAGACATTAAATGATTGTGAGGATGATGATGATGATGATTCCAAAGGATGAAAGGCAAAATTGTACAAATGCTTATATTTGTCTTAACACTTACCAGCAAAGAAGTGAGAATGGAGTCTTGTGTTAAGATTTAAGATCTGTTAAGCTTTAAGATCAGGCTTGTAGATTTTATGTTTTGACAGTAGGTTTAACACTGTGCCTGTTACAGGTTTTCTAAGTCTTATAAAGTTAAAATTTTTGTTACAGCTATTGCTGACATATTGTTGTCACAGCCACAGGCTAAAATTCTAGTCGGAGACCCAAATCAACAAATTTATGCATTTCGTGGTGCAATTAATGCCATGCAAAGTATTGAAGCAAACCAAATATTCTACCTTACTCAAGTAAGTAGCATCATTGTCTTTCTGGAAAATTAATCTGCAAAAAATACTCCCAAAATAACATTAATAATATGAGAAACTGCTGTACTGGCATTTTTATCATACACTAAAAGACCTTACTATTCAAATATTCACTAAGTTAATAATGGTGGAAGCGCAATGGCCCAGTGGTTAGGGCAGCGGACTCGCGGTTGTAGGATCGCAGTTTCGATTCCCAGACCGGGCATTGTCAGTGTTTATTGAGCGAAAACACCTAAAGCTCCACGACGCTCCGGCAGGGGATGGTGGTGATCCCTGCTGTACTCTTTCACCACAACTTTCTCTCACTCTGTTTCTGTTGTACCTGTATTTCTAAGGGCCGGCCTTGTCACTCTCTGTGTCACGCTGAATATCCCCGAGAACTGCGTTAAGGGTACACGTGTCTGTGGAGTGCTCAGCCACTTACACGTTAATTTCATGAGCAGGCTGTTCCGTTTATCGGATCAACCGGAACCCTCGTCGTCGTAACCGACGGAGTGCTTCCATAACAAGTTAATAATGGTTTTAAGACCACATTTTAATTTTTCTGTGTTTCTTTCTGTTTTTCAGTCTTTCAGATTTGGGCCAGAAATAGCTTTTGCTGCCAACTGCTTTCTCCAGAGATCTTGTCGTTGCAAAGAAATCCTAGTTGGTGGGACAAATAAATGTAAGTAACTTCCATCCTGATTCTATTTTTCCATTAATTTCTGAGCAGCAAATTTCCAGAATATAGAAACTGTTTCAGTAGACTCAGAGTATCTGTTTAATTATATTTTGATTACCTTCCTTGATTTTGTACAAAAGACTTAAATATTTGAAATCAGGATTAGCTTTTTAGCTGGTGCCATTAATGAAGTTCACTCTCGTCATCATCATCATCATCATTTAGCGTCCGCTTTCCATGCTAGCATGGGTTGGACGGTTCAACTGGGGTCTGTGAAGCCAGAAGGCTGCATCAGGCCGAGTCTGATCTGCCAGTGTTTCTACGGCTGGATGCCCTTCCTAACGCCAACCACTCCATGAGTGTAGTGGGTGCTTTTTACGTGCCACCCGCACAGGAGCCAGACGGAGCTGGCAAACGGCCACGGACGGATGGTGCTTTTTACGTGCCACCGGCATGGGGGTCAGGCGAGGCTGGCAACGGCCACGATCGGATGGTGCTTTTTACGTGCCACCAGCACGGGGGCCAGGCGAAGCTGGCAACTCTATTGTATGTAATTTAGGTTATAACCCTCATCTTCTCTCTCCACCCAAGTTTTTCTTACTAATAGTAGTAGGATGCTCAGATTTCAGACTATACATCAGTTACATCAATCTCACTAGTCTGGAAGAACCTGTGAAGCTGAGGAGCATTGTTTCTCCTCTTCTTCCCCTTCTCTTGACTAACTTTATTTTTTTTGTTAAGCAATCAATAGTAAACTAGATGATGTGAAAAATCTTAAGTAATATATTTATATTTACTTATCACTAAGTTTGTCTCGTAAAAGCATGATGTGTTCTTGATGCCATCACTACCAGGCAAGCTGAAAAGAAATTTCTTTTGTGCATCTGAGGAATCAGTGTGCTATGTGTGGGTTCACTGCTTAAACACTCACCTAACACCCAAAGGCAAAATCTGATGATATTCACACCAATGTGCCATTTTGAATATCTCCTGGAAAAGTATCTGACCAAACAAGGACTGTTTAGCAGACTTCTCAAAGTCACTGATGTCATTTGAGAGGAGCACATACGTTATGCAGGGCTCTGCTTGAGAGCCAAGCAAGAACTTGTTAATGATACCCTCTTGTAGATAAACAGTTATATATTTCTTTACTGCCCACAAGGGGCTAAACATAGGGGGGACAAACAAGGACAGACAAACGGATTAAGTCGATTACATCGACCCAAGTGCGAAACTGGTACTTTATTTATCGACCCTGAAAGGGTGAAAGGCAAAGTCGACCTCAGCAGAATTTGAACTCAGAACATAGCGGCAGACGAAATACCGCTAAACATTTCGCCCGGCGCGCTAATGTTTCTGCCAGCTCGTCGCCTTACAGTTATAGATATACACAAGTCAGCTGTCCAACAAAAATCTTCATCAACTAGTTCTGTACAGGTACTGGATGTTGCTCTGCTGACTTCCAAAATGTTATTGGGAGTTATGATGGCCAGTGTGATCGAGTTGAGAAAATCTGAGTGAGTTCAACTGGATGATAATTAAATGGTTACACCACTGTAACATGTGCCACGAAAGGAACATTAAGCATCAGACAAATCAAGACAGCAATATTGGTTCAATTCCTGGTTGAGACTTGGCCCCCGTGCCGGTGGCACGTAAAAAGCACCATCCGTTCGTGGCCGTTACCAGCCTCGCCTGGCCCCTGTGCCGGTGGCACGTAAAAAGCACCATCCGTCCGTGGCCGTCTGCCAGCCTCGCCTGGCACCTGTGCGGGTGGCACATAAAAAGCACCGACTACACTTACGGAGTGGTTGGCGTTAGGAAGGGCATCTAGCCGTAGTAGAAACACTGCCAGATCAGACTGGGCCTGAAGCAGCCTTCTGGCTTCACAGACCCCAGTTGAACCATCCAACCCATGCTAGCATGGAAAGCGGACGTTAAATGATGATGATGATGATGATTTACATTGCCAATAGTCTTTGAGGAAATCATGAGCAGCACATTACATTTCCCCCACTCTAAAATGTAGAACTTCTGTGACAACAAGAAATCACTATTTCACACTACTAAGATTTTTAGTTACCATTAAAAGAAAGAATAAAGCTGAGCACTTTATAGCTTACTACTATATTCTTAAAATTACCATTTAGCTTATATTTTGAATTTTTTTTTTTTCCTACAGCAACTATCAAAGGGGAAACTATTGGACAACTGGCTTACATTGCTCGGTGCAACTTTACACTATTTTCTGAAGCAGTCCAGCTTGGTTACAACAAAAAACCTCGAATAAAAATGGCTTTTGTTGGGGTAAAAAATCGTTTTATTAATATTTTTCCTTCTTCAACATATGAAGTTTACTTTGAGTTTGTTATACCAAATTTTCAAGAGATATATTAATACTAACAAAACTTGTATGTTTTAGTTAATCAATCTCATCTTGTTAAAAGATAATGAAATTATCTATAGATTGTTAAGTACCAATACTAAACACATTACACTTATTAGACTTTGCCTTTCTCAGATCCCGTTCAGGTTCAACTAGATTTAACGTTGTCTTTCAACCTATCAATAACAAGTGTTTTAAAATCATTTTCCATGCATTTCTGAGTTTGTCTCCTTTAATCTAGCTTGAGCAGATACAGTACTTAACCTTTTAGCATTCAGATTACTCACTCAAATGTAAAAAGGGTAAATAACTACTTTGGTCATGAATGACCATGGGATTGTACCTAGAAAGTTCCCCTCCTAGGCACAAGTCTGGGCAAGGTTGTTTAAGGAAGACTAGCAGTCGCCCATGCATACCAGCCTCCTCCCCTCTCCACACAACCGATGTTATCCAAGAGAAAGGCAAAGGGGCCGATACAGCTTGGCACCAGTGACATCACAACTCGTTTCTACAGCTGAGTGAACTGGAGCAACATGAAATAAAGTGTTTTGCACAAGAATACAACACAGCCCAGTCCAGGAATGAAACTCACAACCTGACAATTGTAAGCCCGATACCCTAACCCCTGAACCATGAGCCTTTAGTCAAATGTAATGCTTATTCATTCACATTGTTTTCAGTTAATCCTGTGTTATCTCATAGCTTTGAGATTTCATGATGTGATTGTTTAGTTTTGCAATGACATTTTAAGGTAAGTATTTCGGAATCGAAATTGAACCAATTCTATGACTGGCACCCAGCAGATGCCAGGACCCCTGGATTGGTGGTACATAAAAAGCACCATCCGAATCATGGCCGAAGCCAGCCTCACCTGGCACCTGTGCAGGTGGCACGTAAAAAGCACCCACTACACTTACGGAGTGGTTGGCGTTAGGAAGGGCATCCAGCTGTAGAAACATTGCCAGATAAGACTGGAGCCTGGTGCAGCCTTCTGGCTTCCTAGATCCCCGGTCAAACCATCCAACCCATGCTAGCATGGAGAACGGACGTTAAACGATGATGATGATGAGAGGCTGGTGCTGACCAATTTGAACATAAAACAGATAGAATATTTTGGCCAGATATGGCCAGTTTAAATGCTAAAGGTTTAATCTAAAATTATCAGAATTATCCAAAGTACAGTAACCTTTCATGTAAAAAAAAAAAAAAGCGATAAACAGACAAAAAAAGAAAGCACTTTTTCTCACATTGATTAACCCTTTTGTTACCGTATTTATTTTGAGATGCTCTGTATTTCTTTCAATTACTTCAAATATAACAAAGAATTTAGTAAAATAACTTAGCTACCATTAAGGTAGTGTTCAGAACATAAACTGTGACTAAGTTTTGGTGTAAGATTTTAATTCAAAATTTATGAAAACAAGACATTTGTACTACAGAGCCGGTTTCAGACGGGTTGGTAACGAAAGGGTTAAGAGTCATTCTTTGGAAGTGGTTTTTACTGGAGGATTGGTATTCAGCGTTACAGTTAGGTTTTTAGAAACCAACTAAGGTGTCTCTTCACAGTTGCTTGATCTGCTAAAGATATCGGTTGAATTTCCCTGAAACCACATGCTACCTCGTTAACAAAAAAAGAATGATAAGTTGGACAATGTAGTCCTGTCACACTATACTTGTAAAAGATTGGACAGTCACATCTAAGACACTTTTGTTCTCGGTCGGTTATACCAGGATTCATTTGTTCTTTTTGCATCTCTTTTAAAATAGTAATAATAATAATAATAATGAAATTATTGTATACAGTGCTCAGGTGCACCACAACTTGTCAGAAAGTGCGTATAAAGCATATGCAGTAATGTACAAATGTTTGGAAAGTGAACAGTGTATGAGTCGGATACATGCTTGTGTGTGTATGGAGGGGAGAAAATCAGGTGTAGTGTTGGCAAATCTCAGGAAGCATGGAAGTTTTGAAGGATGCAGTGCTCCGACAACTAACAACTGATGCCGGCAGTTTGTTCCATGCTTCAGCAACTCTCAGCATGAAAAAATGTTTCCTGAAGTCATGGGAGCTGTGCTGTTCTGATTGGTCAATGATCATTTGAAGTTAGGTTCTACATTGAAGATGGGTCATCTGCAAGATCCCAATGGTTCTCTACAAGTTAACATAGCAATACAACATAGAGCATTGTGTACATTACCATATTTCACTTATATTTCATGCTTTGATATCCTTATATTATGTTCTGATATTCCTTTACTTTTATTTTTTTCATATGTCAAGGGAACTACTGGTTTTGGATTTAATGTGCTTCGTGATATCCATTCTCTATTAGTTGGTGAACGCCCAGTTAAAGGTAACACTTTGTCAAGCATTACTTCTTTATCAGTGGTAAATAAGTAAATATCTCTTAATCCTGGCTGTGTTACTCCCTCACTACTCTTGCTCATGATCAGAGATGCACATATTGTCAGCCACTAAGGGACATGCTCAAGTGGTTACGGTCAAGCAAATCTGTGGTATTGCTGTAATATTTCTACCTCAGCACTGAAGCTATTTGAAATGTAATGGAAAATAATTCAGTTTCAAAACATTGTTGTCCAAATCACAAAAGCAAAGTTTGAAGGGAATGGTAGTCATTTCCTTTGATTCCTAGATAGAAGCAAATAGGAAATAACAACTTACTGACCAAAGAAGAAAAATATTAAAATTTTGTTACACAGTGTGATAGAAGCCACCCAAGAAGTCATGCAGTGAGGTTGCACCTGAAACTACATGATTACAAATCAAATGTCCTAACCACAGAACCATGTCTGTGCCGATTATCCTTATATCAATAGACCTTTATTCACTGGTCTAAATACTTAAACAGTTCACTAAGTACAATTACCACCCATTGAAGAGCAAGTCTTGAAACTCTAAGTTCTTCACTCTTCAAGACAACTGAATTTACAAAGTGCTTCAATGGTCTCTCCTAATGTCCAACTGTTATTGACACGAGATCATCATCAATTTCCTCAACTTCCAGGTTTTTACCTTTTATATACTTAATGCAAGCTCCCAGTTAATTTTACAGCAACGACATACCAACTGTTACTTGAAAGAGTTGATGAATAGAATTGTCTTTTCTTTACTCTTTTACTTGTTTCAGTCATTTGACTGCGGCCATGCTGGAGCACCGCCTTTAATCGAGCAACTTGACCCCAGGACTTATTCTTTGGAAACCTAGTACTTATTCTGTCAATCTCTTTTGCCGAACTGCTAAGTGACGGGGACGTAAACACACCAGCATCAGTTGTCAAGCAATGCTAAGGGGACAAACACAGACACACAAACACACACACACACACATATATATATATATATATATATATATATATATATATATATATATATATACGACAGGCTTCTTTCAGTTTCTGTCTACCAGATCCACTCACAAGGCGTTGGTCGGCCCGGGGCTATAGCAGAAGACACTTGCCCAAGATGCCACACAGTGGGACTGAACCTGGAACCATGTGGTTGGTTAACAAGCTACTTACCACACAGCCACTCCTGCGCCTTTTTGTATTTTTTTTTTCAGTCATTCAACTGTGGCCATAATGGGGCACCATCTTGAAGAATTTTAGTCAAACTTATTCTACCAGTCTCTGTTGCCAAGCTGCTAAGTTATGGGGATGTAAACACACCAACACCAGTGGTTAAGTGAAGATAGGAGACAAACACATACACAAAGGCATACACACACACACACACACACACACATACATATAGAAGATGAGCCTCTTTCAGTTTTCATCCACCAAATCCACTCACAAGGCTTTGGTCAGCCTGAGGCTAAAGTGGAAGACACTTGCCCAAGGTGCCACACGGTGGGACTGAACCCGGAACCATGTAGTTGGGAAGCAAACTTTTTATCACACAGCCACGCCTTTCCTTTTGTAATAGATATGTTTAACCCTTATTAATTATCATAGTTTGGATGAGGGATTTCAACCATTCTGCCTCTGGCCAATCTTACATGAGTCTTACTATATTCTTTGTATTGCAGCCTCTCAGAACAAACCTAGTTTTGTTGCACGGTTCTCTAGCTTCCATGCTTTGAAGCGATATGCTGAACACTCTTGTGACTACGAGTTGCTGGGACAGATTCAAATTGCACAGACATATGCCATCCATCTGCCAAAGATCCTAGATTTCTTCCAGGAGTCAGAAATAAAAGAAGTTCGAGATGCCGGTAAGTTATTATCTTTTTGTAAATGTGACTTATGATTAAATTTAAAATTATAACTTATGGATCAAGTGGGTTATACTGCATTGATCGTTTACAGGTTTCTGTCATTGAACAGCAGTCATACTGGGGTGCCTCCTTCATGTCAACCCTAGGACTTATTTCAATCTGATATTTATTCTACTGTTCTTTATTTGTCAAACCAATATGTTATTGGAAAGAATGAGACACAGTATAAACAAACTAGTTTTTAGATTGGTATAAACACAGACACATACACGAAAGGCTCCTTCACACATTATATCTCCCAAATTCTACACGAGGTAATGATCAATTTGAGAATATAGTAGAATACATTTGCTCAAGTGCTCAAGGTACCATGCGGTGGGATTGAACTTAAAACCATGTGATTACACAGCTAACTTCTTAACCATACGGCTACTGTTCATAAACACAATATAGTGTATCTTTTGAACTAGTATACTCATAGCCCATTATCTGAGAGTTATATAGCTTACTCTTTTACTCGTTTCAGTCATTTGACTGCGGCCATGCTGGAGCATTGCCTTTTATCGAGCAACTCGACCCCGGGACTTATTCTTTTGTAAGCCCAGTACTTATTCTATCATTCTCTTTTGCCGAACCACTAAGTGACGGGGACGTAAACACCAGCATCGGTTGTCAAGCGATGCTAGGGGGACAAACACAGACACACAAACATATACACATATATATATATACATATACACGACAGGCTTCTTTCAGTTTCCGTCTACCAAATCCACTCACAAGGCATTGGTCGGCCCGGGGCTATAGCAGAAGACACTTGCCCAAGATGCCACGCAATATAGTGTATCTTTTGAACTAGTATACTCATAGCCCATTATCTGAGAGTTATATAGCTTAAGGAAATAAGTTGAAAAAAATTGTTGGACATGACATATAAGGTGCATGTCATGGCTGCCTGGTCGATATTTTTTGAACCAATAGATATTGCCCATTCACATTACTTGACCATAAGAGTGAAGCTGCCATTTCTGCACACTGATACATGTCCTTAATGACCAGATGTTCTCTTAATTTACATTTTTTTATTATTATTATTTTGGGGTCAAAGAATTAAGTACCATTTGAGCATTTGGGTTCAACCCATGCTAGCATGGAAAACGGACGCTAAACGATGATGATGATGATGATGACTGTTGCCCTCCCACAAAATTTCAGGCTTTGAGCCTATAGAAGAAAGGATTATCATTATTTATCTATCTTTTGCGTTCTGAGTTCAAATTCTGCCGAGGTTGACTTTGTTTTCCATTCTTACGGGATTCATAAATTGAGTACCACAGGGATTGATGTAATTGACTAGCCCCATCTTCCAAAATTTCAAACCTTATGCCTTTACTATCTGAAGGCCCGTGGGTTAGTGGTTAGAGTATTCAACTTACAATCGTAAGGTCACAAATTCAATTCCCAGTGACACATTGTGTCCTTGAGCAAGACACTTTATTTCGCAGTGGTCCAGTCCACTCTGCTGACAAAAATGAGTAGTACCTTTATTTCAAAGGGCCAGCCTTGTCACACTCTGTGTCATGCTGAATCTCCCTGAGAACTACATTAAGGGTACACGTGTCTGTGGAGTGTTCAGCCATATGCACATTAATTTCACAAGCAGATTTTTCCATTGATTGAATCAAGTGGAACCCTCATCATGTGTGTGTGTGTATTTTTTTTTCAGTAAAGGAGAATATTTATTTACCATTCACAGAAAAAAATAGGTCACATGCTAGCAATTATAATAATATACATTGGTGCAGGCATAGCTGTGTAGGTAAGGAGCTTGCTTCCCAACCATGTGATCTTGGGTTCAGTCCCATTGCATGGCACCTTGCATACCCTTACCAACTAAATCCTTGTGAGTGAATTTGATTGACTGAAACTGAAAGGAGCCTGTTGTGGATATATCTATGTGTGTGTGTGTGTGTGTGTGTGTGTGTGTGTGTGTGTTCATGTGAATCCTTGACTTGACCTCATGTGATGGTCATAAAAAAGCATCATCATCATACTGGCGATGTCCTTTGTTTCCAGTCTTCTAAGAAACACATGTCTGGCTATAAGAAAGTATTACTTTGTTTGGAAACATGTGAGGGTTGGCAACTGGAAAGGCATCCAGTTGCATAAAATCTACTTCCCTTTGACCCATGCAAGTATGAAAAAATGAACATTAAATGATGACGATGATTATAATGTTGGGGGGGGGGTCTTTTTTGCATTTTTGTTTTTGTTATTTTTTTCTCTTAATTTTTCTGTTATTTTAGAAATGGTGTTCACTACTGCCCACAAATCTAAAGGTCTTGAATTTGATACCGTGAAGATTCTTGATGACTTCAACTTAGGTTTGTGTAATTAAAACTGCTTATTCATTACCACTTCCTTGTCTAATTTCTCATAACAAGCATGAACTTTATCAACACACAAACACATACACACACATATATATATATACATATATATATATATATATATATATATATATATATTATATATATATATATATATATATATATACATATATATATATATATATATATAATATATATATATACACATATATACGACAGGCTTCTTTCAGTTTCCGTCTACCAAATCCACTCACAAGGCATTGGTCGGCCTGAGGCTATAGCAGAAGACACTTGCCCAAGATGCCACACAGTGGGACTGAACCCGGAACCATGTGGTTGGTTAGCAAGCTACTTACCACACAGCCACTCCTGCGCCTATTGTCTTTTTGTATCTCCCTCTCCTTCTTTCAGCCCTTTTGTGGTAACCATTGTATGGCTGTCTTGGGTATTTATTCTAGTGGCAGTTGGGGAAAAGACCTGACCTGCCAGTCTAATTCTTTTTGCCACAATCTCCAGCATTCTGCACAAATTGGCTCTTCTCGGGACTTCAGAGTTTGTGATTCTGTTCCTGCAAGTGATCTTGAGTGTTCTGTGCTGCTGAAGAATGAAGGAAACGCCACGGTGCAAGATCTAACCAAATTATTGCAACACCTGTTGGTAAAACAGAGCAGTGCTAGAACATGCCTACAAAGTCAGAAAACAACATAGCTCCCATGACTTTCGGAAACATTTTTTTCACGCTCAGAGTTGCTGAAGCATGGAACAAACTGCCTGCGTCGGTTGTTGACTGCCATGACACTGCATCCTTTAAGGCCCTCATGCTTTCCGAAATCTGCCGAAACTACACCTGATTATACATACACCTTAGATGAGTTGTAGTGCACCTGAGCACTGTACACAATGTTTTTATTATTATTATTATTATTATTATTATTATTATTATTATTATCATTATTATTATTATTATTATATAAGAGTAGACAAAAGGTGACATAGTTAAACTACAAAAGAAAGATTACCTCAGTGACTGCAGTTGACATACAGGAGTGGAAAAAGTAATCGTTGGAGAAGGATAAATAGATTGATAGATAAAACAAACAGAAGATAGAGAATTTAGTTGATCGATCGAAAATTGTGTGATATCCCAATGAAGAAAGAGAATGTGGACAACACTGCCATTACTTGTGAAAGATGAAGCTCAAACTCGCATTCAATTTGTAATTAATGTAATTCTCAGAGTTACCTCCCCTGTCTTTTTATTCAATCAAAATTCACTACTTTTTTTGTTACCATATTTCTTTTGAAATACACTTACCGTTGTTTCAATTAATTTTGAAAAAAAATGAAGAATTTAATAAAATAACTTTGTCATTTTTAAAGTAGTATTTGGAATATAAATTAACATGAAACTTTGATCGTAGAATTTAATTTATTTCACTTTAAAACAACAAGTTTGTGCCATAGAACCAGGGGCACTCTTAGGCTGGTTGGAATCAAAAGGGCTTATGTTATATTATCTTTACTTCTATCTCTTTAGTTTTCAGTGATTAGACTGCAGTCATGCTGGGACACTATGCTGAAGGTTTTTAGTCAAACAAATCAACCCCAGTGCTTATTTTTGACGCCTGGTACTTACTCTGTTCTTCCCTAATGTTGAACTGCTGGTGAGTACCAGGCTTAAAAAAAAAAAACAAGAACTGGAGTTGATTCATTCATCTAAAACTTCTTCAAGGTGGTGCCCCAGTCTGGCCGCAATCCAATGACTGAAACAAGTAAAAGATAAAAGATAAAATGTTTTGTAAATCATAATGAAACAGGAATAGGTCTGAGCATATTTTTAAGCATGAAATTGCTATAGGGGCCAGTAGCATAAAGCAGGAATCAAAGGAGTCTACAGATGAAAATAAGGGTTAAGAACCATTGCTCTAAGGACTCTTATTTAATAGAACTGTATATATACCATGTAATTTAATGAGCTTTTTCTACACATTTCTCTACACATCATGCAAACTTTGCTAAGACTTCATATTCTTTCCTTTCTTTATTGTTAATAAAGTTGCTACAATGTATTTTGACCCCTTCATACATTTACTTTGGCTTTCATTATGAATAGGGTTGTTAGAAATAATTGTCCTTATTTGACCCACAAAGTTTAGTTTATACTTGAATCCAGCCTACTTGCTCTTGTCTGTCCAGCCTGCATGACCAAATCTTCAAATCACACCCTGCCGTCTTAATAAATGAAAGGACACATTGAATGATGTACTTCTTAGAAATGTTGTACCTAACTACTTTTGATCATAGGTCTGTTTAATCAGGGCTTACTTGCAGCTAAAGGGTGAAAGGTAAAGATCTCCTTCAGTCATGAATGACCATGAGATTGCACATAGAAAGTTACCCTTAGAGGTACAAAGTCGGGCAAGGTTGTTTATGGGAGACCAGCAGTCACCCGTGCATACCGGCCTCCCCGCTGCATGCTGCCAGTGTTATCCAAGGGAAAGGCAAAGGGACCGATACAGCTTGGAACTAATGACATCGCAACTCATTTCTACAGCTGAGTGAACTGGAGCAATGTGAAATAAAGTGTCTTGCTCAAGAGCACAACACACAGCCCGGTCCAGGAATTGAACTCGCTACCTCAAGATTGTAAGCTCGACACTCTAATCACAGAGAACAACTATAACTAAATATCAACCAAGTGGACAATTAAATATCTTTGCCAAAAGCAAGGCTAACATCCCACCTACTTACTTCCCATAAATGTGGTTCTTGATGATAATTTGATAATCCTTAATCCTATTTAAGCGTTTCAGTAGAATTCTTTCTTTTATTATTTTTAGACACGCAAGATGAGAGGAATTTATTTTATGTGGCCATAACTCGAGCAAAGTATTCCCTGTATTTGACAGACTATTTATGCCATCTGATTGATGAGTTTAGTGTGAGTATTCAAATTTTGATTCTGATATAAAGTTTGTGAAAATAGCATTGATGAGTAATGATTTCAGGAAATTATATTGGAGTGGGTGGCAGTAACTGAAAAAGAGATAAAGATGTTGATGATGTGTTAGAGGCGCAATGGCCCAGTGGTTAGGGCAGCGGACTCGCGGTCATAAGATCGCGGTTTCGATTCCCAGACCGGGCGTTGTGAGTGTTTATTGAGCAAAAACACCTAAAAGCTCCACAAGGCTCCGGCAGGGGATGATGGTGATCCCTGCTGTACTCTTTCACCACAACTTTCTCTCACTCTTGCTTCCTGTTTCTGTTGTACCTGTATTTCAAGGGGCCGGCCTTGTCACTCTCTGTGTCACGCTGAATATCCCCGAGAACTACGTTAAGGGTACACGTATCTGTGGAGTGCTCAGCCACTTACACGTTAATTTCACGAGCAGGCTGTTCCGTTGATTCGGATCAACTGGAACCCT
This sequence comes from Octopus sinensis, assembly GCF_006345805.1. Taxonomy (NCBI): domain Eukaryota; kingdom Metazoa; phylum Mollusca; class Cephalopoda; order Octopoda; family Octopodidae; genus Octopus; species Octopus sinensis. Next base: position 119,029,002 of record NC_043002.1, on the reverse strand, counting down.
CGTCGTCATAACCGACAGAGTGCTTCCACACAGAGCATAGCTTCAAAGTACAAGAAAATGATTGTACTTGTAAATAGGGACTGATGTGTGCTAGTGCCATGTGAAAGCACCTGTGCCAGTGTCATATAAAAGTGCCCATGTCAGTTCTACATAAAAACGCCCTTGTCAATGTCGCATTAAAAGCACCTAGTACATTATGGGTGCTTTTAATGTGGCACCAGCACTGTGCTTTTTACATGGCACCATATTTGTGTGTGTGTGATCAGACTCCAAAGAGGCTGGTGTTGGTCTGCATCAGCAAGATTTACATTATATAGTAAAATCAATAAAGTGAGTGTAGTGAACTTGCTGTGGGGATTGAAAAATCCAATGTTTTGGATGAGCTTTTCTATCAGGGAAAAGTTGAAAGGAAAGAAATTAATGTGAGACAGCAGAGTTTGTGTGTGTGTTTGTAAATGAGAAAATGTATGCACATGTTTAGGCTATGTTTGAACTCAGAACCTTAATCTTTATTCTAACATAGGTTTCAATATTATTAATCGTTTTGAAACCTTATATTGGAAATATAAACTTCTGCTTCAAAGCCACCCTAAAGATTTATTCATCAGTCATGTTAAAGATTGTAATTATTTAATGGTGTCACTCAAACATTAAGGATCTATTTACTCTCTCTCTTTTCTCTCTTTTACTTGTTTCAGTCAGTTGACTGCGGCCATGCTAGAGCACCGCCTTTAGTCGACCAAATCGACCCCGGGACTTATTCTTTGTAAGCCCAGTACTTATTCTATCGGTCTCTTTTGCTGAACCGCTAAGTGACGGGGACGTAAAAACACCAGCATCGGTTGTCAAGCAATGCTAGGGGGACAAACACAGACACACACACGTATATATATATATATACATATATACGACAGGCTTCTTTCAGTTTCCGTCTACCAAATCCACTCACAAGGCATTGGTCGGCCTGGGGCTATAGCAGTAGACACTTGCCCAAGGTGCCACGCAGTGGGACTGAACCCAGAACCATGTGGTTGGTTAGCAAGCTACTTACCACACAGCCACTCCTGCGCCTATTTGATGTTTGATTCATTGAAATTTAATTTTATATAATTGTATGTTTTTTTTTTTTCCCAGGGCTCAAGATTGCAAGTTGTAATGTCTGATGGATTGGAAACTTGTGGAAAATCCTTGGTTTGTGGCATGTGTGGTTCAGTTGTAAAGCAAAAACGCAAGAAAACAGATATTTTTCTTTCCAGAGAAACTGTTAATACAGTAAGATTAATATTTTCTTTTATATTCTTCTCTTTCTGTCTTCTTCAGATTTCTTTTACCTTCAACCTTGTACTAATATTTCCAAAAGAATATCAATAATTGTAATGAAGTTCTCCTATAACATTGGGGAACATGGCTTTTGTTGCCTGGTGTTGAAGACATGTTTCCTAGTCTGATTTCAAAAATGAAATCCATTTTGCTCAATCACATCAAAATTTTCCACAAATTCAAATGTCCATTTTTCAACATTTCCAGTATTGTTAGCATTTCTAAGGATAGACTTGGTTTCATCAAATGCAGACCCATATATGGAGCTTGACATAACTTTGGAAACAGGTTTTCAATATCATTTCAAGTAAATGCAACTACAAAAGTGAAAACAAAAATCATGGTTTAAGTATCTTCAGTAAATAAAAAGCATCAAGCTCAAGCCACTTGGAGACCATAGAGACCAGGTATCAAGGCAGGTGGAACACAACACATGATGGCTGGTCTCTGTCATGATGCAAGTTATTAGACATTAAACAATGATGATATGAATCTGAATCTCCTATGATTGCATAAAAAGAGTTGCTGAGCTGTGGCCGTTGTTCTATGTTGTTGTTTCCCGGTCAACAAATCGTTTGGTAGCTCTTTGCTTTCAAAAGCAAGTAAAATGAAAACTTCCTTACATGAAAAACTAGCAACGGCTCACAGCAATGTTTAGTGTCCAGAATTGTTTGCATACCAGAGAAAATGCTTCGAGGCATTTCATCAGTCTTCATGTTCAGAGATCGAATTCAGAGTTTAGTGTCCAATGAAGGAAAGGTACGCATAAGTGGGCTGGTTGCACTCCTGGCACAGGCAAACGAGGTTACGGTCTCATTTGGCTTGCCGGGTTTTCTCAAGCACAACATATTTTCAAAGGTCTCAGTCACTAGTCATTGCCTTGGTGAGACCTAATGTTTGAAGTTCATGCTTCACCACTTCATCCCAGGTCTTCCTGGGATATCCCACTATAAGCAATGGCTCAGCATGTATTCAACTAATCCATGTTAGCATGAGAAAATGGTCATACAAAAAAAAAAAATTCCTAGGCTTTTTCCTGGAACCTATCCTGAGTTATACTTGGTGTTATGTGTATTGGGTTCTAATGGGAGAGACAACCAAATGAAAGCCATTGTTATTGTTAACGTTTTTATTTACTATTCGTGTTACACGGACTCGACATTCAGCGTAGTGATACATTATATACTTTACACACAGTTTGTATTGTTCACTAACAAAATAGTGCCAAAAGTGGGGATGTATTCTATACATACGTAAACACATAGATATGAATGTGTAACACTTGGAGTCTTGAATAAGTTGCTATTGACTGAACTATTAGCAAAACTTGTCATAAACAACCTTTCATTTTAATGTAAGGAGCTTTCTGTTTCCGTTTTGTCTTGCTGTTATGTTTCCAGTTTAGGGTTTTGTTTTCAAAGATTCTGAATCTGAGACCTTATCAAAGCATAATTCTTTGCCTTAAATACCAAAATATTTGTATATTTTGTTGATGTCACTCATCTGATTATCTTCTCTTGTAGATGAGTCACACATATGAAGGAGGAATAATTTGTAAACAATGCGTCTCCAATATGGAACCAACTCTGGCCTTTCTCTGCAAGGAAACAGAAACTACTCAGTAACAATTGATTCTATATAAAGCTGTCTGTGATTTCTATATTGAAATGCTTGTATTTCTTTGCAGAGAAATTTTGCATTTTGTATATAATATGTACTGTTATCCTTAATTATTAATTGCCACCTTATAACAAATATAACGACATCTAAAAGGAAGAAAACAAAATATCCAATAATTTTATGATTCTTGGAATTAAACGCTTGATACAGTATTATGACTAAACATTAACATTTATTTCATCACTCTCTCACTCAGTCATTCAATCAATCATCATCATCGTCATTATGACCATGTCCATTTTTTCTATGCTTCCTTGAATCAAACAGACTTTTTTAGTCATACTATCCTGTTAGATGCCCTTTCTGTCACCAACACTCACCTGTTCCCCAGCAAGGTAATATTTCCCCATAGACAGAAAATGTTTTGCACTGAGGATTGGAAGTAAACAATGCTCTTTTACTACCATCATGTAATGACAAAACAAAAGAAAACACACATATTCATACATACATTCATAGTTTGCATGCATATATATGTATACACACACATACTCACACACACATGCATTTGTGTATATATATACTCAATGGGTTGTCTACCAAATCTCGCAAGGCATTGGTCGACCCAGTGTTATCATAGAAGACACTTGCACAAGGTATCAGGTGTGGTACTGAACCCAAGACTATATGGTTGGGAAGCTGACTTCTTAAGCCTACAGTTAGTGTCTCCAAATATATTTGTACTCAATTTTCTGCTAACTAAGCAATCTGTCAGTTTTTCAATGAAACACAGAGATAGTGAAAGTACCATAGCAGCTAATTGCTTTTAATGCATACTAGCAGCATTGCCCGGGTATGTAAGAGCCTTTAGTAGGCAACGACTAATCCCAATCTAGTCCTTTCCCTCTAGGGAACGAAGGCGCATGTGTAGGTTGCAATGTCTTCTCTTCACTCGAATACTTCTGTGTATACGATGTTCCTAGCTGTCCCTTTGGGCGATAAAAAGGTCGAGTTGTGTCCCCTAGACAGAAAATGTGTTGCATATAAAAAGCTTAGATTCTCGACCCCATGTCGAATTTATCGATTTTTTTCAGAACTGGGGGAACTTTTCAAAATTTTCGCTGCGTTAGTTTTGAATTATGACATTGGGCTATGTGTGTGTCAAGTTTCATCAGAATCGGTTGAAAGCTGTGGTCAGGGTGAGGGTACAACCTGACAGACACACAGATAGACAAACTGCCGTTTATATATAGAGAGATATCAGGTGGTGAAGACCCAAAGCGAGAGAGAAAAGAACACACTGTCATTTACAATGTTAGTGAGATAACCAAAAGACAACTTGTTCAATTCTGGCCTCTGTGAATCGAATTTTTATGCCTGTGGATTGGCAGAAACAGAAAGTTTGTCCATCCATCCATCCATCTTCTCTGCTCACAATTCCTGGAAGTGTCATGGGTGTGGTGTCCTCAGGCACCTTCTCCATTGGATCCAATCAGAAGCAACCATCATTAGACTTTCCAGTTGGATTCCCAAGCATGACCAACTGAGAATATGTGTATTATCCAACCATTTCGTTTTTGGTCTACCCTAGGTCTCCTAATTGAAGAATCTGTCTTATGATTCTTTTACTCTTTTACTTGTTTCAGTCATTTGACTGTGGCCATGCTGGAGCACCGCCTTTAGTCAAGCAAATCGACCCCGGGACTTATTCTTTGTAAGCCCAGTACTTATTCTATCAGTCTCTTTTGCCGAATCACTAAGTGACGGGGACGTAAACACACCAGCATCGGTTGTCAAGCAATGCTAGGGGGACAAACACAGACACACAAACACACACACACACACATTATATATATATATATATATATATATACATATATACGACAGGCTTCTTTCAGTTTCTGTCTACCAAATCCACTCACAAGGCATTGGTCGGCCCGAGGCTATAGCAGAAGACACTTGCCCAAGATGCCACGCAGTGGGACTGAACCCGGAACCATGTGGTTGGTTAGCAAGCTACTTACCACACAGCCACTCCTGCTTTTCTGCAACATTCTAATCAGATGTCTGCTGTACCAGAGCTGTAACGTCTCTGAGTGTGTAGGAGTAACAGTTTGACCTTCAGCTACACACTTTGTTGAGTAATATTACTCCAGAGATTCTTCTGAGGAATCCTATTTTTGGTTGCTTGTATTCATGACCATATTCTTTCAGTCGTTACCAAACATCCATGAACATAAATGAGGATAGGCACAAAAACCAAAGTGTGTTTACAATATTTTATTTCAACTTAACGCAACGAGTTCGCTTAATCCTTCGCACACTGGACAAAATGCTTAGTGGCATTTCAGCCATCTCTATGTTCTGAGATCAAATTCCACCGAGGTCGACTTTGCATTTCATCCTTTCAGGGTCAATTACATAAGTACAAGTGGAGCACTGGGGTCAATAGAATCAACTTACTCCCTCCCCCAAACTTGCTGACCTTGTACCAAAATTTGAAACCAATATTTTATTTCATCTTAAGGTGGTGAGCTGGCAGAATTGTTTGCATACCGGAGAAAATGCTTGGAGGCATTTCATCAGTCTTCATGTTCAGAGATCGAATTCTACCAGGTTCACTTTGCCTTTCATCCTTTCTGAGTCAATAAAATAAGTACCAGTTAAGCACTGGGGTTGGTGTAATCAATTTACTCCTCCCATAAAATGGCTGGCCTGGTGCCGAAATTTGGAATCAAATTTATATTTCATCCATCTACATTCTGAATTCAAATCTGGGTGTTAGGCTTAATCCTTCACCCAGTTTAACACCATTACCTGGTACTTTCAGCGTCTTTAATGGAGTTCACTCGTTGCAAACATTCAGGAAAGGTCTCTGGTTTGAGGATACCTTCCCTCCATCCTTTGTACTAATTTCAGAGGTCCTGTGAAAGGTCATTGGCATTACCCGCTCACTTGACTGAAAAGACACCCCCACCAGCACAACTAATTGCTACTGTCAACTTTGCCTTTCAACCAACCAGGATTGATGAATCATCATCATCATCATCGTTTAACATCCGCTTTCCATGCTAGCATGGGTTGGACGATTTGACTGAGGACTGTCAAACCAGATGGCTGCACCAGGCTCCAATCTGATCTGGCAGAGTTTCTACAGCCGGATGCCCTTCCTAACGCCAACCACTCTGAGAGTGAAGCAGGTGCTTTTTATGTGCTACCGGCATGAGGGCCAGTCAGGCAGTACTGGCAACGGCCATGCTCAAATGGTGTTTTTTTTTTACGTGCCACCTGCACAGGAGCAAGTCCAGCAGCACTGGCAACGACCTCACTTGAATGTTTTTTCACGTGCCACCGGCACAAGTGCCAGTAAGGGCGACACTGGTAATGATCATGCTCAAATGGTGCTTTTTACGTGCCACCGGCATAGAAGCCAATTAGCTGCTCTGGCAACGATCACTAGCAGGGATGCCAGTCATCGAGTATGATTTCAATTTCACTCGCCTCAACAGGTCTTCGCAAGCAGAGGTTAGTGTCCAATGAAGGAAAGGTATGCATAAGTGGGCTGGTTGCACTCCTGGCATAGGCCACAGGTTATGGTCTCATTTGGCTTGCCGGGTTTTCTCAAGCACAACATATTTTCAAAGGTCTCGGTCACTAGTCATTGCCTTGGTGAGACCTAATGTTTGAAGTTTATGCTTCACCACTTCATCCCAGGTCTTCCTGGGTCAACCTCTTCCACAGGTTCCTTCAACCGCTAGGGTGTGGCACTTTTTCACACAGCTATCCTCATCCATTCTCGCCACATGACCATACCAGCGCAGTCGTCTCTCTTGCACACCACATCTGATGCTTCTTAGGTCCAAATTTTCTCTCAAGGTACTCACACTCTGTCGAGTATGCACACTGACGACATATTTAGAAAGTCATGTACTGCAATGAATTCAATGAGTCAATACCCTTTCCTTGTAAACTGTTGCCTATCAATCAATGTATGAAATCAATTATAAAGTGTTTATTTTTATTTTTATGCATACTTAAAATCTCATTTATGAAATTCTAAATAAAATATCAAAAAAAAACTTATATGTTACCATTTCGTCGTTATTGTTTTTGTGTATGCTTCTTCCATACTGGCATGAGTTAATTGAGACTTCTTGAGACATTATTCTACAGCCAGATGTCCTCTCTGATACTAAAGTTTATTTTCAGTTAATATATTTAATTTCATGTTAAGGTAGCAGGTTTGCAGAATTGTTATAACACACACAAAATGCTTAGTAGCATTTCATTCATCTTTACATTCTAAATTCAAATTCCACTGAAGTTGACTTTACCTTTCATCGCTTCAGAATCCATTAAATGAGGATCAATTGGAACACTAGGATCAATATAATCAACTTATCCCCTCCCCAAAGACTGGAAATTATATTGTTCATTTACAATTTTCACATAATGTCTAGACAAGGGTAGACACAAACACACATACACATACAACAAGTTTCCTACAGTTTCCATTTACCAAATCCACTCACAGGGCTTTGGCTGGCAAGGACTGTAGCAGAAGACACTTGCCTAATGTGTTGCGCAGTGGGACTGAACCCAAGACCACATGATTGGGAAGTAAGCCTCTTAACCACACAGCCGCACAACAGGCTTCCATATATTTTCCATTTACCAAATTTCCCTCACAACCCCCTACACACACACACACTCACATTGAGATTAAATTCTCGAGCCATTGCTCAGCTTGAGATTAAAATATAGGCATAGGAGTGGCTGTGTGGTAAGTAGCTTGTTTACTAACCACATGGTTCCGGGTTCAGTCCCACTGCGTGGCACCTTGAGCAAGTGTCTTCTGCTATAGCCTCGGGCCGACCAATGCCTTGTGAGTGGATTTGGTAGACGGAAACTGAAAGAAGCCCGTCGTATATGTGTATATATATGTATATATGTGTGTGTCTGTGTTTGTCCCCCTAGCATTGCTTGACAACCGATGCTGGTGTGTTTACGTCCCCGTCACTTAGCGGTTTGGCAAAAGTGACCAATAGAATAAGTACTGGGCTTATAAAGAATAAGTCCCGGGGTCGATTTGCTCGACTAAAGGCGGTGCTCCAGCATGGCCGCAGTCAAATGACTGAAACAAGTAAAAGAGTAAAAGAGTAACCACTCAGTGGAATCATATCCGAAACCATGTTGTGAAGTGAACTTCTTAACTGCACAGCCTTGCCTGCAACTGTTTTATATCCTCCCTCTAAAATCCACAGCATTTGTGTTTCATTCTGTGAACACCACTGAGTAGAAGATAAGCCCCTGGCTACTCACCTCTGGCCCCGTTATGATGCTAGTTTATGGCTATTTTACTTACACCTGAACATCGCAACATTTTTGTCCCCTCCTCTCTCTTTCTCTCTCTCTCTTTTTACCAGTAATTCACTTTCATTGATCAGTTGACAAAATTCTTCTCCACCTAAATAATGTTGTATGTAAGGAAGAAATCGATATAAATATAGGCAGAGGAGTAGCTATGTGGTAAGAAGTTTGCTTCCCAGCCACATGGTTCTGGGTTCAGTCCCACTGCATGGCACCTTGGGCAAGTATCTTCTGCCATAGCCTCAGGCCGACCAAAGCCTTGTGAAGAATGGATTTGGTAGACAGAAACTGAAAGAAGCTCATTATATATATATAGGGTTAGGGTATATTATTCTCCCATCATTGCTTGACAACCAATGTTGTGTGTTTACATTCCCGTAACTTAGTGGTTTTGGCAAAAGAACTGATAGAATAAGTACTAGGTTTACAAAGAATAAGTCCTGGGTTTAATTTGTTTGACTAAAGGCTGTGCTCCAGCATGGCCACAGTCAGATGACTGAAACAAGTAAAAGAATATATGTATTATATATGTTTATATATATATGTGTATCTTTTACCTGTTTCAGTCGAGGCTGTGGCCATGCTGGGACAGCACCTTGAAGAATTTTAGTCAAACTTATTAACCCCAGTACTTATTTTTTTAAGCCTGATACTTATTCTATCAATCTCTTTTCCTGAACCACTGTATATATATATATATATATATACATATGGCACCATTCGAGTCTGATCGTTACCAGCGTCTTACTGGCACTTGTGCCCGTGCTAGTAGGGTGCCAAGAGCACCACCCGAGCGTGATTGTTGCCAGAGCAGCCAACTGACCTCCGTGTCAGTAGCACATAAAAGGGCACCGTTCGAGCGTGATCGTTACCAAAGTCGCTTTACTGGCACCTGTGCTGGTGGCATGTGTAAAAAGATTCGAGCGAGGTCGTTGCCAGTACCGTCTGACTAGCCCCCGTGCCGGTGGCACATAAAAAGCACCCACTACACACTCGGAGTGGTTGGCGTTTAGGAAGGGCATCCAGCTGTAGAAACTCTGCCAAATCAAGATTGGAGCCTGGTGCAGCCATCTGGTTCACCAGCCCTCAGTCAAAATCGTCCAACCCATGCTAGCATGGAAAGCGGACATTAAACGATGATGATGATATATATATATATATATATGCATGTATAGAATTATATGTATGTGTACATATATTATCATCGATGTATTATCTGAATAATAACTAAAGAAAAATGTAGAAAAATTAGTGGGTAATGTCAATAGATAAAGTTGAGATCTGCAAAACAGACTACATTGTAGGAATGATGAAGATAAATGTCTGAATAATGATGATTAATCAGAACAAGTAATTATTATTAACTCAACCTTAGCGTTATTTTCACTTGTAACCCAACTAGGGAACTTCTGTAATAATACCTCAATTGCTAGAATTACCTGATAAATTTTACTCCCAATAAACAACACATTATTTTTAAAATGGAGACACCTAATCCTAAACCTGTGAAAATAAATGCCTGAAGATGTTGATCATATGACAAGGTTTGACTGAGACATGCTGTATCTGCAAAGCTTGAGATGCAGAACATATAGGTTGCCCATAAGAAGTTAGTCAATTATCAACATACATTAGGTATGCCGCCTTGACTGGCTTCCGTGCCGGTGGCACGTAAAATGCACCAATCCGACTGTGGCCGATGCCAGCCTCGCCTGGCACCTGTGCAGGTGGCACGTAAAAAGCACCCACTACACTCACAGAGTGGTTGGCGTTAGGAAGGGCATCCAGCTGTAGAAACATTGCCAGATAAGACTGGAGCCTGGTGCAGCCTTCTGGCTTCCCAGATCCCCGGTCAAACCGTCCAACCCATGCTAGCATGGAGAACGGATGTTAAACGATGATGATGATGATTAAGTCTGCTCAAGCAGAGCTAACTAGAGCTGTTGCTTAACAATAACAATCATTATCTCTATCATCAAACAATCACTATCAAGACTATCACTACCATCATTATTATCTGGACTGACATCAGCATTAGCTGATTGTAGTTCATTTCTGATGTTGATCTAAGATGAACAATTCAACATGTCATTCATGAAACCTTGCTTTCTTTTATATTAAAATAACTCATGGAAAGGTCAAATAAATTTTAAATAAATATCACAAACAAAGGAGAATTGACAAGCAAGCAAAACCTTTGCAGAAAACCTGTACAAGGTTTAAAATCATCAGTCTGCCTACTTAACCCTTTCGTGACCAACCCAGCTGAAACCGGCTCTGGCTCTAAGTACAAATGTCTTGTTTTCAAAAGTTTTGAATTAAAATCTTCCACCAAACCTTAGTCACAATTTACGTTCCTAACACTAGCTTAATGATAACTGAGTTATTTTACTAAATTCTTTGTTATATTTTAAATTAATTGAAAGAAGCACAGAGCATCTCAAAATAAATACAGTAATGAAAGGGTTAAGTGATCATTGTTGTTATGAAGTATATTTTTCAGTAAAGATTGCTTCCTCTAGCAATTTGTGATAAGGGTTTTACATTTACAAAACTCTCCAACTCATATAAGATCACTTTCATCACCATCTCAGCTGCCATCACCATCATCATTTTATACTAGTTTTTCTATGTTTGCATATATTGGAATGGTTCTTGTCCAGCTTGTTGCAGTTTTTTTGTCATTTCCTTCACAAGATTCAGCTTCCTGATATTAGTTTTATATATATGTGTGTGTGTTTGTCCCCCTAGCATTGCTTGACAACCAATCCTGGTGTGTTTACGTCCCCGTCACTTAGCGGTTTGGCAAAAGAGACCGATAGAATAAGTACTGGGCTTACAAAGAATAAGTCCCGGGGTCGATTTGCTCAACTAAAGGCGGTGCTCCAGCATGGCCACAGTCAAATGACTGAAACAAGTAAAAGAGTAAAAGAGAGAGGGACACCTAACAATCAATGTGGTTAGTTTATTCCGTGCTTCAACAAGTTAGTTGAGTTTGGCTATCTTCCCGATACTTTAATGATTTCACGCAAGCACATCATCCACCATGGTCCCCCATGCATGTTTTTAATTTGTCAGCATTTGCCCTTCCACTATCCTGAAGCAAGTTGTCCTCATAGGTTAAACATTTTCTTCCCCCCCCATTGATTCTTCCTTCAACCGACTGCTGTATATAAAAACAAAAGTGAGCTAAAAGAAATAACTTATAGTGGCCTGTGACACGTATATGAGCAACATAGACAAATACAGGTAGAGGCATGAGGTCATTCCAAACAGCCTTTCAGTGTTGCATGGTATCACTCAGACAACACCTGCTGAACAGGAAAGAAATGAGTACATTACATGCATACTCAAAAGTGAGAGCAACATCTTCAGAGTTGGAGATGAACTACTGTGCAAGTACTCTGAGAATACGACTGTCTCATGTGACCCAAAGGAAGCTGGACTGGCCAACATAAACAGGAGCTTTGAGGAGAAGCAGGCGTCATACCAGCAAAAGGCAACGCATGGGTAAGCTAGAGCATTGACAGGAAAGATAGCCTCTCCTGGACCTGTGATAGATACATTGCATTCTATCTACAAGGATATGCTTTCACTATCCAGAAACAGCAGATGTGGGTAGTTTATTCCATGTTTCAGCAATTCTGAATTGAAAAAAATGTTTCCAAAAGTTATGAATGCTGTGTTATGCAATGCCTGATAGAAGGATGATGTGATGAGCATGACTGGAATGCCTCTTAATACCAGGTCTGTTCAGTCAAGGATGGCCTGGTGCTAAACATGAATAAAATCATAAAATGGTAAGCAGAGATATTAAAGCATTCTGCAGAAAAGAAAGAGAAACAGTAGTTCAACCATTTTTTTTATAAAGAGTTAAATGTAAACTTTCGGATTATATTCTTATTATATAATTATCATGCCAGCTTATCTGAAGTAATTATCTCGTTCCCATATGTAAATTTACCCTTCCATTTACAAATATGTTAGTTCTACTGACATAAAACCCTCACTTATCCATTTTTCCTATTAAGTCCTTGTTATCTGTAAGAGATCTCTTACATACTCTGCATATTTGAAGAAAGTAAATTAGTCCTCTTACCTTACTCATTACTAATGTTGCATTGTAGATATTGATAACATTATGTTGGGCATTACAATATGGTATTCTTTCGATATAGTTTTATAAAATAAATATGTTTAGATGATACTGATATATAATATAAAATAAATATGGTTAGATAATACTGATATATAATATAAAATAAATATGGTTAGATAATACTGATATATAATATAAAATAAATATGGTTAGATAATACTGATATATGATATAAAATAAATATGTTTAGATAATAGTGTACCATGCTTACACACTGGTGTGGACGACCAAGTCAAGTCCCATAAATACTCATTAAAATATACAGTATCATCAAGTATGGCAAAATTCAGTGAATAGTAAGGCAGTTTTCATTGAGATGTGTATTAGATAACTCACTCTTAACTATATAACCAACTGTATCATGCATTAGATAAAATTACATATTTTGTAATTCAGTATATAGATATACAAGGGTGGTACCCAAAAGTAATTGGAAACATTCTCTGTGGGACAAGCCAATTGTAGTTCAGGCTTCCACTGCTAGAAGCCACTTGGTGTGATCCTCAGGCATCAGTCTGCCAACCGGTGATGGCAAGTAAAGTTGTACTGCCACACAGTGTATCTTTGCTTTACAGCGCTTCTTCTCTGTTTGTCAATTTTTGCTATAGCCGAAACAAAGGAACAGCATGTTCCTGTGAAATTTTGTTTTCTGCTGGGGAAAACTGTTGTCATGCTTCAAACAGCTTTTGAGGACACTGCCATGAGTAAAACACAAGTTTACAAGTGGTTTTCACATTTTAGGAACAGCTTGGAGACCAACCTCATTCAGAGCAACCGACAGCCTAATGAATGAATGAAAACATCATGAAAATTCACAAATTGATCTTAGAAGATCATTGCTGAACAATTGGGAAACTTGCTTATATGACTGGTATGTCCTGAAGCTCCTGTCAACGAATTTTGAGCAAGGAATTATGAATGGAAAGAGTTGCAGCAAAATGTGTGCCTCGCTTGTTCACAGAAGATCAAAAGCAGTCACGGTTGGATGCATGTCGTGAACTGAGAAAACAGTTGGAAGTTGATCCAGACCCTTTTTTTGAAGATCATCACTAATGACGAAAGCTGGTGTTATGGCTACGACCTAGAAAGCAAAGCAGCAATCAAGTCAATGGAAGCATTCAAAGTCACCACACCCCAAAAAGCACATCAAGTGGGGTCCAATGCCAAGACAATGCTGATTTGTTCCAATCATATAACCTTCTTTTAGAAATAATCTAGAATGTTAGTATGCATAGCAACAGCACTGACCCACAAATGTTAGCAGTGTTCCAGTTTGGGAATGCTTTGAGTTCCCTATGGTGGGTTAGGAATTAATCAGAGCTTAAGTATTTTCTGGCTCTAAAAGAGAATTCTGTCTTTAGATGCAGTTTTTTTTATATACATGAGGGTCACCCTGAGAGATTATCAGATTGTGATAATCAGATAGCATAGTGACTCTTAGGGTTTCATTTGCATTTTATCAATGTAGTTTGTGGTACCAGTGCCGGTGGCACATAAGAGAACCATCCGAACGTGGCTGTAGCCAGCATCGCATCGACTGGCCTCCGTGCTGGTGGCACGTAACAAACACCATCCGATCGTGGCCGTGCCAGCCCTGCCTGGCACCTGTGTCGGTGGCACATAAAAAGCACCCACTACACTCACGGAGTGGTTGGCGTTAGGAAGGGCATCCAGCAGTAGAAACACTGCCAGATCTGACTGGGCCTGATACAGCCTTCCGGCTTCACAGACCCCAGTTGAACTGTCCAACCCATGCTAGCATGGAAAACGGACGCTAAATGATGATGATGATGATGATGATGAGGGTCACCTTGAGAGATTATCAGATTGTGATAATCAGATAGCAGAGTGACTCTGAGGGTTTCATTTGCATTTTATCAATGTAACTAGGGAATGGGAGACACCAAACAGTTTCGGTAACATGTGTGATGATTGTATCTATGTACTATTAGAAGCAACAAATTTTATCTTTTATGTGTTTCAGTCATGAGACTGTAACCATGCTGGAGCACTTGAAGAATTTTTAGCTGAATGAATCAACCCTCTCTTTCTCTCTTTTCTCTTTTACTTGTTTCAGTCATTTGACTGCGGCCATGCTGGAGCACCGCCTTTAGTCGAGCAAATCGACCCCGGGACTTATTCTTTGTAAGCCCAGTACTTATTCTATCGCTCTCTTTTGCCGAACCGCTAAGTGACGGGGACGTAAACACACCAGTATCGGTTGTCAAGCAATGCTAGAGGGACAAACACAGACACACAAACATATACACACGCACTATATATATATATATATATATATATACGACAGGCTTCTTTCAGTTTCCGTCTACCAAATCCACTCACAAGGCATTGGTCGGCCCGGGGCTATAGCTGAAGACACTTGCCCAAGATGCCACGCAGTGGGACTGGACCCGGAACCATGTGGTTGGTTAGCAAGCTACTTACCACACAGCCAACCCCTGTACTTATTTTTTTTTTTTAAGCCTGGTACTTATTTTATCAGTTTCTTTTGCAGAACTGCTAAGCTACAGGGACATTAACTCACCAGTACCAGTCATTAAGCAGTGGTGAGGACACACAGACATGCGTGTGCATGTGCGTGTGTGTGTGTATGTATGTATATGTATGCGATGGTCTTCTTTCAGTTTCCATCTACTAAATCCTCTGATAAGGCTTCGGTCAACCTGAGGGTATAGTAGAAGATGCTTGCCCAAGGTTCCACACAGTGGGACTGAACCTGAAACCATGTGGTTGGGAAGCAAGCTTCTTACTACACAGCCACGATCATGGATTCAATACGTGTCTAGAGTGAAGTCTTTCAGTTGCATATTGATTGTTATTTGGGTGTGTGGAAGCACTCCGTCGGTTACGACGATGAGGGTTCCGGTTGATCCGAATCAACGGAACAGCCTGCTCATGAAATTAACGTGTAAGTGGCTGAGCACTCCACAGACACGTGTACCCTTAACGTAGTTCTCGGGGATATTCAGCGTGACACAGAGAGTGACAAGGCCGGCCCCTTGAAATACAGGTACAACAGAAACAGGAAGTAAGAGTGAGAGAAAGTTGTGGTGAAAGAGTACAGCAGGGATCACCACCATCCCCTGCCGGAGCCTTGTGGAACTTTTAGGTGTTTTCGCTCAATAAACACTCACAACGCCCAGTCTGGGAATCGAAACCGCGATCCTACGACCGCAAATCCGCTGCCCTAACCACTGGGCCATTGCGCCTCCAAGATTTGGGTGTAGAAGGTGGAAGAGAGATGAAACTTAGTACAAATTGCATCTGTGTTGAAGGTAACAGGAAGTGGGTGACAGCAACTGGGTTGTTGATATATGGTAAAAGGAATATGGGAGACATTATTGAACCTAAGGGTACACCAGAGTTGACAGAAATCAAAGAAAGCTCTGTTGGGACATGCTGTGACTTACATTCTGAGAACTGAGAGATGGATGTAGAAAATAAACAAGCAACTTAGCTAGAAGGTTCTCTTCTCAGAAACAATTGAAAGCTTTGCTAATATGAAGTGCAAAACAACATTGCTTTCATCAAAGTTCTCAAAGGGAAGAAGTAACACAGGAGAGAAAGTTTTCACTATTGATGTCATATAGGCACAGGAGTGGCTGTGTGGTAAGTAGCTTGTTTACCAACCACATGGTTCTGGGTTCAGTCCCACTGCATGGCACCTCGGGCAAGTGTCTTCTGCTATAGCCTCGGGCCAACGAAAGCATTGTGAGTGGATTTGGTAGACGGAAACTGAAAAGAAGCCCGTCGTATATATGTATATATATATCTATGCATGTGTGTGTTTGTGTGTCTGTGTTTGTCCCCCTAGCATTGCTTGACAACCGATGCTGGTGTGTTTACATCCCCGTCACTTAGCGGTTCGGCAAAAAGAGACCGATAGAATAAGTACTGGGCTTACAAAAGAATAAGTCCCGGGGTCGAGTTGCTCGATTAAAGGCGGTGCTCCAGCATGGCCACAGTCAAATGACTGGAACAAGTAAAAGAGAAAAGAGTAAAGAGTATATTGGGAATCACTGAAGAGGAAGAGAAACTCATGATAAAAGAGAAAGACTATTGACAAAGAAGCTCACTTTGCAACCATGAGGTTTTGGGTTCAGGTCAACTGAGCAAGTGTCTTCTACAATTGCCCCAGAATAACCAATGTGTTGCGAGTGAATATAATAGACAGAAACTGTAAGGAAGCCTGTCATGTGTGTGTGTGTGTGTGTGCATGTATACCTGTGTGTGTTCCCCACCACTGCCTCTTGACAAATATGTTGGTTTGTTTATGCTTCTGCAACTTAGCAGTCTAGTTCAAGAGACCAATAGAATAAGTACCAGACTTGTACTGGGGTTGATTTGTTTGACTAACTCTTTCAAGGCAGTCCCCCAGGATGATTGCGGACCCCTGCCTACACTTATGCCTCACATGTGCCC
Source organism: Octopus sinensis (assembly GCF_006345805.1). NCBI lineage: Eukaryota > Metazoa > Mollusca > Cephalopoda > Octopoda > Octopodidae > Octopus > Octopus sinensis. Next base: position 119,012,090 of record NC_043002.1, on the reverse strand, counting down.
ATTTATTCATCATCATCATTATCATCATAATTTTAACATTCATTTTTCCATGCTTGTAGAGGTTGGACAGAGTTTATTGAAGTAGGTTTTCTATGGCTAGATGCCCTTCCTGTTGCCAACCCTTACCTGTTTCCAAACAAGATTATATTTCTCCATGGCCAGACATGTTCTTGCAGAATGTTGGAAATGAATGACACTGCTTGTATGACAGTGACTATCATTTACATCTATCATACGATGTCAAGACAAGGAAATGCAAAAATACACACACTCACACATATAAACATATACACATATATACAGCAAGCTTCTTTCAGTTTCTGTCAACCAAATCGGCTCACAATGCTTTGGTTGGCTTCATATTATAGTAGAAGACATTTACTAAAGATGCAATGCAGTGGGACTGAACCCAGAACCATGGGGCTAGGAGAAAGCTTCTTACCACACAGCCATACCTGCACCTACATTTCATTATGCATGCATAATAAAACACAAAATATGAGAAACTTAGTGATGGTTGGTGTTGGTAATGATTATACAATCATCATCATCATCATCGTTCGACCATGGTCGAGACAATGAAATTTCCCATGCTACGCCAGACTTCACGGTCCATCATGGCATTACGGAGGTCCTGTTGCTGGATGCCTGTATCCCTGGAGATTACATCAGGGTAGGAGAGTGTGCGCCCTCTGGTATTGCGAGTAGATGGCTTCCAGAGGAGAAGAGTAGAAATTACCTCTTTTTCAGCTCTACAACAATGTCCAGCAAACTGGACTCTCTTACCTTTCACAAGAGATGACACAGGTGGTAGTTTCCCATATATTTGCATTTTGGTTGGATGGCGCTTCCAATGAACTTCATGACTTTGTATGAATTTCTATACTGTTTTAGAGAGAAGTGGAAAATGACATTTAGGCATTGCTCCTTTGTCTGAGAAAAAAGAAATTCAAATGAAAAATAAGTAGCTATTTGGTAAAGCTGTTAGCATGCTATTTATTCAGGTTCTCAAAATTTTGAGTTCAAATTTTTCCAGATTTAACTTTGCCTTTTATCCTCTTAGAATGGATAAAATAAAGTTCCTTTCAAGGGTAACGAGTGGATTGTCAGGATTATGAGAACACATGACAAGATGCGTTGCAGCATTCATTCCAGCTCTTTGCATGCTGTTCTTTTTGGGTCATCATCATCATCGTTTAACGTCCGTTTTCCGCGCTAGCATGGGTTGGAGATAGATTTAATCCATCACCCTCATTTAACATCATCACTTGGTACTTGGGTACCTTTCACAAAGTTCACTCTGTTGCAAGTATTCAGGTTGGGTCTTCCATTTGAAGATAACTTCCTCGGTTTCCTTTCACCAGTCTCAGAGGCTTCTGGCTTCATGATCTTGCTTGATGAGACTGGAGTCATTCTAAGTTAGTGGTTCCAGAGGTGTCATCATGTGTAGAGACAATCAGGTTCACCATCGTTGGTGGTCCTATGCCAGCTCCTCTGCATCCTCCAAAGTGATGTTGAGCCTCCAGAAACCCTCCCCAATAACGTCTAGCCTTCTGGTGCAGAGTCTGCCATGAGGCCTCTTCCAGCCAGCAGTTTCTGCATCAAATGAGAGTAAATCTCTGGTAGGATGATCAAGCGGGAGACAGCGGACATGTCTTTACCAGTGCATGTGATAGATTGCTATGAGATGGGAGATTGTGGATTGATGCATGCATGCAGTTCTTTGTTAGAAATATGATGGCACCATCTGATGTTCTTGATAGTTCTCAGAGCTCTGCTATCGAAGCCATCGATTCTCTTTGCCAGGGTCTTTGAGAGGGGATCCAGCCTCTGTGGCCCAAAATAAAAATATGTAGGGACATAACTGCTTCCCTTCCTTCTCTGACTCAGCAGTAAAACAAAGTGTAGGACACACAAGTCAAACTCATAGTAGTTGCTCCAGCATGGGCTTCCAGAGCTTGCAATACAAACTGTGGATGTTGCCAAAACTAAAATTGAGAAAAAAATTTCATAACCTTCACAACAGTAGTAAAGTTACTTTTCAATTTCTCATTACTACTAAGAAAAAATACAATTACGGCATTTTGTTAATTAATTTATTAGGATAATCACTTGGTAATTTTCATGTGTGTGAGTGGGATGGTGAAAGTGACAGAGACAGTGTGTGTGTGTGTGTGTGTGCTTATGTGAAATAGCACTTCAATTTTGGAAGTATGACACAAAGGCGGTGCCCCAGCATGGCCACAGCTCGTGAGCTGAAACTAGAATCAATCAATCAATCAATCAATGCATATGTTGTTCACATAATCAAAACAGGAATACTGATGAATTTATCAGACATAAATATTAGGGAAGGATGTTTCTCATTAAACAACATTGCTTCTTAAAAATTGTTAGTTAGAATTCTAGCTCCTTGGGGCATCAGAAAGTCCAAGAAAGTGATTCTTTGCACCCATTGAATATTTGCTGGCTGAAAGTAATAAAAAGAATCCACATCATCATCATCATCATCATCATCGTTTAGCGTCCGTTTTCCATGCTAGCATGGGTTGGACGGTTCAACTGGGGTCTGGGAAGCCAGGAGGCTGCACCAGGCCCAGTCTGATCTGGCAATGTTTCTACGGCTGGATGCCCTTCCTAACGCCAACCACTCCGTGAGTGTAGTGGGTGCTTTTTATGTGCCACCGACACAGGTGCCAGACGAGTCTGGCAAACGGCCACGGACGGATGGTGCTTTTTTACGTGCCACCGGCACGAGGCCAGTCGGGGCACTGCTGGCAACGGCCACGAACGGATGGTGCTTTTTACGTGAACAGCTATGTGAACCAACATAGATTCCGTTACATGTTCAATCCTAAGGGTACCACTAAAGTCACTAGCTTAGCGAGAGTGTATACCGCTCAGGGCAACCTTTCCCTTTGCCACCCCCAGATCCGACAAAAGACACATATTGCCTACGGTAGACCCAAAAGTGCTACCTGGGATGGACCGCCCCCTACTATCCCCCCACCTAGCTATGCTAGTGACTGAAGTAAATAGTCATGTGTTTGTACATGTGTTTGTGTGAAAATTGTTGAGAGTGTGTAGCATTTCCATTTAGCTATAAGTTCCAGGAATTTGTCTTCACCTTCAGCTTTTTAACTAGCGAGATATAACTATCTAAATAGCTAGTCCCATTGTCAGTCAGTTTATATGCCTTTCAATCTTTTCCAGTTTATTTGTGTTTCCATTTATGTACTTCTGCACAGAACATTTTAGAAAAGTTTCATAAAAAACAATTGTAACAAATATCATAATTATCACCAAAAAATAATCAACTTACAGACAGATACAGGTTTCGGTTCTTCATACCAATATTTCCTCTTCAGCAGGTCTACTTTACTCAGTTTAGCTGAATGAGTATGCTCTGAGCAGCCAATAGGCTGAGTGTGGGATAACTGAAGTTTCTTAGGATCCTTGATATGTGACAGAGAAGGAGCTGAACAACAGAACAAAGGCACTAAATATTCTCAGTTGTATTATAAGTGGAGGATTGGATCTGGCAACAACAAATTAGTTTTAACAATTTCAATGTAAATTTTTCTTCCCAATCTTTGAATTTTTCCATTGGAAATTTCAAATTGATAGAAGTGATATTTTATGAAACCAAAACTGTAGCTGTAGCAAAACTGTAGTTAAAATAAAGTTCAAATTAAAGTTCAAATAAAAATTGGAATTTAATAAAAACGCCATATCTATCCAGTGTTTTCCCCTAGTGGATTCATTGACTTGTGTTTCTGACGCTTTAGTATTCCGCAATGGGAAATCATCATAATCATCATCATCATCATCATCATTTAGCGTCCGCTTTCCATGCTAGCATGGGTTGGACGGTTCAACTGGGGTCTGGGAAGCCAGAAGGCTGCACCAGGCCCAGTCTGATCTGGCAATGTTTCTACAGCTGGATGCCCTTCCTATCGCCAACCACTCCATGAGTGTAGTGGGTGCTTTTTACGTGCCACCGGCACAGCTGCCAGACGAGTCTGGCAAACGGCCACGATCGGATGGTGCTTTTCATGTGCCACTGGCACGGGTGCCAGGCGAGGCTGGCAACGGCCACGAACGGATGGTGCTTTTTACATCCCACTGGCACGGGGGCCAGGCGAGGCTGGTAACGGCCATGGTGCTTTTTATGTGCCACCAGCATGATTCTCTTACGTGCCACCGGCACTGGTAACTCAGCTGCAATTTCCATTGATCGATTTCGATTCTGATTCTGATTCTGAAATACCAAAAAGAATATTAACGCTGGACAGATTAAAGCTGTATCTTTAACTAAAAACTCAATCACTAATGTTGACTCATTTTCAGTTTAAGCTGCAGTTTTTATACCTTTTATCATAAGAGGGAATTCTGTCTCCTCGATAACTGCAGTGAATTTGCCTTAAGAATTTATATGTCACAAACATATTTTAACTGACCTAAAGTTTGTTCTTCTAGTTTATATTTTTGCAACATTATTATCTTAAGGTGTTCATCTGTCTTCATATTGATTTTAGTTGAATTATATTTATTCAATTCCAATTTATATATCAACTTTAGATTCCCAACATGTGTGTGTGTGTGTGTGTGTGTGTGTAGTTATTTTTACAAATAACTCTATTTGTTAATACAAAGAAAGTATTATTCCAAAGAATACTTACAATTATTTCCAGAAGATCCCTTTAGCAACCAAGGACACATTGGTTTGTCATTCTACATAAGACATATTAGAAATCATATTAAATCTGTACCGCATAGTGCATTATATAAACCCTAACAGATCTCTGCTTTTTCTTTCTTTTTTTTTTGTAAGTAAATATCTAACTACTAATACATACATAGTACCTACATACATATACACAGACACACACACACACATACACACACACACACACACAGATTGCTTGGGATTCGGATACTACAATGTTTTTGATACTTTAGTAAATTTCCTGAATTACCGTTAATGCCAAATTGTAACAAAATTGGTTGCCAAGTACTGCTGAAACCAAGTGGCAACAGTTTAATATGAAGTTCTGAGAAGGGCTTTAATGCATTCTCCGATGGTGTAACAATGAAGGGTGAAGTAGCCCTGAAAAGGGGCTGTAATGTGTTCTCAGGTGGTGTAACAATCGTATGTAAAGTGGCTCTGAAAAGGGCCATTTTTTTTTTTCGTCTACACTGAAAGCAACGGAACTGTTGCTGTGAAATGTGAAACTCTGTGAAAACAGATGACAAACCCAGTTTGGACAAAGGAAAAGAAACGTGGTTGAGGAAAGTTAGTAACTTTGAAAGCATCACTACAGTAGCACTCACTTCATATCAGGTCTGCAAGGTTGCACTGGTGTAGTGGAAGCACTGGGGTTCACAAATTTGAAAGCAGTTGGTGTATGAAGTGCCCACAACACCTCTCTATAGACCACATTTTTTTTGTTTTGCCATTAGGACAAGCACAAACAAATTTTGTTTGCTTCCAACTCTAGAGCATCCAACATAACTGGCCATGAGAAAAACATGGTTCGCCTTCCTCCTTTTGGCAGCTGAAGCAGACTCTGTTTTATGGCCAAGACGCATTCTTTTCTTAGATGGCATGGTGGTAGTATTGGACTATGTTTAAATTGTGAGTTTTAAAAAATGAGCAAAAGGGGACACTGAAAAGCAAACTTGGCAGATCATCGTTCGTTTAACGTCCGCTTTCCATGCATGCATGGGTTGGACGGTTCAACTGGGGTCTGGGAAGCCAGAAGGCTGCACCAGGCCAGTCAGATCTGGCAGTGTTTCTACAGCTGGATGCCCTTCCTAACACCAATCACTCTGTGAGTGTAGTGGGTGCTTTTTATGTGCCACTGACACAGGTGCCAGATGAGGCTGACGAACGGCCATGCTCGGATGGTGTTTTTAATGTGCCACCGACACAGGTGCCAGACGAGGCTGGCGAACGGCCACGCTTGGATGGCGTTTTTTTATGTGCCACCGACGCAGGTGCCAGACGAGGCTGGCGATGAACCAACTAAACGTATTATTCAAAAAAGGTGAAAGCAGAGACAGGCAGTTGGCCATGGAAATGCAAAGAGACTGAATACAATATTTTTTAATAGCGCATAAGCTAAAAACTGGTAGACGGCAACAGTATAAAGGAGCTAGCTTAATTGAGTATGGGGACAATGAAAAATTTCAACAGGAAGTATGATGTTAAAGCAATAATGTACATCAAATGGAGCACGGATCAGATATGCTTGAACATGCATCAGTAATCATAATTTGACACTGGCATGATGAGGTGAATAGTGTTCCACCAATGAAATTCAGTCAAAGAATTAATCAGATGGGCTCGTGGCTGTGTGGTAAGTAGCTTGTTTACCAACCACATGGTTCCGGGTTCAGACCCACTGCGTGGCATCTTGGGCAAGTGTCTTCTACTATAGCCTCGGGCCGACCAAAGCCTTGTGAGTGGATTTGGTAGACGGAAACCGAAAGAAGCCCGTCGTATATATGTATATATATATATGAGTGTGTGTGTGTGTCTGTGTTTGTCCCCCTAGCATTGCTTGACAACCGATGCTGGTGTGTTTATGTCCCCGTTACTTAGCGGTTCAGCAAAAGAGACCGATAGAATAAGTACTGGGCTTACAAAAGAATAAGTCCCGGGATCGAGTTGCTCAATTAAAGGCGGTGCTCCAGCATGGCCGCAGTCAAATGACTGAAACAAGTAAAAGAGAGTAAAAGAGAATAAGTCAAAGGTCATGTTCACAGTTCACCCCTTATTGGCAGAGCATTAACAAAGATATGGTACAAAGAGCTATAAACCTCTACACTTTGGTCTGCATGTCAGTACTCTATAAATAAATAATTGCTTTAAATACAATGAAATTTTTGTTGTTGAGTAGTTTCATCAACTCTTCATGAGCGGTTCTGTGGCATGAAAATAACCAAAATCTGTCTTGACTTAGGCAAAATAGCCTTGCCATTATGTTAGTGACCAGCTTGAATCTTGCAAAGGAAAAAACATAAATGCCAAAGAAAACATACATATACACATCCATAAAAACATATATATATACACATCCAGAAAAAGGCGTCAAGCTGGCAGAAACGTTAGCAAGCCGGGCGAAATGTGTAGCTGTATTTCGACTGCTGTTACGTTCTGAGTTCAAATTCCGCCGAGGTCGACTTTGCCTTTCATCCTTTCGGGGTCGATAAATTAAGTACCAGTTACGCACTGGGGTCGATGTAATCGACTTAATCCGTTTGTCTGTCCTTGTTTGTCCCCTCTGTGTTTAGCCCCTTGTGGGTAGTGAAGAAATATATATATACACATCCATCCATACACACACACACACACACACACACATATACAAACATACATACAGGTGGTTGTTGTCGTTAATCAACAAGACGGGTAAGGGTAATTAGGTGATGGTCTAGGGCTGAGGGGCGGGAGACCCCAAACCATGGAAAAAAAAACTTTGGTCATCTTGTTGTAGTCGAGGGCTCTTCGTTGACGCCCGACGCCACTGGGAGATGGCCCTCAAAGTCGCTGGAAATGGGGATCTCCGGGTCCAAATTCTTGAACGTCACATACAGGTGGTGAATCGGGTGGCAGGTTATCTTCAAGAAGTGCATTCTCTTCCACTATCTGAAGAAGGGTATTATTCCAGAGAACAAACAGAGCTTTACTCAATCAAAACATAAAACAGAATGCGGAGCCAGTCAGAGCAAGACTGGCATTTTCTATGGTTTTAAACATTATCAAAAGCTCTGCACTAAATGCTTTATTGTTATAGTTCTATACTATCTTCAGCTTAAAATACTTCTGAGATCCAAATCACTTTCATTTAAATACTTGTGAGCTATCAATTCTAATTCAGTAATTCTGTACTTGTTCTCTTACCACATAAATATATGACCTTCAGTTTTATAAACCACTTGGTCTTTAACCCTTTCGTTACTGTATTTATTTTGAGATGCTCTGTGTTTCTTTTAATTACTTTAAATATAACAAAGAATTTAGTAAAATAACTTAGTTATCATTAAGCTAGTGTTAGGAACATAAATTGTAACTAAAGTTTGGTGGAAGATTTTAATTCAAAACTTATGAAAACAAGACATTTGTACTACAGAGCCAGAGCCGGTTTCAGCCGTGTTGGTGTTGAAAGGGTTAAGAATTGTTTGTTACCATATTTCTGTTGAGATTTTCTGTGTTTCTTTCAATTAATTTAAATATAACAAAGAATTTAGGAAAATAACTTAGTAATCACTAAATTAGTGTTAGGGACATAAATTGTGACTAAGGTTTGGTGGAAGATTTTAATTCAAAACTTATGAAAACGAGACATTTGTACTCAGGGCCAGAGCCAGTTTCAGCCGGGTTGGTAACGAAAGGGTTAATATTCATTCAATACTTAGAATATCTGTGAAATCCAATACACTTTAAATTTATCAAATTAAGATAATGAAATTGAATGGCAATGCTAAGCAGGCAGACTTACTTCAGTCTCGTTAGATGCTTATTAATAATTTTGCCATTCTGCTTCTCTATTTGAATGCATCAAACTTATTATACAATAACTGAGCTTTATTATTTTTCTAATAAGATTCCAAGAATGAATCAGATTATTACTAATACTCTTACTCTTTCTACTCTTTTACTTGTTTCAGTCATTTGACTGCGGCCATGCTGGAGCACCGCCTTTTAGTCGAGCAAATCGACCCCGAGACTTATTCTTTTTGTAAGCCCAGTACTTATTCTATCGGTCTCTTTTTGCCGAACCGCTAAGTGACGGGGACGTAAACACACCAGCATTGGTTGTCAAGCAATGCTAGGGGAACAAACACAGACACACAAATACACACATACATATATATATATACATATATACGACAGGCTTCTTTCAGTTTCCGTCTACCAAATCCACTCACAAGGCATTGGTCGGCCCGGGGCTATAGTAGAAGACACTTGCCCAAGATGCCACGCAGTGGGACTGAACCCAGAACCATGTGGTTGGTTAGCAAGCTACTTACCACACAGCCACTCCTGCACCTATATATAATATTTTTCTCAATTTCCATGAACCAAATTCCATTTGCAAAGTATACATAAACCAGAGGCCTTAAGTCTACTGTAAGTGGTACTTATCCAAGGTACTGTGCTGTGGAACTGCACCTAGAGCCATACTATTGTCAAGTGGACTTCTTACCACACAACGATGCATTTACTCTTTTGCTGGTTCCATACATTAGGCTATGGCTATACTTGAATACTGGCAATTTTTTTAAAAAAGACTATAACTTACCTTCATATGTGGCTTTAACCAATAATCAGTAATTAGACTGGTCTTGGTTGAATTTTTCAATTTTGTATTCTGTGAAGGTATACGATATGAAATCATTCTAAAGTAATGGTCATTTCTGAAAGTATGAATTAGGCATAATGATTTAGTGTTAACTAGCAGTATCGCCCGGCGTTGCTCGGGTTTGTAAGGGAAATAACTATACAAGCATTTTTAGAGAGTTATAGCCAAAAAATAGCAAAAAAATGCATTAAAAATGGAAAAAAAATTATGGTAAATTTTTTTTTAAATCGTTGACTCATCGTAGACATTTTTAGAGAGTTACTTCCCTTATATAATAGCGAAAAAAATGCATTAAAATGGAAAAAAATGATGGTAAATTTTTTTTTAAATCGTAGACTCATCGTAGATGCGTGCTAATAGCTAGAAGGGCTTGATATGAATCACGACTATAAGATACCCGGTTTGGGTTAAACTGCACCGCAAAATGTGGGAGTAGTTAGGAATCTAAATCGTAGGAGACAGACAGCACACAACCTCTCTTTTATATATAAAGATTTCTAACACCATTTTCTCATAACTGCTTCTGTTTCCTTTTGATTCTCCAAGGATTTACAATGAAGCCAGGTCATGTACTCAGGTATATTAGATGAGTGATGGCACTCTCTAAAGATAGATTTTTTTTTTTATCAATTTCAGCCATTAGATTGTGGCCATGCTGGGGCACTGCTTTGAATTGTTAGTTGAATCAGTCAACTGCAGTACTTATTTTTTTTTAAGCCTGGTACTTATTCTATTGGTCTCTTTTGCCGAACCACTATGTTATGAGGATGTAAAACAAGCTCAAGAACTTTAGGACCGGTTGTCATGTGGTAGTGGAGGACAAACACAGACAGAAACACACACACACACACACACACACACACACACACACACACACACACACACACATACATACATACATACATACATGCATACATACATATTAATATTTCACTTAGGCATAGTGTGACTAATAACCTGGTGTAGAACTCAATATATGGGTATAGAATGGTAATAAGAACAAATAGATGACACCGAAAATGATGGGCTTCTTTTAGTCTACCAAATCTACAAACAAGGCTTTGGTTGACCTGAGACTATAGTAGAAGACACTTGTCCAATTGCCACCCTGTGGGACTGAAACCTGAACCATGTGGTTGGGAAGCAAGCTTCTTACCACACAGCCATGCCTGCACCTAAAATCAATGTGTCTAGGTTTCACCAAGATTTAGGTACATTACTTTTGGCACAGGTAATTCTGTTCTTGCAGTATCATGTTGTAAGCTGGTCATAATTTGTATTCACATCTCACATTACACACCAAGAAACAAAGATTAAGACAGACACTCATCTATTCCCAACTTCTGCATTGACCAACTGATAAGGGAGCGGGGGACTCTGTTAAAAGCTTTCTCCATGTCAATGAAAGCCAAGTACAAAGGTTTATTGTTGGCTAAGTGCTTCTTGTGCAGCTGCCTTAGCAGGAATGTAGCATCAGTAGTGCTTCTCCCTGGCACAAAACCAAACTGCATCTCATCTAGACTAACTCTCTTCCTCATTAGTTAAGCTATGACCCTCTCAGTAACTTTCCTCACCTGGTCCAACAATTTGATACCTCTGTAATTATTTCTGTCTAAAGTATCACCTTTATCTTTGTAACAGTTAACTATGGTGCTGCCACACCAGCATTTGGATATGACTTTCCTGTGGACAACCTTGTTAACTATATGGGTGACTAGACCATATCCCCCTCCAACAGATATTTTTAGCATCTCAGTGGTGATCCCTGATGGGCCAGGGGCTTTTCCCATCATCATATTCTTCATGGCTTTATCTACTAAACAACTATCTATTTGGATAGGTGGTCCCTCTGTTGGGTCCACATTAGACAGAGTCTCCTTCGATGTATTCTCTACATTTAGCAGCCTTTCATAGTGGCATTTCCAAGCCTCTTTCTTTGTAGAGTCACTAACTCCAAATGAACTGCCATCCATGCAAACATACTTGTCTCCGACAGCATCACAATTTTCCTTGACACACTGTCTTGCAGACTAAAACACTTCAAGACACTGGTCCTCACACTGCAGAATATTGACAAATTTCTTCCTTTCTTCTTCACCCCTGGCCAAGTACACCTGCCTCCTAGTTCCCTTCTATCTACTGCCACCCTGTTTCTTTGCTATAATCGTCCTACCAACTATACTGTTCTACCACTACATCACCCTAGGTCTAGCTGGGACCTTGCACCAGCCACAAATTTGGTCTGTGGCTCTCAGCAAGTCGTCTCACAGGAACTTCCAGTTGTCCTCTATGCTACATGTCTGTAACTCCACCTCATCATCATCATCATCATCATCATCGTTTAACGTCCGTTTTCCATGCTAGCACAGGTTGGACAGTTCGACCGGGGTCTGGGAAGCCAGGGGCTGCACCAGGCTCCAGTCTGATCTGGCAGAGTTTCTACAGCTGGATGCCCTTCCTAACTCCTTCTCATTAAATGCTTCAGTTAGGACATCAATAAATCTTTGACTATTCAAAGGATCCTTAAGCTTCCAGATCATTCTTTTCCAGACTGGCCTACTTTTTGGAATCCTTCTAGCCTGTAGTCTGAAGTTGCTAATGACTAACCTAAACAGAGAAGTACATTCTTCACCAGGAAATGTCTGCATTTATGAGCAACCATGAATCTTGCTTTCTGGAAAGAAGGTAGTCAATCTGGCTAATGTGGTCACCAGATTTATAGGTTATCAGATGACTGGCTGGTTTCCTGAAGTTGATGTAGCAGATCATTCAGTTATTCACATCACAGAACTCCAGTAGCCTTTTTACCTCCTCATTTCAGGAACCAATTCCTTGGCTCCCATGCACACTGTAAAAAAGACATCTGGATGCTGCCCCATATGTCCATTAAGATCACCAGTCACAAAGATAAAGTCACTGTCATTCGTCTTTGAGATAGCTAGCAAAAGAATATCATAAAAATAATCCTTTTGATCATTTGGCAGACCCAGCTGGGAAACATAGGCAGAGATAATTGTTGCTGATACTCTACAAAACTAGTCAAAGCTTAAGTATGCTATTGCACACTATGACTGACTCTATCATCTTATCAACCCATTTCTCTGCTAGTAGTATGCTCACTCCACATTCCCCATCACTGTTGTCTTCTCAGAAGATTTTATACTTATGTTTTTTTTTGTATTGTGAGGAATCTGGCTGAAGCTCCTCTCCACCTTATTTCTTGAATGCAACACACATTGACACACTCCCATTCAAGCATCTCAATATCTCACCAGATCTATCTTTCAATGTGCCTATATCGACAGTACCAACTCTGAGGAAGTGTTAGGGAGGCAGGAGGTAACATGGGGAGAGGGAACAACAGCTTTCAGCATCTGAAAACAATATTCTAATGAGTGTTTGCCATTAGACATGTCATAACAGTTGTCCTTGTATTTAATCTACCATCATTCATTCGTGTTATACCTGCTGCCTCCACTGGAAGTGGCTGCTACACAAGCATTAGTTCAAGCAATATTAATGTAAATACAAGTTAATAAATAGATAAATAGATAAAAATAAGAATAGTTAATTTCCTATGAATAGAAAAATAGTTAATTGGTTAATTAATTACTGCCACCTCCTTTGAAAGAGAATGTTATACAAGCATTAATACAAGCAATGTTAATACAAATACAAGTAACTAAATAGATAAATAAATAAAAATAAGATACTTAATTCATTATAAATAGATAAAATAGTTAACTGGTTAATTAATTAACTAAATAATAATAAATACTGCACAGTCATGTTTTATTTTGTTTGGTACAAAGTAACGTGCTAATGTTTGTATTGCAGTAATTTAAATGACACTACTGAGGGAGCAGGGCAAAGGCCAGAAGAAGGATTGCCAAGAGATGTTCTGGTACAGAAGAGAGGTATCTAGTATAGGTGGTAGGGATAGGAAAGGGAGGTTGCATTGCAGTTAAGGAGACAATGGAATAACTGCACCTTTCAGAGCCAGGGCAGTAACAGAGAAGGAGAGAGAGAGAGAGAGAGAGAGAGAGAGAGAGAGAGAGGCAATTTAGATAAATTTTATACAGTGACAAAAATGGAGGAAAGAAGGCAATTAGATGCAAAGCTACAAATACATTAAATTAAGTTAAAATGGTTTAGTGTTACAAATGTAGTTGGTCCTTTTGAACTAGGTTTTTACCAGCACTGTTTTGATAGTAGTAAGAAGAACCTTATTAACCCTTTTGTTACTGTATTTATTTTGAGATGCTCTGTGTTTCTTTCAATTACTTTAAATATTACAAAGAATTTAGTAAAATAACTTAGTTATCATTAAGCTAGTGTTAGGAACATAAATTATCATTAAGGTTTGGTGGAAGATTTTAATTCAAAACTTATGAAAACAAGACATTTGTACTGAGACCCAGGGCTGGTTTCAGCCGGGTTGGTAACGAAAGGGTTAAGGGTCATATACGAGCAGTTATACAGTTAGGTATATCATATATCTCCATTACTGACCCCATTGATTTGAGAGTTTACACGTGGATTTGATAATGGGCAATCGGTGAAGGAACATCGATGTAAGAAGCACCATTGACTCAGTTGAGCTCTTCCACGATCTTTTTGCAACCTGCCACGCAACAGTCCCATGACCTTGTCACATCCATGGCAGGGTGGCTGAACAGATGTTATATCTTACCAAAGGGTAGCCAGTAACAATGCAAGGTATGGTTGTCACTTTGAGAGGTATTTTCAAAATATCCCCATACCTCAGCTTTCGTTTTATTTACCTGTAATCATGTTCAGTGCTCTGTTTTTATATCTTACATATAACCTATTACCTGTATCAAAAAATTAATGCAAATGGTGCACATGTACTGTAACCTTTTAATCAAAACGTAAGCATCATAGATAAAGACTGATATATTACCTTTCTGAAGGCATCATGTATATAAAACTATTAAAATTTTGTGTACTTTCTGAGCAAGCATAAGCTATATTATGAAATGTAAATGGATATTATTTTTGGACTTGGGTCTTATCCCAAGGATGCAATTATAAACATATTCTGAAATCCCAAAAAATCCAAAATCTGCCACACTTTCAGTCCCAAGAATTTCAAATAAGAGATTTTCAACTTGTACTGATGCATATTTTATTAACTGGAGAGCAACAGTTCCTGATCTCTCTACTACTAAAGGTCCCCTTTTATTTAAATGAATTTTCCATGGTAGCCACAGGTTTTGAAAGGTCTGTCTGCTCAACAAGTTTTGAACATAACCCCAATTCTACTTTATGGCTCTTAGAGCACCACAAGCCTCAGGACTCTACAGACCCCAGACTGGAAACTGTTGCTCTAAAGGGACAACAAATCAAAATTGATGCTAGTGGTTTATTAACTTTGAACTAAAAGAGATGAAGTTAAGCATAGTCCAGTAATATAAAACCTAGACCATCTAAAAACAAAAAAAAAAGGTACAGAAAAGGAAAATAATAGGGATGGAAAATACTTACGTAGCCATTCTTATATTTCTGTTTATAGTTGATAGCACACTGTATCAGGAAAATATAAACTGATCTGCTGCAAATCTTGAAAACTTATATAAGTGTGTGTGTGTGTGTTTCTGATTGAGAGGATGAGGGTATATATTTGTATCATACATTTTAGTAATTCGCACACATGGTTGTAGCTATATAATTGTCAGTGCATACATACATGTATTCATATATACATGTATACATTCATGCAAGTAAATATAAATACAAAATACAGACATAATTCTTACTCATGCTTGTTCATATACACTCACAACGTCAAGTATATATATATATATATATATATATATATATATATATATATACAGTAGGCACATATAAGTACAGAATAGTTGGAAAGATAATACTGACAACTTATTAATACCCCCCACAAACTTCAATAATAAACACTTGAACTCATTGACATAAAGAGATAGTGCCTGCTTAAAATTAAATTTGGTAAACTCATTTGACCTTAGAAAATATACAGGGGAACATGAAAACTGAAATCAAAGCTGATATTTTATACAATAATAATGTTCATGTGACAGTGTAGAGAGACAAGGGATGGTAGCACTGTAAAAGTGACAAATGTCTCATTAAGTACTCAGTACTGAAGAGAATAAGAAAAACAACCCTTTCTTCAAAATGTTGGTCATTATATTTCAAGAATGATATTCGGAATATTTTGAGATGGTCACTTTTTTTAAACTTGCCAAATAAACACATGCACTTTACATTCATTCTTCACCTGTTTGTTATTGTTCTTATTTTATGTCCATTGTCTGGAAATCTTTTGTCCCCTGCATCCCATATGTCTCTCCTAGTTTGTTTAGTCCATTTTGTCTTCAGTGAAAAAAATTTTTAATTAATTGAAATTTTCCTCTTTCTCCTGCACCCCCCCCACCCCGTGCCGGTGGCATGTAAAAAGCACCATCCGTCCATGGCCGTTTGCCAGCTCTGTCTGGCACCTGTGCGGATGACACGTAAAAAGCACCCACTACACTCACGGGGTGGTTAGCGTTAGGAAGGGCATCTAGCCGTAGAAACACTGCCAGATCAGACTGGGCCTGATACAGCCTTCTGGCTTCACAGACCCCAGTTGAACCGTCCAACCCATGCTAGCATGGAAAGCGGACGCTAAATGATGATGATGATGTTGAAAATTAGGGAACAATTTTAGTGGCAACTGTTAGAATCTTTCAAAGAGAAGGGAGGAAAATTTTGAGAAATTAAGAATTAAGCTCTGAAGTTAATTTACATGCTTATAGAAAGAATGGTTTGAGCTTTGTTTGCAGACAAGAGACATCTATATCAGTTAGTCAGATTTTGCAGTTTCAGCATAGTTTATCCAGCATTGCAGATCATTTGATGGATGGAGTTATACCGTTACTCTTTACTCTTTTACTCTTTTACTTTTTTACTTGTTTCAGTCATTTGACTGCGGCCATGCTGGAGCACCGCCTTTAATCGAGCAACTTGACCCCGGGACTTATTCTTTTGTAAGCCCAGTACTTATTCTATCGGTCTCTTTTGCCGAACCGCTAAGTGACGGGGACGTAAACAAACCAGCATCGGTTGTCAAGCAATGCCAGGGGGAAAAACACAGACACACAAACATATACACACATACATATACATATATATACATATATACGAACCCGGAACCATGTGGTTAGTTAGCAAGCTACTTACCACACAGCCACTCCTGCGCCTATATATATGGATAATACCATACAAAATTCTGGTGCCTTTAACTTAAGTACTATATTCATGTTGACATGACCGAAATGGGCCTGTGGTACTTAATAGTTGCAAGTGAGGATGCTTTGGTGTGCTGATATACCTTGGCTTGTTCACAGGCGATGCATTCTTGGTCCATTCCCCAATTTGCTTGGCCATACCATACTAGATACATTTGCTTGATAGCAGGCACCATGTGGCTCTAGTACCTGGGTGGGACAGTCCGTAAATGATGTCAAAAAACCTTCTTGCACCAGGCTAATGAGATGATCAGTTGTGGCTTCCCAGTAGATATGCCATGCAGTAGGATTGTGCTATTGGAGCCAAAGTGCATATCCTGCAAGGAAATTTACATGATAGCAGTGCAATAGGCTCTGATCTTGTCATCTGTCTGTTGGACTGCAGCCATTGCCTCATAATCCAGGCCTTCCATTATTGGAGCTAGGCAGGGGCACAAAACAGTGCATTGGTGACTGGGTTGCCTTTTCCAGTTATGTGTTGGATGTCTGTGGTGTACTCAGACATAGCTAGTAGCTGTCATTGCTGGCATGCAGACCAAGGCTCCGAGAGCTTGCTCATAACAAAGGTGAGTGGTTTGTGGTCTGTGAACACTGTAAACGTGCAACCTCCAAGAAAATAGTGAAAGTGGCAGACTCCTAAATGGATAACCAGCAGTTCCCTGTCAAAAGCACTGTATTTCTGTTCAAGAGGTCATAGTTGTCAACTGAAGAAGGCAAGTGGTCACCACTGACCATTGATGTGTTGTTTCAAAACACTCCCAATGGCTGTGTGAAAGGCATCAACAGTGAGTGTAGTCCAAGCTGACATATGCGGATGGGACGGCATGATTGGCTTGTGTTGTGGATTTGTGGCTGAGGTCATTGCACCATCCTACTCCACCTGTTTTTTGAACCATCTTTTGACAGTGTATAGGAGTCTCATCACTCTTGCTGCAGAAGGGATGAAGCGATGGTAAAAGTATGCCATACCCAGAAATTAGTGTAGAGCCTTGCTTGTGGTGGGGCATGGAAAGGATAAGATAGCTTTCACATTTGCTGGCAGGTGTGTAGCACAAGCACCTGTGATTCGATGTCCCAGGAAGTTGATTTCTGTAACACCAAAATCACATTTGGTGGGGTTGATTACTAGGCCACACTGTTCCAGTCTATCAAAAAGAATCACTAGATGCTTCCTGTGTAGCTCCACATTTTGGCTTGCAATAAGGAAATCATCTAAAATCAAGACTCCGGCACTTGAATCTCTTGATACCCAATACGTTAAAATCAGAAACTCAGTTTCTGAATGCATAAGGAAGACACACACACACACACACATGCACGCATGCACACACACACACATTAAAACTCCCTTTTATATACTCTTACTCTTTTACTTGTTTCAGTCATTTGACTGTGGCCATGCTGGAGCACCGCCTTTAGTTGAGCAAATCGACCCCGGGACTTATTCTTTTGTAAGCCCAGTACTTATTCTATCGGGCTCTTTTGCCGAACCGCTAAGTGACGGGGACGTAAACACACCAGCATTGGTTGTCAAGCAATGCTAGGGGGACAAACACAGACACACAAACACACACACACACATACATATATATATATATACATATATACGACAGGCTTCTTTCAGTTTCCGTCTACCAAATCCACTCATAAGGCATTGGTCGGCCCGGGGCTATAGCAGAAGACACTTGCCCAAGATCCCACGCAGTGGGACTGAACCCGGAACCATGTGGTTGGTAAGCAAGCTACTTACCACACAGCCACTCCTGCGCCTATATATATAGATAAATATAAGTAATTATTTGGACCTTGGGTATATGATTAGTTGTATGCTGATTAAAGCACTTTCACCATTTAGACTACCTGATGCCATCCCCAGTTATGACATAAGGGTCACTGGATCTATGTCAGGAATTCCACAGTGTTCATTGAATTTATAATGAATCAGGGAAATCGAAAATGGAATTAGCAAGGTTCTTTATTCAATACAGTTAATGTTTCAACCAATCTTGCATCTGTCCCTTGTGGGTGGGATATTGTACAACTGGTTGTGTTGCATCTGCCAGTGCAGAACGCATCTCATCAGGTGTCTCATCTACTGACAACCACAACATGTCAAACGAAACTGAGTATATTTAGTGGAGTGTCTTATTTAAAACGAGACACCCAACAAGATGCATTCTGCACGGGTGGATGCAACATAATTAGCTGTACAATATCTCACCCACAAGGGACAAATGCAGGATGGGTCGAAATGATCATTGTATTGAATAAAGATTCTAGCTAACTCTATTCTCCGTTTCCCTCATTCCTTATATATATATATATGGATAATACCATACAAAATTCTGGTGCCTTTGACTTAAGTACCATATTCATCTGAATCTAAATTTTGCTGATATATATATATATAATGTTATTATTAAAGCTGCAAAAACATCCCACACTACACTAGTGTGTTGTTCTTTAATTTCTGGTCAACCTTGACTGAGTAGCCTTAATATGAAAGTCTTACTACAATGGCTATGACATCTTTTGGTTTCAAACGGTTAATTGAGAGCTACATTTTCCAATGTCTCTTTCTCTTATTAACATGAGAGAGCATGTTTTATTTGCTCTTTCTAGTAGGTCATGTAACCAATCTGACTGGCAAACTATGTAGAGGCTCCCTCTCCTGTAGAGTTGGATGTTACCAGAATAGAAATCAAATCATATGATATCAGTCTTAGACTGACAGTTTGTCATTGTTCTGATATACTCAACTTTGGCTCTTCACCAATAAAATAACTTACCTATACCCTCCTCTCTTAGCCACTGGTAATTTATCTCTTAACTATCTATACACTATCAACATTGTACATCCGTCACATAATACTGATCTATGAAATCTAAGCATTTTTCAAGGGGGTCACCAAAGTGGAGATTGTGTGGCATTTGTGGGGAAGAAGGAGCCTCTTGGGATTAACTTAAGTCTCTGTTAACTATTTTGTTACAATATTTCTCCTGAAATACACCACCTTTATTTGAATTAATTTTGAAAATAATTTAGGATTTAATAAAATTTCTATTATTATTAAGCAGATGTTTTGGAACAAAAATTAAATGAAATTCTGATGGAAGGTTTTAATTTAGATCTCTTTGAAACTGAGAATTTGTATCATATAACCAATGCCAGTCTCAGGCAGGTTAGTAGGAAAAGGGTTGACCCTTTTGATATCAAAAGTTATGGAAACAAGGAAAGATAATTCTAGTCTTCCTTTTCTTTCATATACAGGGTAGTGCATGAAAAAGTAGCATAAGTGTAAATAGAAAAAAAGATTTACCCACATGAAAAACCACCCAGCCTTTTGTTTGCAAGTGTCATTGTGTTATTTTGATCATTTTTACTGCTATTTGGAAGCCATGAGCAGTAATTTACTTGTTTTGCTCTTATTGTCCCTTTAAAATGATATGGCTTCAACTTTAGACTTTTCAACACCTGTTGGCATGACCTCCTACATACGTGAGACTATTGCACCAATTTATGAGTTGATTTCTTTGGACTTCAAGTAAACCTGTGGTGAATATCTTGACTAAGTTTCAGGATTTAAACTGTAGGGTTTCTTTGTTTTGGGGCATTGGGAACTGACCTCACGGTGCATCACTTCCTGACCAATAGTTGCATCATACTCTTTGCTGGTATGACATTACTCAAAAACTCAACTTCAAAAATTTCACTTGTTCGCTTAACAGAACCTGTTCTCGCACATACTTCCACAATCTCCACTTCTACCATTACTGAGTACATCATCTTGTAGAAAAGGCTAGAGATGCTCACTCAGTGAAATTTTTCTTACAATCATGAGTCCAACACCCTAACCACTAAGTCATGTGCCTCCACTTTTATTTTGGTGGTTGTGGAGTTGTATACATAGAGTGAATCAAAAGTCCCTTTAGCATCAATATAAACTAGTTAACAACGAAGGTCAGTAGAGGTTGTTTTTCATGTCAGTACCCATGTGTTTTTCTCCCAGCTCTCCATTTCTGTCTCTTCCTTTCACCTTTTCCTCTTCTCTGGACTTTATTCTCTGATGAGGGGCTATGCCTGAAGCATCATGTTTTTACTTTTAATTTTCCCTCTAAAACTTTCATCAAGTATCAAGCTAATAATATTCACTTTGAATGTCTATGACTTTTGTTGTTTTTGTTTTTGAATTCATCATTTCATTATCAGTTTGTCAGTTGAGGTTCGTTAAGCTTATAAATGAGTATCTTGTCTCCACTTTCTCCATCTCTCCTTCACACCTTCCAGCTTCTCATGACAGCCTTCACCACCCACCTGTCAACTGCATTTATTATGCACTCACCTCACTGTTAACTGTCACAAGTGTGGAGGCGCAATGACCCAGTGGTTAGGGCAGCGGACTCGCAGTCGTAGGATTGCGGTTTCGATTCCCAGACCGGGCGTTGTGAGTGTTTATTGAGCGAAAACACCGAAAGCTGCACGAGGCTCCGGCAGGGGATGGTGGTGATCCCTGCTGTACTCTTTCACCACAACTTTCTCTCACTCTTACTTCCTGTTTCTGTTGTACCTGTATTTCAAGGGGCCGGCCTTGTCACTCTCTGTGTTATGCTGAATATCCCCGAGAACTGCGTTAAGGGTACATGTGTCTGTGGAGTGCTCAGCCACTTACACGTTAATTTCACGTGCAGGCTGTTCCGTTGATTGGATTAACCGGAACCCTCGTCGTCGTAACTGACGGAGTGCTTCCACACAACTGTCACAAGTCAGGGATTCCAGGATACTGGTCAACTGTGTTGATGTTTACATTGCCACCTGCCCCCTGACCAGCCGGTCAGTTGATCTAGGTATGCAGAGACAATTAAACAGAATTACTGTTTTGTTGTCCCATAATTAGTACAATGATTATTTTATGATAACACTTTCCAAAAATATAAAAAATAATGATGATGATCATCATCATCACCATTTAACATCTGTTGTCCATGTTGGCATGGGTTGGACAGTTTGACTAAGCTGGCATGCTGGAAGGCCGTACCAGACTCCAGTTTGATTTGGCATGGTTTTTTTACAGCTGGATGCCCTTCCTAATGCCAACCATTCTGAGAGTGTAATGGGTGTTTTTAATATATTAAAATTTTATTGAAAACAAAATGGCAAATTTTATATATTAAAAATATATAAAAATACAATTACAAAACAATAAAAATAATAACTTTCTATATATACATTTTATATTCTTAATCACCTTACTCTTTTACTTGTTTCAGTCATTTGACTGCGGCCATGCTGGAGCACTGCCTTTAGTCGAGCAAATCGACCCCGGGACTTATTCTTTGTAAGCCCAGTACTTATTCTATCGGTCTCTTTTTGCCGAACCGCTAAGTGACAGGGACTTAAACACACCAGCATCGATTGTCAAGCAAACACAGACACACAAACACACACGCATACATATATATATATACATATATACGACAAGCTTCTTTCAGTTTCCGTCTACCAAATCCACACACAAGGCATTGGTCGGCCCGGGGCTATAGCAGAAGACACTTGCCCAAGATGCCACGCAGTGGGACTGAACCCGGAACCATGTGGTTGGTTAGCAAGCTACTTACCACACAGCCACTCCTGCGCCTATGAATTTCATTTCATTAACATGTTTGTGTTTAGTAGTGCAATTTTCTGTGTGTTGTGTATATCTGTAAGTTCTGGAATTATTATTATTGTTATTGTTATTATTATCATTATCATAATTTTGGAGGTTGTTTGGTAAGACGCTTGCTTCCCAACCACATGGTTCTAGGTTCAGTCTTGTGGTGTGGCATCTTAGACAAGTGTCTTCTACTATAACCTTAGGCTGACTACTACTACTACTACTACTACTGCTACTGTTGCTGCTGCTGCTACCGCCGCCGCTGTTGCCTTTACTTCAGTTACTATAATTATTATTAGCATATAAGTTCTGTGTCTTTGGTTTGCATCAGATAATTGGTGCAATTTGGATACAGAAACCGATTCCGTTGAAAATTATAACCAAGATAATATGAACACCAATTCATAAATAATTGCCATTTATCTTTAAATGAAAGGATATTCCATTAACAAATAGTGCTGAAAGTATGAAATAGGTATTAATAAGGTATGTTCCAAACGAAATTAAAGAAAAAAGAAATATTAAGTTAATGTATTTCTAATTAAAATAGGAATGTTACGTGACTATATATTTAAATGCAATTCTATACATTCTATAGATTGAGTATGAACATGAACATTGATGGACAATGGATAAAGTAGATATAAATAAAAATGAGAGAAGTCAGTGTCAGTGTTACATGGGATTTGAACTTGAAAAAGATCTTTTACATCTAATATTTATTATTATTATTATTATCATCGTTTAACGTCCGCTTTCCATGCTAGCATGGGTTGGACGGTTCAACTGGGGTCTGGGAAGCCCGAAGGCTGCTCCAGGCCAGTCAGATCTGACAGTGTTTCTACAGCTGGATGCCCTTCCTAACGCCAACCACTCCGTGAGTGTAGTGGGTGCTTTTTATGTGCCACCGACACAGGTGCCAGACGAGGCTGGCGAACGGCCACGCTCGGATGGTGTTTTTTTACGTGCCACCGGCACGGAGGCCAGGCGAGGCTGAAACATATTGAATATATACTTTTTACTAAATATCCAGTAACCTAAACTGTAGATAACAAATGAAATATATCCTTTCTCTCAAATGTCCGCAGTTATATCTAATATCTTTCATCTTTTATTTCTTTCAGTTATTAGACTGTGACCATGCCAGGGCATTGCCTTGAAGAATTTTTAATTGATGATTCAACCCCAGTAGTTATATTTTTTAAAGCCTGGTACTTATTCTATTGGTCTCATATGCTGAACTGCTAAGTTACAGAGACCAGCACTGGTTGCCAATCAGTGGAAGGTGGAAAACAAACACAGACACATGATGGGCTTCTTTCAGTTTCCATCTACCAAATCCACTCATAAGACTTTGGTTGTCTCAAGGCTATACTAGAAGACACTTGCCTCAAAGGCCTTGCAGTGAGACTGAACCCAGAAACAAACTTCTCACCACACATCCATGCCTGCATCTCACCACATAGCTGTGCCTGAGCCAAGCGTCTTCCCACAAATATGCCCTCTCTGCTATATCTTCACAATTATATCAAATATACAGAAATATATTTCAATCACGTGTAATATATGTAATATGTTTTGGATTTAATTAACATAGGTGCAGGGGTGGCTGTGTGGTAAGTAGCTTGCTAACCAACCACATGGTTCCAGGTTCAGTCCCACTGCGTGGCATCTTGGGCAAGTGTCTTCTGCTATAGCCCCGGGCCGACCAATGCCTTGTGAGTGGATTTGGTAGACGGAAACTGAAAGAAGCCTGTCGTATATATGTATATATATATATATAATATATATATATATATGTGTGTGTGTGTGTGTGTGTGTGTGTGTGGTGTGTGTGTATGTGTGTGTGTTTACGTCCCCGTCACTTAGCGGTTCGGCAAAAGAGACTGATAGAATAAGTACTGGGCTTACAAGGAATAAGTCCCGGGGTTGATTTGCTCGACTAAAGGCGGTGCTCCAGCATGGCCGCAGTCAAATGACTGAAACAAGTAAAAGAGTAAAAGAGATTATGGGATTAGGATGTCTCAAGAAAGAATTGCAAGCCAGATTCTTTAAACAGAGCCAATTGTGAGAAGACCTAGGAGAAGACCAAGGATGAGATGATCGGGTGATATCCATAATCTCAGTTGGTCCCACTTGGGAATCCAGCTGGAAAGTGTAATGATGGTTGCTTCTGATTGGATCCAATGGAGAAGGTGCCTGAGGACCCATAACCCATCCAAGAAAAGTGGATGGAGAAGATGGACAGATGAAATAAATGGATATGAAAATATATTAAATATATAACTACACTTGTGGAGTGGTTGGCGTTAGGAAGGGCATCCAGCTGTAGAAACTCTGCCAGATCAGACCGGAGCCTGGTGCAGCCCCTGGCTTCCCAGACCCCAGTCGAACCGTCCAACCTGTGCTAGCACGGAAAACGGACGTTAAACGATGATGATATCCTATTTATCAAATGCCTACATCTATATCCATTACATAGAATCACATTATATATATCAGACCAACCAAATCTCCACAATTAACATCCAATATTATAGAAATCATGAAGATGGTGAGTTGGCAGAATTGTTAGCACACTAGGCAAAATTTCGTCTGTCTTTATGTTGAGTTTAAATTCTGCTGAGGTTGACTTTGCCTTTCATCCTTTCAGGGTCAATAAAATAAACACCAGTTGAACACAAAGTGGGTGGGGTAATCGATTTATCCCCTCCTCTGAATTTAATAGCCTAGTGCCAAAATTTGAAATCAATTTTATAGAAATCAGAAATCATCATAATCATTTTTATGTCCATTTTCTGTGCTATCATGGACGCGGTGTCATGGTCTGAGTCATTTCTTATTGGGAGCTGCTGCATTGGTGCTTATACATGTCATTCAGCTTGGTTCTATGGGTGGATACCCTTCCTAATACCAGCCGCTTTACAAGATTGTACTGAGTGCATTTATTATGGATGATAGGTGCTGATAGAAGTGGCCCTAAGGGTGGGAGAGTGTGATGGCTGGTGGCAGAGAAGGGCAAAGAAGGTAAAGGAGATGCACTAGAGAGGAGTTACAGAGGTATGAGGATGGTCTTTTCCTCTAGGCAGAATGAAGACAGTCCAATGGAGAGGAGTACGAGAACCATAGGGTGATGGAAGATGGGGGTGCTTCAAAGCATTCAAAGGGTGGATAGTTGGGTGCAAGATGTGTGATGTATGCTTGGCAGGGTATAAAGTATCTGAGCCTCTAAACACTCCCTCATGTCAGGTTATGTTTTGCTGTAGGTGGTTGGGCATTTTCAGCATTGCATATCAACAAAGAGTATGATCCTTAATCATCTGGTCTGTGAGAGGCAGCATCTTCAGAGTAGCCTTCACCATGTATTCCTTTGTCACCCTCTTTTGTGGGTTCCATCAACTCAAAAACATATTAAATATATCCTATCTACCAAAATGACCATTTAAATCTGATTTATAGAAATATATTGAATATATGATGGACACAAGCATGGTTGTGTAGTAAGAAGTTTGCTTGCAGGCCACATGGTTCCAGGTTCAGTCTCACCGTGCAGGACCTTGAGCAAGTGTCTACTACTAAAGCCCTGGGACAATTAAAGCCTTGTGAGTAGAATTGGTAGACAAAACCTAAAGAAGCTTATCATATCCATATATATATATATATATATATATATATATATATATATATATATATATATAATATGTATATATATATATATATATATATATATATATGTATATATGTATATATATATATATATATATATATGTTATATATATATATGTATATATGTATATATATATTATATATATATATATATTATATATATATGTATATTATGTATATATATATATATGTATTATATATGTATATATATATATGTATATATATGTATATATATATATACACACACATATATATATACATACACACATATGAAGGAGTGGGCAAATGAGAGAAAGTAGCACCCAACACATTCACTAGCAGCTGCATATATTATTTAATAGTTGAATCAAACTGTTATTAAATAAATATATATATATATATATACAAGGTGTTATCAAAAAGTTCCTGCACTGGTCTTGTAGCACACCAACAGATGGTAGCATATGATATCATGCACAGTGAGAGCTACCATTGACCTTCATGAGGCAGTGTGCCAAGTGACATCACTGTATTTACAAGTTGTGAAATTTGTGTTTTTGTGATCATGAGCATGCTGCCGTCTGCGATTTTGTCATGGATAAGAACAGAGAGCCAATGTGAAATTTTGTGTTAAACTTGAGAAGTCTGCTACAGAGATATTGAGCATGCTTTGGCAAGCTTATGGTGACAAAGCAATGGGTTGTACACAATGTTTTGAGTAGAACGGGCACTTCAAATGTGGAAGAACACCCCTGGAAGGTGATGAGTGATCTCGAAGACCTGCCATGAGCGTCACACTTGGAAACATTAGTATTGTGCATTGAGAATTTGTCCCTCAGGGTCAGACTGTCAATCAAGAGTTCTATTGCAATGTTCTGAAGTGTTTGAGGGAGGACATTTGGAGAAATCAGCTTGATTTGTGGAGCATGAAGAATTGGATTTTTCACAACAACAATGCACCCAGTTACTGAGCTCTCCTCTGTGTCACCAGATTTAGTACCTGCAGACTTCCGTCTTTTCCCCCAAGATGAAAATGCAGCAAAGGCCACCATTTTAACTCCATTGTTGAGATCCAGAATGAATTGCTTATGGAAAACAATTTCCAGGCCAGATTCCAAAAGTAGCAGGAATACTGGAACCAGTGTATTGCTGCACAAGGTTACTATTCTGAAGGAGATGATGTAAAAAGTTAGGTAAATGAGTTATTTTTTATTAAACATAACTAGACTGGGAACTTTTTGATACCAGCTAAGATATGTCTTTTTGTATTATTTCTGTGGTTGTTTGTGTATATCACCGTGATCACTGTGACCGACCAGGCTATCAGATGTTGCTACACATCGCTGGTCACAATGCGCTTCGCATTGTTTTAGCCTTCAAATGACGCCACCCCGCTGGCTAAGCGAGCAGGCCAACAGAAGAAAGAATGAGAGAAAGTTGTGGTGAAAGAGTACAGCAGGGTTTGCCACCACCCCCTGCCGGAGCCTCGTGGAGCTTTAGGTGTTTTCGCTCAATAAACACTCACAACGCCCGGTCTGGGAATCGAAACCGCAATCCTACGACCGCGAGTCCGTTGCCCTAACCACTGGGCCATTGCGCCTCCACGTTTGTGTATATAAGTATTTATATATATGTATGTGTATTGCGTATGTTTATATCAACTGAGTGTGGTGTACGTATATAATTATGTATATTTACCTTATAGGTGTTTAGGTATCATCTTTGTGCATGTTTCCATATGGATATTGTTTTTATGCACATAAGTGTGTGAATTTTTGTATATGCATGTTCTTTGGGAGTTTATATTTTAAACTCAGAAACAAGATTCTATGATTGGTTCATCAATACACTTGTGTGTGCATTCATGTATGTATGTGTGTATGCATGTATGTATGTAAGAATATACGTTTCAGCTTTGATGCCATTACATGGACATATGTGTATGTCTTTACTTATGTATGTGTACATAATCATATGCTTGTATCTCTACTTGAGTGTAAATGTTCTTATTTATATCTAAACTTCTGGAATGCTTTACACATTTTCACAGTTCCATTAATACCTCACAACTGTGATTTCTTTTCAATTTCCTGAAACTTGTTTTCTCAAGATTAATGCTACTTTAGTTATAATAATAATAATAATAATAATATAATAATAATAATAATAATAATAATAATAATAATAATGAAATTATTGTATACAGTGCTCAGGTGCACCACAACTTGTCAGAAAGTGCATATAAAGTACATGCAGTAATGTAAAAATGTCTGGAAGGCGAACAGTGTATGAGTCAGATACATGCTTGTGTGTATCAGAGTACTCCGATAATTACAGGTACAAAGCTAAAGCTATAATTTGGGTGGAGTATCAGCAAATTTCAACATAGACATGTTTTATTTTTTCCTTAATCATTAACATTATGTGAGCATATTGCAAAAGTCACTCCCAGCTGACCCAGTTAATGATGCTTCTGTCTGAGGATAGAATACAGCCTCTCCTATTTATACTAGCTGCAACATTCCTTATTATGGTTGACATTTTTATGCATCGTCCTCCTTGTTATCAGTGTTGGGGTTTTAACGTTCACAGAATTCTTTGAGACAAATTTTCTATGATTAGATACCCTTCTAGTTGCCAACCCTCACCTGTTTCCTGGCAAGGTAATCTTTATATATAAAAGTGAGGTTGTGTGCTGTCTGTCTCCTACGATTTAGATTCTTAACTACTCCCACATTTTGCGGTGCAGTTTAACCAAAACCGGGTATCTTATAGTCGTGATTCATATCGAGCCCTTCTGGGTATTAGCGCGCATCTACGATGAGTCTACGATTTAAAAAAAAAAATTACCATGAATTTTTCTCATTTTTAATGCATTTTTGGCATATATAAGGGAAGTAACTCTCTAAAAATTTATTATTAAATCTCAGAACGTAAAAAGCTACAGTAACACCCCCCCCCCTTTGTGGTTAGCCATATTGAGATGGCTATTATACTTTACATCTCTAAAAATGCTTATATAGTTATTTCCCTTACAAACCCGAGCAATGCCGGGCGATACTGCTAGTATTTTTATATAGCCAAACATGTTTTCACAAAAGATTGAAAATGAAGAATACTGCTTGTAGGACAGTGACTCATTTACAATTATTGTACAATGCCAAGACGAGAACACTCGGAAGAGTGGTTTGTTTCTAAAGACATGAATTCATTTAACAATTGCAGTACTGCAGTTTCATTGATCTAGTCTCATGTCACTCTGAATTTTGGAGGTTACTCTTTTACTTGTTCCAGTCATTTGACTGCGGCCATGCTGGAGCACCGCCTTTAGTCGACCAAATCGACCCCGGGACTTATTCTTTGTAAGCCCAGTACTTATTCTATTGGTCTCTTTTGCCGAACTGCTAAGTGACGGGGACGTAAACACACCAGCATCGGTTGTCAAGCGATGTTGGATGGGACAAATACAGACACACAAACATATACACACACATACACATATATATACATATATACGACGGACTTCTTTCAGTTTCCGTCTACCAAATCCACTCACAAGGCATTGGTCAGCCTGGGGCTATAGCAGAAGACACTTTGCCCAAGATGCCACGCAGTGGGACTGAACCCGGAACCATGTGGTTGGTTAGCAAGCTACTTACCACACAGCCACTCCTGCGCCTATATTAAGCATGCATTTATTATATATATACATATATAATTCAATTCTGGGGTGCTGATTAACCTATATTTGGAGCTTGAGAGGAAATTAACTTTGTTGTCCTTAAAAGTGATATAAGGTTTATACATCTTAAGATGGTTCACATGGTCTTTTATTTTTAGCTAGGAATGGAAATCGAGTTTCTTTGATTCTGTTTATAGGCAGCAAAGTTGGGGTTTGATTTTTACATTTGCCAGGAGTTTATCTTTATATATAAAAGTGAGGTTGTGTGTTGTCTGTCTCCTACGATTTAGATTCCTAACTACTCCCACATTTTGCGGTGCAGTTTAACCAAAACCAGGTATCTTATAGTCGTGATTCATATCGAGCCCTTCTGGATATTAGTGATGTCTACGATGAGTCTACGATTTAAAAAGAAATTTACCATCAGTTTTTCCTATTTTTAATGCATTTTTGGCATATATAAGGGAAGTAACTCTCTAAAAATGTATTATTAAATATCAGAACGTTAAAAGCTACAGTAACACCCCCCCCCCTTTGTGGTTAGCCATATTGAGATGGCTATTATATTTTACATCTCTAAAAATGCTTATATAGTTATTTCCCTTACAAACCCGAGCAACGCCGGGCGATACTGCTAGTACTGTATAATGGTAAAGCTTCATTCATTAGCCTCATATTGCCTGATTGATCATGTGTGTAGAAAGAGCAGGAAA
This sequence comes from Octopus sinensis, assembly GCF_006345805.1. Lineage (NCBI taxonomy): Eukaryota > Metazoa > Mollusca > Cephalopoda > Octopoda > Octopodidae > Octopus > Octopus sinensis. Next base: position 118,981,733 of record NC_043002.1, on the reverse strand, counting down.
CTTCAAGTAGTAATACAAAGAATCATCATTTGATTCCTAATAAATATAAATTCCTTAATGTACTGACTTCTTTATTCGTTTATTTGTAAACATGAAAGTATATCTGAAATGCTTGGAACTGGAAGGATTTCAAATTTTGGACTTGGAAATATTATATACTCGGTGGCACGTAAAAAGCACCATCCGATCGTGGCCGTTGCCAGCCTCGACTGGCCCCCGTGCCGGTGGCACGTAAAAGCACCATCCGTTCGTGTCCGTTGCCAGCCTCAGCTGGCCCCCATGCTGGTGGCACGTAAAAAGCACCATCCGTCCGTGGCCGTTTGCCAGCTCCGTCTGGCACCTGTGCAGGTGGCACGTAAAAAGCACCCACTACACTCATGGAGTGGTTGGCATTAAGAAGGGCATCCAGGTGTAGAAACACTGCCAGATCAGACTGGGCCTGATGCAGCCTTCTGGCTTCCCAGACCCCAGCTGAACCGTCCAACCCATGCTAGCATGGAAAGCGGACGCTAAATGATGAATCTAAAAAGTAGGACAGCTTGAGTATGAGATTCAGCTCCAAACATACTATCTGTTTACATTTTATATTACGGCTTACACATAGTGACCAATAACTTTACATAAATTTGATACTAGTCCAATTTTACTTAACATGTAACAATTGTTTGGAAATGTCTCATGTATTACTGAAACTAATCTAACATTTTCACTTTAACCTGTCAACCTCCTAAAACAGGTATATGTCACTTTCACTCTTTTACTTGTTTCAGTCATTCGACTGCGGCCATGCTGGAGCACCGCCTTTAGTCAAGCAAATCGACCCCGGGACTTATTCTTTGTAAGCCCAGTACTTATTCTATCGGTCTCTTTTGCCGAACTGCTAAGTGACGGGGACGTAAACACACCACCATCGGTTGTCAAGCAATGCTAGGGGGACAAACACAGACACACACACATATATATATATATATATATATACATATATACGACGGGCTTCTTTCAGTTTCCGTCTACCAAATTCACTCACAAGGCATTGGTTGGCCCGGGGCTATAGCAGAAGACACTTGCCCAAGGTGCCACGCAGTGGGACTGAACCCGGAACCATGTGGTTGGTAAACAAGCTACTTACCACACAGCCACTCCTGCGCCTATCTGTCACTTTCACTTTTTACCTTTTTCATTTCATAGCCACCTAAAACACCAGTACCCTTTTTTGAGAAAACCTCTCCAAATATTTAAATAGAGAAATAATTTAGATGAAGCTGCATACCTTTCTCCTATTTTTGAAATAGTATTTTAAGATCAAAATAAATAACCTTTTAAAATTTATAGAATAAAATAATTATACAAATTATTAAATCATCATAATTCAACATCCACTTCCCATGTTGTCATGGATTAGATGGCTTGACAGGAACTGGTATGGCCAGGGGCTGAACTGGGTTCCATTGCCTGTTTTGACTACCTTCCAAATGCCAACTACTCCACAGAGTGTACTGGGTGCTTTGTATGTAGCATCATCACCAGTGCGTCTTGTGTGGTACCAGCACCCACACTAATGCTTTTTATGTGGTACCTTGGTTTTAAGATCTCAATTCTGTTGAAGTGGGCAGGTCGTCTCAAGTGCAGCAATGCGCCACATATCTTGGTCCTCTGTCATCTCCTTGTAAGGTTCAGTGTCTTGAGATCGGCCTTCACTACTTTGTCCCATATCTTCTTGGGTTTCTACAACTTCACAAAACTTTAAGTGATTGACACTTAGAATTAAATTAGCTTATAGGTTATGTAATTTTTAAAATTTTATATTTTAAAATTATTTTATTATTTAAATTATAAATTTATTTTTTTTTTAATATTTCAAAAATTATTTCGTAATTCTAAATTATAAAATGTTAGATTATTTTCAAATATTTTACAATTTAAAAATTATTTTATAATTTCTATATAATTACTTTTCAATTTTATAAATTATAATATAGGGAAATAAATTTTGAAGAAAGATATTTACCATTGCTTTGCAAAGTTGAAAAGCTGTGTTTACTCCATTGGCTAGAAATAACAGCAAGGAATCTCTGAACAATTAGTAAAGATCAAATCACCGATCACCCTCCCAGGGTGTTGCTTATAACACTGTGTAACATGATTTTTGTCCTTGCATAACAACTTTTATTTTCTATTTGCTTACCCCTAGAAAATGTGAAAAATGGCTAATATTTCCTCCCAATTTTGCTTTTGTTACATTTATTCAAACCCCAAAGAATCTTCCTCAACACATGGCTATGATATTCCCCCACTACTCCTGTTCGTGATTAGAGATGCACATATTGTCAGCCACTAAGGGACATGTTCGAGTGGTTAAAGTCAAGCAAATCTGTGGTTTTGAGCAGAATATTTGCTATAATGATATTTCTGCTTTAGCAACTCAACATTGAATCTCACTGAAATGTAATGGAAAATAGGTGAGTTTCAAAACATAGATGTCCAGGTGACAAAAGCAAAGTTTGAAGGGAATGGTAGTGATTTACTTTGATTTCTAGATAGAAGCAAATAGGAAACAACACTTACTGACTAAAGAAATAAAAATAACGAAAATTGTTTTGCAATGTAATTTAGTGGAAAAATAACAGCAATCTTGGAATATAAATACACTACTATGAGTTTTGCAGATGAATAATATTATTAGTGAAGCAATAGTATTTCTTCACTTTATGTATGTGTGTATATATATATATATATATATATATATATATATAGCTGTCTATTTATCTCTCTCTGTATGTGTGTATATACTCTTTACTCTTTTACTTGTTTCAGTCATTTGACTGCGGCCATGCTGGAGCACCGCCTTTAGTCGAGCAAATCGACCCCGGGACTCATTCTTTTGTAAACCCAGTACTTATTCCATCGATCTCTTTTGCCGAACCGCTAAGTGACGGGGACGTAAACACACCAGCATCGGTTGTCAAGCAATGCTAGGGGGACAAACACACACATATATATATATACATATATACGAAAGGTTTCTTTCAGTTTCCATCTACCGAATCCACTCACAAGGCATTGGTCGGCCCGGGGCTAAAGCAGAAGACACTTGCCCAAGATGCCATGCAGTGGGACTGAACCCGGAACCATGTGGTTGGTTAGCAAGCTACTTACCACACAGCCACTCCTGCGCCTATATATAATCTTTGTCAGTGTCTCATTGCTTTTACACCTACTTTTCCATATTTGCATGGGTCAGATGGAATTTTGTTGAAGCAGATTTTCTGCTGCTCTTCCTATTGGCAGCTTTCACTTGTTTCCCAGTAAGGTAATATTTCCCCCACAACCAAACATGTTTTCATGGAAGTTTGGGAACAAAGGACACTGCTTGCAAGACAGTGGCATTCATTTACAGCTATCATGTGATACCAAGGCAAGGAGACAGTGACATATTTTTGAAATTCAGTCCAATGAAATGCAAATCGGTTCTAAATAAAGTCTCATCACCACCATTTAATGTTTGTTTTTCATGCTGGCATGGGTTGGACATTTTGACAAGAGTGGACCAGCTGAAGGGCTGTTCAGGCTCCCTGTTTTGGCATGGTTTCTACAGCTGGATGCACTTCCTAATGCCAACCACTTTACAAAGTGTCCTGGGTACTTTTTATGTGGCCCCAAAACCTATGAGCCCACAAGATGAGAGATGCTCAGCTGGAGAGGGTTACAGGGGCAACCATGCTTTTACTTAGCTTGACATATTTTTTCAAGTACAAGAAACTGCCAGTAGTCTCAGTCTCCTGCCGTCCCCTCTGTGTTCCGATGTCAGTAGATGTCAGTAGATCCATTCTCAACCCTCTACCATGAAACCCATTATGTTTATATTCATCATCATTTAGTGTCTGTTTTCCATGCTAGCATGGGTAAGATGGTTTGAATGGAGCTGGGAAGCCAGGGAGCTGCACCAGGCTCAAGTCTCTTTTGGCTTGGTTTCTACGGCTGGATATCTTTCCTAATGCCAAACACTCCACAGAATGTATTAGGTACCTTTTACATGTCACCGGCACTGGCCACAACTACGATTTCACTTAGCTTGATGTGTCTTCTGAAGCAAAGCAAATTGCTAAAAAGCTCAGTCATTTGTCATTGGTTCTGTGAGACTCATCATCCGAAGATCATGCTATCATTAATATTAATATCTATGTTAAGCTGTGAGTTGGCAGAATCGTTAGCCTGCTGGGTGAAATGTTTAGCGGTATTTCGTCAGCCGTAACGTTGTGAGTTCAAATTCCGCCGAGGTCGACTTTGCCTTTCATCCTTTCGGGGTCGATAAATTAAGTACCAGTTAAACACTGGGGTCGATATAATCGACTTAATACCTATGTCTGTCCATGTTTGTCGCCTCTATGTTTAGCCCCTTGTGGGTAATAAAGAAATAGGTATTTCGTCAGCCGCTCCATTCTGAGTTCAGATTTCGCCAAGGTCAACTTTACCTTTCATCCTTTTGGGGTTGATTAAATAAGTACCAGATACACACTGGGGTCAATGTAATCGACTTAATCCCTTTGTCTGTCCATATTGTCGTCCACTCTATGTTTAGCCCCTTGTGGGCAATAAAGAAATAAATATTAATATCTATGTTCATAAAATGTATTTCCCATATGGTATTGAAATAATTGTAACTACAGAATTAAATCTAATACCATAGATCCCAGTCTTTGCTTTAATATATCCAAACTCTGCAACTAATATACTTTGACTAGGTATTTCAACTTGCATGGATAGGTTTCTCCTCAAAGATAAAACATCTACATACATATAACTGGGATTCACAGAAGTGCTTCATAATGACACAGCTTAGGTTTTAATCGCTAGTATTTACTATATATGTTTGTGTGTGTGTGTGAGAGAGAGGGAGAGAAAGGTCATTGGCAAGGACAAAGAAAAGAATACTAAATGCCATACAAGGCAAAATTTTTATTGAAATTGTCTTTGTTTTATGAGAAAGTAAACAACTGCCTAGTGGGAATTGCAGCTTGCTTTGAAAAAGAAGGGGAGATAATCTCACATAATCAAACCAACAATTCTCCAAAATTCACATGCCATCAAAGGGAAAGGAAATCTGTTTTTTTTTTCAAGCAGTAAAGCATATGTGAACATGTTTCTGACTCAAATAAGCATCATCACAGTGTTGGTAGAGGTTCTTAATAATATAAGTTAGTTAATTCTCTAAAAAAAAAAGTGGGCCCCATATACTTCCCAAGAATGGAGGACTTCAGATTGTTTAATAGGGCATTATAAGGGAAGGCATTCCTATGAAGATCTTGGATTCAATGTCATTCTTTTGAAACCTTGTTTTTATCTTCTTTAATAGTGGTTCTCAAACTTTTTTTATTCTTTCTTTTATTCTTTTACTTGTTTCAGTCATTTGACTGCGGCCATGCTGGAGCACCGCCTTTAGTCAAGCAAATCGACCCCGGGACTTATTCTTTGTAAGCCCAGTACTTATTCTATTGGTCTCTTTTGCCGAACCGTTGAGTAACGGGGACATAAACACACCAGCATCGGTTGTCAAGCAATGCTAGGGGGACAAACACAGACACACAAACACACACACGCATACATATATATATATATATGATGGGCTTCTTTCAGTTTCCGTCTACCAAATTCACTCACAAGGCTGTGGTTGGCCCGAGGCTATAGTAGAAGACACTTGCCCAAGGTGCCACGCAGTGGGACTGAACCCGGAACCATGTGGTTGGCAGACAAGCTACTTACCACACAGCCACTCCTGCGCCTATTTATTTTGCCTGGGTTATTTTCATAATGGAGTTTTACAAATTTAATAGCAATAAAAATGTTGATTTTAAAACTCAAATAAAAATAGTTTTTTTGTTATACATATGTTCATAACTAATTACTTTAAAGACTGAAGTTACTGTAGCACACTTCTATAAACAAAATATTTGATACAATGCCAGGCTATTGTAATTTATTTTATTCTGATGAAGATTACGGTCAATGAGAAAAATGATTTTTTTTTTGTTTTTCTTGTGATTGTTTTTTTTTATTTACCAAATTCTTGGATACATAGATGAGTGCTAGAAAGGGACATTATAGGAAATTCTTAACTTCTAGTCTTCTTCATTGCTTCATTTTCATTTACAACAAAGTTGAAAAGCTTAACTCAATGATGGTACAAATGGAATTATGGCATAAATAGCTATTTCTGTCAATTTTGGACAGCGCTCACAGAGCAAGAATTTTGTGATCATTTTCTTAATGAACATGAATTATTGTTTCTGAATCACTCTTCAGCTCTAGACATTTATATCAGCAATCATCAAGAACTTTTAAAAAGTGAACTTAAATGGGTTTTACATTTAATTAAATTCAACTAATCACTGAATTCATTTGTTAGTGTCGTCAAAGACTGCAAAATGTTATCTGTACAAATATAGGAGGGCATAATCTTCACCACTAGCAACAAGAATTGGTAACAGTTTCTGAAACATTACATTTTCCATTTTGCTCATGAAAGCTTTCAAAGAATTTAATGGTGTTTGTATTCATGTCTTGCACTTGAAGCTTCAATTTTTTTCAGTTGTTCAAAAACATCAACCAGATAGGAAGGCACGTGATCCATTCTTTCTCATTCAGTGAGACAAAAATTCTTTCTTACCCTGAAATTAAAAAAATAATTCAAGTTCATCTCTAAGCTCAAATAGGTACATTCCATTTGGAAAGCCACCAAACATTTGTATGTAAAAGAAGCATGTGACAAACTGCATAAAGTAAGCTCCTCATTTTGACAAATTCACAATTTGAATTCCATGGTCCAAAATCTTTCCAAGTGAAGCTTCAAGTGTTTTTAAGGCCTAACAATGGGTCATTGAATGATTGTCTTTCATTTTGGGTGGGTTTTTTTTCCTACTAATTTGAAATTTAGATTTTGCTCCCCACATTGCTAGTACTCCATTTGTTCAACACACAGAGTCAAACATGCAAAAAAAAAAAAAAAAAAGGAACCGTGACACATACCAAACAATTTTTAACTAATTTCTCTTAGTTATAATATACGTAATTGTGTTCTATATTCATTAATTTTATGTTTCGGTAACAATGGCATTTTGTATGAAACTTACAACTCAGCATAACGTGAAAAAGATTAAACTCCACGGGGTCGTTCAATGACGTCAGGGTTTGTGCTGGTTCTTCAAATGTCAGTAGCCACCAACACATCACAGGAGATTGAGCACAGTTCAAATAAAGTTTTCCAGAAAGTTCTTCCAAGGCCACACCATTAACAGAAAAAAAAAAAAGAAAGAGATTCGACTTCTATCGCACAAGAGACTAGAGTTTAAAAAATTAGCTGCACCACTGACAACATCCACAGACATTGTCTTACAAAAGATTTTCTGATTCGATGTAAGATGAAATCTTTTCCAAACTATATAAAGCCTTGGTATTGCTTTAAGTGCAGAACAAACGAGAAATTTATCTTTGAGTGAACCTGAGAATAAATATCCTGTAAACACCAGAGTCATTGTATGAAGTGAAGTTGAAATCAAATACTGCTGTCTTTGATCTGTACTTGATCCTTGACGTCAATGGGTCTTGTCACTGGTCTTCCATGCTGGCGAAAGAATTATGAAAATGTACAATGTTATACATGAGTAAGCACAAAAACAAGCATCTTAAAAAAAAAAAAATAAACAGTTGAGATTACTTACTCTGCTACGTCATCAGCCTGAAAACAGTAAAGGTTGAGTGAACTTTTATGCGGAGAAGAAAAGTCAGTAGTAACTCAATAACTAGTTCAAATTCCGCCGAGGTCGACTTTGCCTTTCATCCTTTCGGGGTCGATAAATTAAGTACCAGTTACGCACTGGGGTCGATGTAATCGTCTTAATCCATTTGTCTGTCCTCTCTGTGTTTAGCCCCTTGTGAGTAGTAATATTATTTTAGTCCTTTCAGAATACCTTTAAAATTGAGCAATATGTTACACAACTATACATAGTTTTGTCTCAAGAATATGTATTATGAAAAGCGTTCCAGTCATGATTTTCCCATCTTTTCATATACTAGGACTATATTTGGCAACGTGCTCTTACTAACGATCTAGCTACTATTTCTTGCAGATCGAACGATCACCCA
>NC_043002.1:118861094-118956094 GCF_006345805.1 Octopus sinensis | reverse complement strand
AAGAATTTTCTGTCCCGAGGTAAACGAACGAAAAATGATTGTTCATAGTTTGATAATATAGCCTTTATGTATCAGAAATCAATATAATCGAGAAAACATTAAGATTTTCAAGAAACTTGTTGCTGTTTCAGATGTTTGATCCCTAATGGCGGTAAATCATATTTCATAGGTAAACACAAAGAGATAATAATACTTAGTATCTTGTCTGGATACATATATAGCCAAAACAGCTTTTAGTCGTTGGTAATTATATCGAAATTATAGTTTAAGAATAAAACTGTTTTCAGTTCAAGTTATAGTACTTAGTTGCTATAGTTACAAGTAGTAGGAGGAGAAGATTTTTATTTGAAAGACTATGTAAGTGAATAGGTTTCTTGTGAGGGATGGTTTTGCTATGGTCATTAAACTCTGTTTATTGAGTCATAGAAAGGGACATGTTTTTTATATATTTATGAAGTTGGGGTTAATTATGAGCAGTTTAGATTCCTAGATAAAACTGAACATGAATATGTGACTAGAAAATGGAAAATATTCTTTTGTTTATAATTAGGGTATTCTGGATTTGATCATTGTTTTTAATACATATGTAATTTAAACTTGTGAAAAGATTCAGCTTTTGATATCATTTGGTATTTCTTCCATCTCAGTCCGTTGTGATAGAGTTCATTCTATCCACAGTTTCGTAAAAAGAATTAGATATAATACAGCTTTGAAATTATTCTTTGTTGAAGATTGCAGACTCTTCGATGCTACATTTATTTATTTTTCCTTTCGTCTCATGTTTTTTTTTTTAATGAGCTCTTCCATGATTATCTCGAAGCAAATTGATGAATTTTGTAATCCGCTTATTAAGCAAGGCGCTGATTGTCCAATAATAATATATTTCTTTACTACCCACAAAGGGCTAAACACATAGAGGACAAACAAGGACAGACAGACGGATTAAGTCGATTACATCGACCCCAGTGCGTAACTGGTACTTAATTTATCGACCCCGAAAGGATGAAAGGCAAAGTCGACCTCGGCGGAATTAATAATCTGGCAAGAAGCATTAGATGATGGCAGGCAATATTTCGTTACCGAGTTCAAATCTTGCCTATGTCGTTTTTGGTTATTATTCTTCCGGGCTCGGTAAATAAGTACAAGCCTGGTTACAGAAGTTTGTTTAATCGATATTTATGTCTCGCCATAAATTGTATGATCTTCTGTCTGTTAGGAAGTGTTTTTTAAGTTGTGTCTGTGCTTAAAAAACAATTATTAAGGTGACAGGAGCAAAAGTTAACCCCAGACAAATCAGTTTTGCAGCTTGGCGCACTGAGAGGCGGCCGCCAGTTAGATGTGATGGGGGTCCTGGGGCCGACCGACTGATACGGCTAATTGGGAATTGGTGCGAAATTACGAGAGGGTAAACACTTTCACCTAGAAACGGTTTGAGAGGCATTTATCCCTGCAAGGTCGATCAGAGGTACCGAACGCTTATATGGGCTTCCATCTTATATGCTGCCATCTGACCGTCTTGTCGCTTCACCATACTGAATCTTAGCCGTGCGTTCATCTGGTCAGGCAGTCCCCCCACGCGGGTATGTTGTTGATGATATGCAGAAATGTACTGTGAGGCACATTTCCTCCCCATAGCTTATCGTTTTTTCTTTTTAACGGAACTGCTGTCCTATGTTCGGGGGGAAGACCAAAAACTGGGTGGGCGTTTGACATCTGGAATGTTATCAAGCGCTCGCAACCTCTCTATCAATCGAATAATGGAGCTAGTTAGTACAACCTCCAAGGACTAGTGGTAAAGATGAAGAAGGAGGTACTACCCCATCCCTTTACTCTGTAGGTTTGTAGAATGGTGGGGATGTTTCGCTTGAATGGGCCTAGCTAAGGCATTAACAAAATACCCATAGTATTGATTGGCTCTGGGAAGCTATTTTTTCTGGGTCTATTCTGTGTACAGTATGTTTCTCTCTCTCTTACCTGAATACTGTACCAACATTCTAATCTGCTCCCATAATGTTCCCTCGTCCTTCGCCGTAAAAGACGGTTTGTTTTCTAATAAATCAAAATACGTTTAGTTTTAGTCTAGTTCCAAACTCTGATTGGGTATGGGGGGAAGTGATACGGCGGGAACGTTTCGATATTGTTCCCGCCGTATACATCCCATTTTTCTCTCTATCATTCCAGATGTCTTCTTTCCTCTTTGTGTAAGAGGAGTGGGGTAGATGAAAGATTTGGCTACTGTGTCCTGTAATTGCGTAGTTTTCCTCTGCCGGTTCATGAAATTTAGTTTATCGTGTCTCGCTACTTCATTTCATATGCGAGAAATATATATAGCTTCAATGAATTTGGTTTAATCTCTGATCGGTGGACTTAGGAATCACAACCTCATGGGGAAAAGGACACGGAATTATTATTAGGTGGTTTTTCCCAACAGTGAAACAATTTTTCTTCAAAATTTTATTTTACATTTCTCCCTCACTGCAATTCGGGTAAATTTTTACTATCACACCCGTCTCGTGAGATGGGTGTAATATTAAGAAAATACCCTTCTGTTTGAATCTACAGCACTCGTCAGCGGAATTTTGCTCTTTAGTCGTACAATAGCATTGAATTCTATTATAGACTTGGATAATTATTTCCCCAAATGATGGAAATGCGTATTTTATAATTATTTCTTGAAAAATTTGAGGTTAAAAAGATGTTCACAAGTTCTCAGTTAATTATAATAATTAGATTGTATTTTCCTCCCTTTTGTTGTTTTTGTCAGTGTATCTAGTGGAGAAAAGCTTACCAGTTCTATCAGTAGTGTGCATAGCAACCTGATTTTTTTCTTAGGTTGTTGGTCGTTATATATATGTATGTATATATACAAAATAAGAAAATGGAGAAATACATCCAAATCAAATATCGATTACCAGATAATACCCAATCACATACTTTATTAAACCACCACAAGAAACTTTAAGGTCTATATTATTATGTTTGACCTTAAAGTTTCTTATGTGGTGGTTTTAATAAAGTATGTGATTGGGTATTATCTGGTAATCGATATTTGATTTGGATGTATTTCTCCATTTTCTTAATTTGTATTATGAATTTGTGGTAAAACATTTTACCTTTGCCCATATAATACAGTAAATGAATTAATTGCATCGCAATTCTTAACATTTATGTATTAACTTTGTTGGGTACTTCACTAGCAGTATATTGGATATATGTTATCCCATGTAGGGTTGCATTTACAACCCCTATCTCAATTTGTATATATATATATGTGTGTGTGTGTTAAAACACTTATACTCTACTAATAATGATACCCTGAGATAGTTTGTGTTGTGTACTTGGGCAAATAAGTTTAAATTATTTGATGTTTCATTTGCTAATTTTGTCGAAATGGTCTTCTTGTCTGTCTCTCTAAACCTTTTCTTTCTCACATATACATATTTGATGTCGTTCAAGCGGAACCTCCTGCGAAAGGTTACATGAACTTAAAGAATTTAATAATACAGATCGTGGCGTCGTAGAAATTAAATGTTCGTGGAAAATATTTTATTGATAATGTGTTTAACTTTTACTAGTTTCAGTAAAAATCAATGTCTTTGAAATCCTACAGGATTTTTTACCTTTTACATTAGGATCTACCTGTTCTGACTCTTGAAATATTCTATTACACAGAGGTTACTTCCGCTATGTAGAGGGGAGATAACTGAGTTAGTAGCCAGGTGACCTGTTGTGAGGTGTGTGACACGAGTTAATTAGGTTAATTGGCTGAGGCTGACTCGCATGTACCCCGTCGTTAATATTTTCTTTGTATTTGAAGCATCATATTATTTCAGGACACCAGTAATATGTTTTGGGAAATTTATAAATCTGTTATAACAATATATATATGACACCAATGATATCATTATGAAGTTAAAACGTTCGTATTAAATAAAATAAAATAATAATAATAATAATAAAAACACTACCTATAGAAAGCGAGTAATTACGTATGTATCTACAGGCCTTCAAAATCTAGTTTTTAGTCTAAGGTTAACTCTGACCGAGAGGAATTTTGATCAAAACCATTCCAGCCATGATCATCTTGCCTTTTTAGGGTATCTTAAGACTACACTATCTAATGGCCTGTTTTCATAAAAGACGGTGAAGGTGTAAGTTGAGAAAGATATGGCTGCTGTTTCTAGCACGACGAGTGACCACGTAGATTGTTCACTCATTTTACACCTAGTTTAGAATGACTTTATTCAAATTTGCAAATATCTTCAAATGCTCTTTCATTATCAGAAGAAATATCCATCATGTGAAGTCCTCTTTTTATTTGTGATTAAAGCCCTTCAGAATTCACTGAAATTCATTTCATTAGTGTATTCATTAATTGATCGCATAACGCTACAGCAAAATTTGCTCTTGGTTTTAAAGTGATTTCAGATATTAGCATATATTATATTGTGATTGAATGCTTAGAGTATGTTTATCTTGCATTAACGTTTTGTATCATTGGTATATTCGTGATATTTGGAGGTGTATAATTCCTGGTTCAAACCCTTTCCCCTTGTTATGTTTTTAAATAAGGTAACAATTTTCAATTTTCTTTATAGTAATTTTTATATGTAACCAAACTGTAATGATATTGTTAGTATCTAAGCTTATTATGCACTTAGAAAGCACTTGTCGGTTTTCATTTTGTGAACATATCCAAGTCGTGTCTGAATAGAATTGCTGGAGAGAGTAGTGGATAGGGTATTCTGAGTAATTTAAATTACTTTTGTAGAAAGTAATGGTTATTTAGAATGTGATCATTGTTTTTCTGTGGTCAGAGTTCATAGTTTCAGAGAATTTTGTTCACAAGCCAGTGAAAATTTGTGCAAATAAGGAAGTGCTGAATAGATCGCTATCATCATCATCATCATACATCTCCTTTTCTATTTTGTTGTTGTTTGGACAGGTCTCATCTTGCTCCTTTGTCACCTGGCATACAATAACAGGGAGGAAAATGGTTGTCTTTAAGGCATTGTGGATTGAGTGCATTCATCATCATCATCATCATCGTTTAACGTCCGTTTTCCGCGCTAGCATGGTTGGACGGTCCGACCGGGGTCTGAGAAGCCAGGTGCTGCACCAGGCTCCAGTCTGATCTGGCAGAGTTTCTACAGCTGGATGCCCTTCCTAATGCCAACCACTCCGCAAGTGTAGTGGGTGCTTTTTACGTGCCACCTGCACAGGTGCCCTTTTTTCAGTTTGAGATACTGAGGTGGAATAGAAATAAACATTTTGTTGAAAGAGGTAGTGGAATATAACATAGCAAAGTCTTATGTATTGACTGTACTGTGACTACCTATCCAATGACTAATAGTTTGCTCTAATTAAAAGAAAGTAAGTTTTTTTTTATTGCATAATGATTCTCTTAAAATGTAGTTGTGTATTGTCAGTTATGTCTTGAGGGAATTATGTAAAAAGAGTTTATAAGAAGTGGTTTAATGAAGAACTCTAAACTACAGTATTTGTAATTCTGAGCACAAAGTTAATGTCTAATGTCACTCATAGATTGCTGTAATTGTGGACCAGACTGTGAGGATCTTGATCAATTCATAGGCATTAATTTGCACACTGCAAGCAATTTTAGCCTTTATGAAGACAAGAAAATAAAAAACAATTCAAAGACAACAGATGCAATGTGAAGGTTAGTTACATTCATCAACAAAACTGTTACTATTTGCAGTGTTGAATCCTGTTGCATTAAGTAAGGTTCATGGAAGCTGTAAAAAGTCATAAATTGAAGCATTTTCATTGTCTTCAGATAAGGTACACAATGTTTATGGTAGTCAGCTTGTCTGAAATGGGTAACCATTTCTAGATTTGTTTTCATGTTATCTAGTTACAAGCATACTTGCTCCATTAATTTCAGTTAATTATGCCATTTAGTAAACACAAATATGTGAAGAAAATTGGATGCTTAATTATCGAATCTATTATTTCTAGTAGCTCAGAAGAAATTTGTTTTTAGCATGGATTATATTACATTTTCTAGTATCTTCTATCTTCAATAACTTGTAGGAGGACTTGAGTTCAATATTGATACAAGGTTACACACACACACACACGCTGATGATCATTTCTTTTCCATGCTGTTTATGGTTGTGAACTGTCTGCCTTTTAAAGACACAATTCTGCATTCATTATAAAATCTGAAAATATTCAATTTCGACTGGAAGACCAAATCAAGTTCAGCTTACTCATTAATATTTAACGAAATTTTAGTACGCAAGGAATATAAATTTGTAGCTTTGAAGCAGAAAAAGTATGTTAAAAATAACTATTTAACACAAAAATATGCTCTATCTCTTTCCTCTCATATACATCTTGCAGCTGCACACCTGTTTCTGATTTCATTATTGATCTCCCTCTTTTACTCTCCAGGTGGGTAACATTGTACCTCTTCTACTGCAAGACACCTGTTTCTGTTTCTCTCTGTCTCACTATAATCTTTCATCACCTGACACAAGGTCACCTCCTCCAGTGCCCCCTTGCCTTGCAAATAATTTTTGTCTTGCAAGTTACTTGGTGACCCTGTCAGTGCAGGTGCCACAATCCACTCTGTAAAGTGGTTGGTGTTCAGAAGGGCATCCAGCTGTAAAAACCTTGCCAAAACTTGCCTCGCCTTTGCTTGTTTAAGCACATAAAAAGTCCATTTTGCTGAGTTGTTGGTGTTAGGAAGAGCATCCAGCTGTAAAAATCCTGCAAAAACAGTTACAGAAGTCTGGTGTAGGCTCTTGCTTGGCCAGCTCCTGGCAAACCATCCCACCCATGGCAACATAGAAGGTGGATGTTAAATGATGATGATGATATATATATATACACACACACATGGATACTAAATGATGATATATATTGGTTTCAGTTCTGCAAGAATTACACTTTTTGGGGTTGTTTTTATACTTAACCAATTCTCAATGATTGTTAAAATTTAAACTCTTTTGGATGAAAAATTCTCTTCAGAGGTTTATATTTTGGTACATAGTTTCACATCTTCTTTTCTGTGTTTTGAATGGACTCATGTTTTTCTTTCTTCTTTAGCCAACAATATTATTGCAGTCATTTTTACTCACTGAATTCTGAGATAATTCTCTTGAACTGATATTGTTTGTTTGTTGTAGTGCTCCCTCTCTTAGATTTTCTGAAACCTGAGTTACTAGTCAGTTGTATTAGTCTGTATGAGCTGTATTTTACATAATTTGATTGCAGCAAGTATCTCTTGTGATTTTATCAATATTCGGAGAAAATGATTTTTTTTATTCTTCATTAGTCATCACAATTGCATTTTCTGCTTCTCTAAAGTAATCTTTTATAGTTGTCTGTCATGACTCACATCTTGACTGCACCTATATCCTGCCCAAATGAAAATTGCTGCCATACCAGTCATTGAGGTCACATAGTTGCATGACTTTAGTCACTATAAAGATAACTTACTGCAGTTACCTGCTTTCAGAAGCATTTTTGCATAGCCTTTTTCTCAAAGCTTGATTGGTCTGAAAAGCTAAGTGTGGATAATGGTTTGTGTAAGGGGTTTTGACCATGTATGAAGTAGAGAAAAGGGTCAGGACAAGCAGAGAACTTAAGAATTTTAGTGTATAGACGAGTGTTCCCTAAAAGTCTTTGCATTCTCTTCATTCTAACCTTTGCTTTTATTGGAATTGTGCTAATGTCATTACAAATTCTGTTGGAAAACTGCAAAAATTTTAGATTTTGAAGTGTTTGAAGACTCACAAGATCAAACTATGTTGGTAGTGCATACGAAGAACCCTCATATCTGAGAGATGGTTTCACTTTGAATACCCAAAGGAAGCAAATATTAGGTGCACAGAGTGTAAGGTATTCTTTGGCATTTTGTCAGAAAGCATAAAGGTGGCAAGCTGGCAGAATCGTTAGTATGTTGGGCAAAATGCTTGGCAGTATTTCGTCTTTGTTTTGGGTTCAAATTCTGCCAAGGTTGATTTACCTTACTGCCTTTCAGGGTTGATAAAATAAGTACCAATTGAGTACTGGGTTGATGTAAAAATTGCTCCCCCAAAACTACTGGCCTTGTGCCAAAAATTTGAAACCAATTTGACAGAAAGCAAGTATTAAGTGTATTTGATTCTCTGAGAGTTGCAGTGTTACAAATGCTATCTCCAGAATAAAATATTTAGACATAAGGTTTGAAAGAAATGAAGCCAGTATTCTCCAATGGATGGGTAATGTTAGTGTGCATATACAACAGTATGTGATTTGAGAAAAAAATACTGGGTATATGAGGCATCAGATGTAGTGTGCAAGAGAGAAGACTGAGCTGGTATGGTCATGTAATGCATATGAATGAGGACAGTTGCATCAAGAAGTGCTGATCTTTAAGTGTAGAGAGAACATGTGGAAAAGGTAGACCCAGAAAGACGGACAAAGGGGTGAGAAACGATCTTCAGATGTTGGGACTCACAGAGGGAATGACAAGAGACTGAAATAAATGCCATGTAAACACACCTGTGCTGGTGCTGCGTAACAGCACCCAGTACGCTCTGTAGAGTGGTTGGTGTTAGGGAGGGCATCCAATTGTAGAAGCCATGCTAAAACAGACATGAAGCCTGAGTGGCTGGACATTAAATGATAATGAATGAATAAATGGAAATTCGCAGTTTAAGTTCTTATTACTATACCTTTTCAGGTACGAATTGAAACAACCTCAGAGCAAATTAAATAATAGATATTTAGATAAAACATAGTAGTATTTATGTTTTGAATTGAGCTTAGATTGATTTGATTTGAATTCCTTTCATCATTTGATTTGGGTTACAATGCTGTGCTTACTTAAGGATTATGAAAGTCAGTCTCAAAGCAGTGACGTTTGGTATTTCTACAGGAAAATAAATAGGATTCATTGAAGATGTTTGCATTTGAAACTCGTTTCTGTACCCTCTGCCTTGGCATAAGAAAACTGAGAATCCATTACTGCTGTACGGCACTCTGGAGGTGTTTGTGATAGTTATTAACCCTTTTGTTACTAAACCAGCTCTGGCTCCATGGTAAAATGTCCCGCTTTCATAAGTTTTGAATTAAAATCTTCCACCAACCCTTAGTCACAATTTATGTTCCTAACACTAGCTGAATGATAACTAAGTTATTTTACTAAATTCTTTGTTTATATTTAAAGTAATTGAAAGAAACACAGAGCATCTCAAAATAAATACAGTAATGAAAGGGTTAAACAAATGTCCATAGTTAACAAGTTTTGCAAACATTTACTTTCAACATATTGGGAACCCTCCTGTTATGGATAATGGATCTGCAGTTTCTTGCAAAACAACCTGTAGAGATGATTTGTTTATAGTGATCAAATGTTTTTACAGTACAGCTGCACAGCGTGCCGCCACATGTCAGATGTCAAAGTGATTGCGGAGCAAAGTGAAATCAAAACCATGATTTCGTGATCATGAATGTAACACAATAACTAAGCCCTGTACTTAAACTTTCAACATATGTATATGACAACATATATGTCATCTTAAGGTGGCGAGCTGGCAGAAACGTTAGCATGCCAGGCGAAATGCGTAGCCGTATTTCGTCTGTCGTTACGTTCTGAGTTCAAATTCTGCCGAGGTCGACTTTGCCTTTCATCCTTTCGGGGTTGATAAATTAAGTACCAGTTACGCACTGGAGTCGATGTAATCGACTTAATCCCTTTGTCTGTCCTTGTTTGTCCCCTCTGTGTTTAGCCCCTTGTGGGTAGTAAAGAAATAAATATTAAAAGAATTTATTACTTGATGGGATTATTTAATTCTAAAATGGCAGTGAGCTAGCAGAATCATTACCATTCCAGGCAAAATGCTTAGCAGCATTTTGTCTACTTTAATGTTCTAGGTTCAAATTTCGCCAAGGTCAACTTTGAATTTCATTCTTTTGGGGTCAATAAAATAAGTACCTATTTCTTTACTACCCACAAGGGGCTAAATACAGAGGGAACAAACAAGGACAGACAAACGGATTAAGTCGATTATATCGACCCCAGTGCGTAACTGGTACTTATTTAATCGACCCCGAAAGGATGAAAGGCAAAGTCGACCTCGGCGGAATTTGAACTCAGAACGTAACGGCAGACGAAATACGGCTACGCATTTCGCCCGGCGTGCTAACGGTTCTGCCAGCTTGCTGCCTTGTTAAAATATAAGTACCACTTGAGCACTGGGGTTGATGTAATCAACTGGACACCTTCCCAAAGTGTTAGGCCTTGTGCCTATTATAAAAAGGATTTATTCTAAAAAATTTGCTCTGGAATTATTTAAGTTGTTTGATATTTCCTCAACATATGACCCAGCCATTTCATCTCATTTTCATTCACAATTTCCATTTCTAATTGTATTTCCATCATTCTCTGCAGTTCACTCACTCTCCATCTCTCCAGTATTCCACTCGGTCACTGAACCATTCTTTCCATTCTGCCACTGAGCCATTCTCATTTCTGTTTTTTTTTTTCCCCAGCATTCTTTGCTGATTCACTTCTATTACCCATATCTCTTTACTCTTTTACTTGTTTCAGTAATTTGACTGCGGCCATGCTGGAGCACCGCCTTTAGTCGAGCAAATCGACCCCGGGACTTATTCTTTGTAAGCCCAGTACTTATTCTATCGGTCTCTTTTGCCGAACCGCTAAGTGACGGGGACATAAACACACCAGCATCGGTTGTCAAGCGATGCTAGGGGGACAAGACACACAAACACATACACACACACATATATATATACATATATACAACAGGCTTCTTTCAGTTTCCGTCTACCAAATCCACTCACAAGGCATTGGTCAGCCCAGGGCTATAGCAGAAGACACTTGCCCAAGATGCCACGCAGTGGGACTGAACCCGGAACCATGTGGTTGGTTAGCAAGCTACTTACCACACAGCCACTCCTGCGCCTATATTGCATTCCCATAAATCACAGTGCTTCTTAAACATGCAACATGCACCTTTTCCTGTAGTTTCAACAGTACTACTCACTAACATGCTCCTTATCATTTCTCGCAATTTCTTTCATCTGCATCCTGCTTTAGCCACTGTTGAGTAGATCCACCTTCTTCATTCTTTGTCTCTTAAAATGTTTTCACACCTGTCTTCATACTGTTTCCAAGATCTAGTCTGTCATTTCTTCCAGCTTCTCCTAGATTTAGCTACTACTACTACTTCTTCTTCGTTTAATGTCCGCTTTCCATGCTAGCATGGGTTGGACGGTTCATCTGGGGTCTGGGAAGCCCGAAGGCTGCACCAGGCCAGTTAGATCTGGCAGTGTTTCTACAGCTGGATGCCCTTCCTAATGCCAACCACTCCGTGAGTGTAGTGGGTGCTTTTTATGTGCCACTGGTACCACAAAAATACAAATTCCATTGATGTTCATCGATTGGTTTGATTTTCACTTGCCTCAACAGGTCTTCACAAGTGTCCCAAGAAGGAAGGTATGCACAGGTGGACTGACTACGTCCCAGTTAGGGGCCATGGGTTATGGCCTCACGTGTCCTGCCGGGTCTTCTCGCGCACAGCATACTTCCAAAGGTCTCGGTCTCTGGTCATTTCCTCTGTGAGACCTAAAGCGCGAAGGTTGTTCTTCACCACCTCGTCCCAGGTTTTCCTGGGTCTACCTCTTCCACAGGTTCCCCTCAACCACTAGGGTGTGGCACTGCTACATTTTCAGTGGATATTTCCAGTGTACTTAAAGTTTGTATACTCCTTTCACTAAAAGTAGGTGAGTGATCCTTACATGATCATTAACCTTTTTCCATTTTACTAAATACTTAATTTGCCATCACCTTCGTCTTTCCAATATTCATTTTGTCTCTTATAAATCAGCTTCTTCCTCTTGTTTCAGTAATTATTACTGGGCGGGAGCACTAAGTAGTGATGCTTATAAATACAAGATAATTACCAGTTCAAATATGCTTTGGGCATATTCGAACTAGTAAGAAAGCCATTCATTGTATTTTGTCATGGAGATAGATAGGTGTTAATACACCATTTATGTAAATCTAGGTGTTTTTAGGGTGTATTTATTTACACCATTAGTCTATGGTGAGATCCATATTTTTAGCTACCTGTCCTTCTTTTTAAGCCATTCTGAGAAGGGCTCTGGCATGACTGTTATGTCACCAAAACAATACATATTTCTTTATTACCCACAAGGGGCTAAACACAGAGGAGACAAACAAGGACAGACAAAGGGATTAAGTCGATTGCATCGACCCCAGCGCGTAACTGGTACTCATTTAATCGACCCCGAAAGGATGAAAGGCAAAGTCGACCTCGGCGGAATTTGAACTCAGAACGTAACGGCAGACGAAATATGGCTACGCATTTCGCCCAGCGTGCTAACGTTTCTGCCTATTCGTCACCAAAACAATACAGGCTCTTTCTGAGCTAAAGCTGTTGAAGGGACTCGATCTGGCAGTGGAGTTGCACACAAAATCCTAAGTGTCAGTGTAGTGAATTCAGTGAAATTGATCAATTTGAACGCATGTGTGCCTTATTGGTCACTGCACAGTTGTACTGCGAAATGGTGAACACTTGTTAAATGTGAATTATTATGGTTACGTGTATCTCCAAACCAGACCAGCTTTCAAAAGGATTGAATGTACTTTGTGCATGATTGGTGCTGACATCTCCTCTCTATCAATGAAGGTAGCATCAAAATACTTGAATTAATCAACCTCTTTCTGAATCTCACCATTGACTATAATGTGGACTATTTCAGAGAGCTAAATACCAATGGATAGAATCTTCAAATAAGAGGGCAGAATGTTCTTTGTCTACAAGTGTACTACTGGTGTCTCATATATGCAAGTGCTGGCATGACAAAGAGCTGTACTGTTTGTGGTAGTGGAAACAGGGATGACTAAAATGTTTGTTCCAGTTGTTTCCAGTCTTGAAGAGATTCCTGATGCCCATATTTTCTGCAAAAAAGGCCTGAATTTCATCCAGGTGTTTAAAAGACCATAGCCACCTTTTTTCTTTGTGTTATGTGTAAAGATTTGTTTCAGTAGTTGTTTGGAATATACCAACACAAAAATTAAATGCCAAAATTGGTTTTTGAATCATTGAGATGATTGATTGGGTTGAGTTTCTTTTGAAAATTTCAACCTGGGAAATATTTAGAAGTTGTTGTTCCATTGTGTTTCTGGAATGAATTTATTCTTGCTTTCAGTATTGATGTTTGAATTGCTGTTATCATGGGTTGGATGGTTCGACTAGGGTCTGGGAAGCCAGGAGGCTGCACCAGGCTCCAGTCTGATCTTGCAGTGTTTCTACTGCTCGTGCCCTTCCTAATGCCAACCACTCCGTAGGTGTAGTGAGTGCTTTTTATGTGCCACCGGCACAGGGGCCAGAGGAAACTGGCAACGGCCATGATCGGTTGGTGCTTTTTACGTACTACTCGTACAGAAGCCAGTCATGGTTGGTGCTGGCATCGGCCATGTTCGGATGGTGTTTTTATATGCCACCGGCATCACCACTACAATTTCCATTTGATTTTCATTTTAATGTTGATGTACTTGACTCAATAGGTCTCCTCAAGCACAGCAGGTCACTCTACGATCCAAGGTACTTTTGAGTGGGATGGGGCTGGTTATGCAAAACTGGCGTAGGATACAGCCGCGAACTCACTTTATTTGCTGGATCTTTGCAGTCACAGCAGAGGTCTTGGTCTTTTATCATTGCCTCTGTGAGGCCCGACGTTCGAAGGTCATGCTTCACCACCTCATCCTATGTCTTCCTGGGTCAACCTCTACCTCGGTTTCCTTCAACTGTTTAGAAGTGGCACTTCTTCACACAGCTCTCCTCATCCTTCCATAGTACATGACCATACCAGGGCAGATGTCTCTCTTGTACGCCACATCCGATGCTTCTTATGTCCAACATTTCTCTCAGGGCGCTTACCCTCTGTCGTGTGCGCACACTGACATTACACATCCAGCGGATCATGCTAGCTTCATTTCTTTCAAGCCTACGCATGTCCTCAGCAGTCACAGCCCATGTTTCACTGCCGTGAAGCATGGCAGTTCGCACACATGCATCATACAATCTACATTTCACTCTGAGTGAGAGACCCTTTGTCACCAGTAGGGGTAGAAGCTTTCTAAACTTTGCCCAGGCTATTCTTATTTTAGTGGTAAGAAATTGTAATATTTGATTTCTTTGTTTTTCTTATTGCATTTTTTATTTGTTGCCACTTCTTTCAAAAATTCATTTATTTCAAGGATAAAAAGTTAAAACGTGGAAAATTTTTTTTTTTTTTAATTTGGAGAACACAAATTTCCCATAAAAATATCAGCTACTGTACAGCAACTGTTTATCTTGCTAAGTCTTATGCTTTCGCTAACATGAATATTATTGTTTAAATATGAAGAGGTAAATATGGATGAATTGGACTGTGAAAAGTTTTGGGCAGTGTTGGGTGGGTTGGTTATGAAACCAACTTGAACATTTAATCTCTAGCAATAATCATATCAGGACGGTAAGAGAATTTCCAGCCATGCAAACAGTCTATTGCTGTTAGCTATTTCTGTACCACTTACAGAAGCTTTAATTAGTCATTAGGTAATCAATAATTATAAATTTTAACAATGTTATTTTCTTTTAAATGAATCATAAAAAAAAAGTGTTTAACAAGATTATATCTCCACATGAAAGCAAAATAATTGAACAGATATATGTAAAATTAAAAGGGAAGGAGGTTGGTTCAATTTGGATGAGTTACATATGGAGAAACTGTCAGAAATGAAAATGCTGCATTATGAAACCATGTTTTGTCTTTTACCAGTGAAATGCAGAACAACTTTTCCTGTTCTGCTTATTTTCTATGTTGGCTAAATTCAGACCACTGTCAACATATCAAATCCAGTTCTAGTTATCGGAATCGAATATGCCAGTTAAGTAATATCTGTTGCTGTTTGCAAGCATTGATCTTCCTGCTGCATGTTAGCTACAAACTGATTCAAGTAGATTGCTACTTTAATCAGATCACATTCTATTTATTTTAATAATTTTTAATGTATTTCAAAAGTATGAAGTCATAAGTCCTATCTAGTCTTTAGTAGCAGAAAAATTAGACCACTTGTTACTCTTAATTGGCTGTTAATGAATGTGAACTGCCATTTTCTAATTTGCAAGATAAACCAATTGAATAAAAAAGCACCATCCGAACGTAGCCGTTGCCAGCGCTGCCTCGACTGGCTTCTGTGCTGGTGGCACATAAAAAGCACCATCCGAACGTGGCCGATGCCAGCCCCGCATCGACTGGCTTCTGTGCCGGTGGCACATAAAAAGCACCATCCGAACGTGGCCGATGCCAGCGCCGCCTTGACTGGCTTCTGTGCTGGTGGCACATAAAAAGCACCATCCGAACGTGGCCGATGCCAGCGTCGCCTTGGCTGGCTTCCGTGCCGGAGGCACGTTAAAAGCACCAACCAATCGTGGCCGATGCCAGACCCCCCCTGGCACCTGTGCAGGTGGCACGTAAAAAGCACCCACTACACTCACGGAGTGGTTGGCGTTAGGAAGGGCATCCAGCTGTAGAAATACTGCCAGATCAGACTGGAGCCTGGTGCAGCCCCTGGCTTCCCAGACCCCGGTCGAACCGTCCAACCCATGCTAGCGCGGAAAACGGACGTTAAATGATGATGATGACCTGTTTTATCAATATAGTGTATTTCAACATTTTAACTGTTGGCTTAGTTGATATAATTGGTATTGTATGCAGAATTTGTGCATTACTGGCAGCAGAAAGCATCTCTTCATCATCATCATCATCATCATTTATATTCTGCTGTTGTGTAGGTCTGGTCAATTGTTTTTGTCTAATGTTATCTCATTTCCTCAATATTCTTTATTAACCCTAATTTTGTTTAGTTAATCTAAATTACTTCACAGGAAGTGCTCTTGGATTTATTTCTCTTCTGGTTATATATAATCTGTACTAATCACTCAATACTATTATCGTTTTCTTTTGCAGTCACTTTATATTGTTCATTGCCAGTAATCTTTTTAACTCTGTATATAATATTACAATTGCCGCATAGGAGGTGTTTGTAAGCCATTTAAGAAACACACAAATGCTCAGATGCAGCACGGATTTTTGTCAGTGAACAGGTCGCGGATTTTAGCGACGAAAATATTTTGACAAATTAAACTTAAATGTTGAAGTGAATCGAACGGCTTTTGTGTGTTTCTTAAATGGCTTACAAACACCTTCCACGCTGCAATTGTTTTCGTTCCAGCATACGATCTCAGATCAAATCACTTGCTATGCGAGTACATCTCCGTAAATATATAATATTAGTTAACGTGAAATTAAACATTAGGATTCAAGTTAGGAAATTGAATGTTTTCTAATTGCCATATATATCAGTGATACTGTATTTTATGTTAAACTAGTGTTTAATTTATTTAATTTTCCTGTGAAGATTTCCTTTAGTAACCCCCCCCTCCTTTTAGAAATATCCTTCGTGGAGAGTGGATGTGTTTAATTTTAATCTTCTAGAGTTTAGCATAGACATGTTGATTTGTGTTATTTATTTTGCATGACTCCTCCTACTCTAATGAACTTTGTTTAGGAGTGTAGCTTCTGATTAACAACTTTACTGTAGTTAACCTTTTAGCATTCAGATTACTCTGTCAAATGTAATGTTTATTTAATCGCATTGTTTTGAATTAATCATGCATTATCTTGTACCTTTGAGATTTTAATATGATGTGAAAGTTTATTTTTAGAACAATATTGTAGAGTAGGTATGAGAGGTCCAATGTGGCTGGTTTGAAGATGAAACAGATAAAATATTTGGGCCAGATATGTCAGTTTAAATGCTAAAGGATTAAACAAACATGACTGTGTGGTTAAGAAGCTTGCTTTGCAACTACATGGTTCTATTATAGTCCTGGGTTGACCAGTGACCAACAAGCAGAAACTGTGCAGAAGCTCATTATGTGTATGTATGCATTTGTCTCTCACCACTTGATGACAACTGGTGTTTGTTTATGTTCAGCAAAAAGAGATCATTGGAATATGTACTAGACTTCAAAGTAAGTTCTGAGGTCGATTTGCTTGGCTAAACCCTTCTAGGGGGTGCCCCAGCTTGGAAAAATGACCCAGCAACGAATCATTGAAACACTAAGCACAAATCCTTAGTCACATTAGTATTTGTCACTTTCTGAAATAAATCCTATAGCTCATGAACTCTTAAATTTACATTCTCAATCTTGTATTTGTGCATGCATATATATTCATATATATCTCCTTTACCTTTAGAATATACACCTGTGTGTTTTTATTTATTTTTATGATTCAATTATGCAGTATTTATAATAAATTTAGAATATAGCTGGTAGTGCTGCTAATGTCGTAACTTTTTTTTTTCTTGGTTTAGTTAGGAAGCAGCAGTGTTCAAGATTTTCACAGGTGTTGATGTTGAAATCGGATATTTGTTGTCTGCAGAAGGAGAAAAATGTGAGAATAATTGGGTGAAGTGGTTTGTGTGACCCTATGTGTATGGTTGCTGCTCGTGAATGATTCAGAGATACCTATTTCTTTACTACCCATAAGGGGCTAAACACAGAGGGGACAAACGGATTAAGTCAATTATATCGACCCCAGTGCGCAACTAGTACTTATTTAATCGACCCCGCAACTAGTACTTATTTAATCGACCTCGGCGGAATTTGAACTCAGAAAGTAACTGCAGACAAAATACGGCTACGCATTTCACCCGGTGTGCTAACGTTTCTGCCAGAGATACCGTCATTCATGTGTGGAGAAGTCTTGTTAAATTTGATCTTAATTTTTGTCATTAAAAAAATTTTTTAAGGAAGTAAATGAGTTATGCATTACAACACAGGTGGTTGTGTGCTGAGTAAGTTATTACCAGCTACCAAGATGGCTTTCTTTTAGATGCAATTTAGGATTTTTGTGTGCAGGGAACAGTTTTCCATGATAGTTCTTACTTGAGTTATACAGAAGCTGAATATTCTCTGCTACAGAAGAGGAAGGTTAGTCTTATGGAATGCAATGTTCGCTATCTTATGAATGTAAGATTGTCAGGAAAGGCCTATAAAGATAATGAAATCAAACACTTCTAGAGACTGAAAATTTTAATTCTTGTATTGTCCAAGATTGTGCAGTGATTGTGTCTTTGTGCTTTTTGAAAGATAAGATTGCCATATCTCCATTGGAGTGTTTTCAAAATCTCAGAGGCAGTGCTAGTTTAACAAGAGATATTTAGATTGCATGCGGATGATGTCTTTGTGTAGAATGTCTGGTGGGGTGGGCATTGTTTGAAGTGACAACAGTTTATGGGAAGAAAGAGTGGGGTACATAACTGAACCTTGGATCACACCAAATTTGATTGTGTTCTCTAGTCGAGAACAGTGTCGGTCGGGGAGTTTGACTGGGGCTGTACGTCTGTCAAACGGTAACGCAGGTGTCCCAAGGCGAGCTCAGCGTGGACGGAAACCACACGTCGAGCAAAAGGGCAAAAGCTCGCTCGATCTCGATTTTCAGTACGAAGGCGTGGCCCATCGATCCCGAAAGAAAACTCTAGCAGTGCATGTTAAGGAAGCTTGCAATGAAAAAGAGGAAATGACTGAAGCCTATAGGCAGGTTTCTTGGATTCTCATACCAGATGTGATCAAATACAATACTGATGTCAAATGCAATAGCATTATGTTCACTTCTCAAGGGTGAATAACACAGTAAGCAGGTGTTTAGCGAATGGATTGCTGTACTGATGGTCCAACAGGCAACAAGATTGAAGGTGGTTGTTAAGTGTCTATTTCCATCTCTTGAGATGTCAGTAGTGAAAGCAATAAGTTATTCATTGGCCAAATTAGAAAAATTGCTCTTAGACATGTTTTCAAAGGATGGGAAAGATATCAGTAGAGAGATGTATGAAAAGGCAAGGATTAGGGATAGCTCTAGTGTGCAGTGTTTTAGGGTATTTGAAGGGATGTTGTTAAGATTAGCAGCTTTGCTGGTTTGAAGTGAGAAGAGGGGTTTTCTTGCTTGGCATGTATGTGTACATAATGGGGAGACTAGTGGGAAAGATAAGTTTGTGAATAGTTTCATCCAGTGTGTATTATAGTGTTTCAAGAGAAGTGTTCAGTAAATGTTGAAACTCTCCATTAGATGCATTTGCTTGAGCAATAATAGGTGGGAGGTTTCTGCAAAGTTAGTACACACTCTTTTGGCAAGTGACTAAAGGAATGGCTGCAATTTAAGTGGGAGACTTGCTGGCTGTATGATGCACAAAAGGCATCTTTTCACTTGATGAACCGTATTTAATACTCAAATATTTTAACATGCATTGCAACTGGTCAAAGATTGCTGACATAAAAATTTGCAGTTTGTTTAATCCTTTAGCATTCAGATTACTGTCATATGTAATGCTTATTCTTTCATATTATTTTGAATTAATCATGCATTATCTTGTAGTTTCGAAATATTGATGATGTGATTGTTTATTTTCAGAATGACACTGTAGGGTAGGTGTGATAGGCTGGATCTGGCTGGTTTCAACATAAAGCATAATATTTGGGCCGGTTTAAATGCTAAAAGGTTAAACTACTGAAAACCATCGTTGATACAGTTTTAAATAGCAAAGTAAACCATTGACCATACATGAAATTGTTTAATAACTTTGTTTTTTATATTGAATTCTTCCATATTTATCTTACACTATTAATAGCAAAGGGTTCAAGGTCAGTGAAAGAAGACGAAAAATGTCTAGTAAAAGCTATTTGGGGTCATGTTTTATTGATCATGAAAATCTTTTATTGGAAAATCATAAAAGAGTTGGGAATATATTAAAAGATATAGTGGAATGCCTGCCTGGTTCTTTGGGAATGATAATTTTTGGTACAAATCTAGCAATTTTAGCATGCAACAATTAAGATTTATAGATTTTCAGGGTCTCTAGCAAATAGTAATTCTAGATCACAGTTAGTTTCCTACAATTGCACTTAGACTGAGGTATATCACTTATTAGTGGAATAAGAGTCTAGTATGTGAAAGTCATTTATGATAATGCAACTTTTTGAATGTTACATAATTGGTGTGAGAACTAATTCTATAGATGCTGCAGTGGTTGATTTGAAGTCCAGCTTTCTTATGCAGTTTTAATATTTTCCTTTTTAAAATGAATCTTACTTATATCGTAACACTGTTTGACACAATTTTTGTCCTTGTCGAGCAACTGTTTTTTCCCGTTTGCTTACCCCTAGAAAGTATGAAAAATTACTATTTACTTCAAACTTTACTAGTGTTACATTTATTCCAACTCCAAAGAATCCCTCTACTCTTGCTCATTGTTAACCACTAATGGACATGCTCAAGTAGTTATAGACAAGCAAACTTGTGGTATTGAGCAGAATATTTGCTATAACAGTATTTCTGCTTTAGTAACTCAACACTGAATCTGTCTGAAATGTAATGGAAAATGTCAGTTTCAAAATAGATGGTAAAAGCAAAGTTTGAAGGGAATGGTAGTCATTTCCTTTCATTTCTACATAGAAGCAAATAGGAAATAGCACTTATTGACCAAAGTCAAAAATATGAATAGAAAGAACTTTGTTACGCAGTGTAATCTATCTTTTCTAATGAGTAGAACAGAATTACTAGAGATAATTCTGAGCAGTTGCCAGCTCTGAGCTCACTTTTCTGGTTGTCTCTGAGTATTTATTTAGCTGTCCTGAAGTATCCATATGGTGGCAAAAGATATTCAATTAAAAAAAATTTCAGTGGTAGACATTGGCTACACAATAAATAAAGCTCTTAATTGGTGGATAAGTTGCTAATTTAATGTTAAATCTCACTCTTACCAAGAATAAATCATAAGGGCTTCAATTTATATGGAGGGTTACTAATATTTTTATCATAAAAAGACACTTACTCTCTTTTACTCTTTACTCTTTTACTTGTTTCAGTCATTTGACTGCGGCCATGCTGGAGCACCACCTTTAATCGAGCAAATCGACCCCGGGACTTATTCTTTGTAAGCCCAGTACTTATTCTATCGGTCTCTTTTTTGCCGAACCGCTAAGTAAACACACCAACATCGGTTGTCAAGCAATGCTAGGGGGACAAACACAGACACACACACACACACATATATATATATACATATATACGACAGGCTTCTTTAGAGTTTCCGTCTACCAAATCCACTCACAAGGCATTGGTCGGCCCGGGGCTATAGCAGAAGACACTTGCCCAAGATGCCACGCAGTGGGACTGAACCCGGAACCATGTGGTTGGTAAACAAGCTACTTATCACACAGCCACTCCTGCGCCATCAAAGATAAAAGATAATGAATTAGATATTTAAAGTACTGTGTACCTCATGAACTACTTGAATGAGTTTGTGATGTTAATAGTTAATGCCTTCAGAAAGAAATCTCTAATCTCTTATAACTTACTATTTTAGCTACTGTGTTACCCTAGTTTGAATTTAGTACTAATAACTTAACACAACTCAGCAATCTATCTACTTCTTTCGAGCTGTTTGAATAGTCCATAGTCTTTTATTCATTACTGTTTCTGTTGCTAGTTGTGCCAGTGCTACATTGGATACACCTAAAGCTTTGAGTCCCTTTCAACCTATCACATTTATTGCTTATAATGAATATAAAATATCAAGTTCAATTTTCACAGTTAAGGCATATCTGGAATACTCTTTTACTTGTTTCAGTCATTTGACTGTGGCCATGTTGGAGCACAGCTTTTAGTCGAGCAAATCGACCCCAGGACTTATTCTTTGTAAGCCCAGTACTTATTCTATCGGTCTCTTTTGCCGAACCACTAAGTGATGGGGACGTAAACACACCAGCATCGGTTGTCAAGCAATGCTAGAGAGATAAACATATACACACTCATACATATATATATATATACATATATATGACGGGTTTCTTTCAGTTTCCGTCTACCAAATCCACTCACAAGGCATTGGTCGGCCCGAGGCTATAGCAGAAGACACTTGCCCAAGATGCCACGCAGTGGGACTGAACCCGGAACCATGTGGTTGGTTAGCAAGCTTCTTACCACACAGCCACTCATTTTTAGTGAAGTTGTCATCATCTTCATTTTAAGTCCATTTCCATTCTGGCATGGGTTGAATGGTCTGAGTTGGTTCTTATTCTGAGTTACTGCCAGGTTGGCAGATCAAGTCTGTCTTAAGTCATCTCTGTTGACATGATCTCGACAGCTGAGTGACCTCCTTAACACCAACCACTTTACAGAGTGTGTTCATCTTCTCATGGCACCAGCACTTGTCAGGTTGTCACACTCTCAACAAAATTTGCCTTCTTGACCCTACATTGTTTCTATTTGATTTGTCAACTGCATTACAATGTGAACAAAATGATTTTTTTTGGTGGCAGGAAAGAAGGGAATTGTTACAATCACCACGGTCACTTTTGTTTTTGTAAAGCGTAATGCTGTTAGCATCCCGCATATCCTGAGGGACTGTATCTTCCTCCCAGCACTGACACAGAAGTATCTTTTTATCTGTTTTGGTAAAGGGTTATTTGGTCTAATTTATGCTAATGATAATTACTTTGCGCTTTGTAGGAATGAAACCAAATGCTTTTAGTACATATTTAATCTGAAGCAGTTATTTTTGCTATATCATCACCCTAATGTATGTTATTAGTATATTTGCTCTTATTTTATTTGAAATATGCATTTTTATATTTGTAAATCTTTATATATAAAAGTGAGGTTGTGTGCTGTTTATCTCCTACGATTTAGATTCCTAACTACTCCCACATTTTGCGGTGCAGTTTAACCAATCTTATAGTCTTGATTCATATCGAGCCCTTCTGGGTATTAGCGCGCGTCTACGATGAGTCTACGATTTAAAAAAAAATTTACCATAATTTTTTTCCCATTTTAATGCATTTTTTCGCTATTATATAAGGGAAGTAACTCTCTAAAAATGTCTACGATGAGTCAACGATTTAAAAAAAATTTACCATAATTTTTTTGCTATTTTTTGGCTATAACTCTCTAAAAATGCTTATATAGTTATTTCCCTTACAAACCTGAGCAACGCCGGGCGATACTGTTAGTTATTGTATAAATTTAATAATTTCAGTGTAAGTGTAATATTTTATATTTTCACATCTTTTCCATTCACAGATACTCAAAGTAGCTTTAAAATGTTTTTCTATTTATTTAGGAGACTCAGCGGCTCATGGCCGAGCCTGTACCTGGAATAAGTGCCACACCTGATCAGTCAAATGCTCGATATTTCCATGTGGTAGTTGCAGGGCCATCAGAGGTGAGTCATTCTATATTCAGGTTAAAAACTAATGTTCTGTGATGGGATTGAGAATACGCAACATTATTTTATTGCTCTTTTAAGTCATTTGACTGCGGCCATGCTGGAGCACCGCCTTTTTAATCGAGCAACTCGACCCTGGGACTTATTCTTTTGTACTTATTCTATTGGTCTCTTTTGCCGAACCGCTAAGTAACGGGGACATAAACACACCAGCATCGGTTGTCAGCAATGCTAGGGGGACAAACACACACACACAAACATATACACACACATACATACATATATATATATATATATATATATATATATATATATACGACGGGCTTCTTTCAGTTTCCGTCTACCAAATCCACTCACAAGGCTTTGGTTGGCCCGAGGCTATAGTAGAAGACACTTGCCCAAGGTGCCACGCAGTGGGACTGAACCCGGAACCATGTGGTTGGTAAACAAGCTACTTACCACACAGCCACTCCTGCACCTATTAGATAATTTAAGAATATAAATCTAGTGATGAATCAGAAGTAGATTTTTTTCTCTTGACATCTGTCACTCAGCTACAAAGTAGGTGTGTTGTGTTATTTTAGTATTGGCTGGAGTGAATATAGTGAATTACTTTTTTTTATAAAGAAACCTGAATACTTTAAAGTGTGTCCTACAAATCGTCCTGCAATCATATCCCTTGATGGACCCCTTGTTGGGTTTGATGATGAGCATTCTGTTTAATCAAACTGAACTACCTATTTGTTAAATTAACATCCACGTGGTTGAATATTCCACACAAACATGCACCCTTAACCCTTTCGTTACTGTATTTATTTTGCAGGTGGCACGTAAAAAACACCCACTACACTCGCGGAGTGGTTGGCGTTAGGAAGGGCATCCAGCCGTAGAAACACTGCCAGATCTGACTGGGCCTGACGAAGCCTTCCAGCTTCACAGACCCCAGTTGACCCGTCCAACCCATGCTAGCATGGAAAACGGACGCTAAACGATGATGATGATGCTCTGTGTTTCTTTCAATTACTTTAAATATAACAAAGAATTTAGTAAAATGATTTAGTTATCATTAAGTTAGTGTTAGGAATATTAATTGTGACTAAGGTTTGGTAGAATATTTTAATTCAAAACTTATGAAACCAAGACATTTTACCACAGAGCCAGAGCCGGTTTTGGCTGGGTTAGTAACAAAAGGGTTAATATAATTCTCATACCAAATTAGCTTGATATAGTATGTGACAAGGTTGAGCTTTAGAGTTACAGCTACAATCCATCTTATGCACATAATCCAGAAGATCACCATACACAAGTATGGATCAACCTAATCATCATCATCATTTAGCGTCCGCTTTCCATGCTGGCATGGGTTGGACGGTTCAACTGGGGTCTGGGAAGCCTGAAGGCTGCATCAGGCCCAGTCTGATCTGGCAGTGTTTCTACGGCTGGATGCCCTTTTTATGTGCCACCCGCACAGGTGCCAGATGGGGCTGGCAAACGGCCACGGACGGATGGTGCTTTTTACGTGCCACCGGCACGGGGGCTAGGCAAGGCTGGCAACAGCCACGATCGGATGGTGTTTTTTACGTGCTGTTGTTAAATATATTTGCCAAGATACCATTTAGTAGGCTTGAACACAAACCCCTTAATCATTTCATTATGTCTGCAACCATGTATATCTCTTACTCCTGTGTCTTAACAGAAGCATATTAGTTGATGTATTTGATTCTTCTCATGAGTATTAGCATTTTAAACTGAAGTAGTGTAGTAATGTGCTTTGTTTATGAACATATTGTCATAAATATTGTATGGTTTTTAAACTTACGGGCATGTGATTGATAATATTCAACACCTCATATCCACTGCTATACATAATAAGATAAAAGAATGTGAAAATAATTGAAAATGAAATTTAAACATTTTGAAATAGACTTGTGAATTTACCATTTAATACTACAGACTAGAAATCATTTTGTGGCAATTATCTAATATCTGTTGGTTAACTGTTTGCTTTTGTTCTAGTTGTTTCCATTGTTGATAGGTTTTTCACTTGGAGTGTTTTTGTGTCACAACTAAATTATTATTTTATCAGTATTTAGGTCACATGGTTGCATTTCTCTATACATAATGTTGACTTATGGGATAAGATTAATGAATTTATGGCCTCCTGTGCAATCTTACTTTGGCACCATTTAAAATGTAAGGCAATGCTATCAAGCTTGTTAACAAAAGAGGAACTGATATAGACTGTGCAGGTATAGATTGTGTAGGTCGAGCTGGCAGAAACGTTAGCACACTGAGTGAAATGCTTAGCAGTATTTCGTCTGCGTTACGATGTGAGTTCAAATTCCGCCGAGGTCGACTTTGCCTTTCATCCTTTTGGGGTCGATAAATTAAGTACCAGTTACGCATTGGGGTCGATGTAATCGACTTAATACCTATGTTTGTCCCCTCTGTGTTTAGCCCCTTGTGGGTAATAAAGAAATAGGTATGCTTACTGTTTGAAATTTGTTGTGCATGTTACGTGTATAATAAAATCCAGATTATCTATCCATCAGTGCTTAGGTGGTATCAGTCAATGTACTAATTTGCTCAATTGAGCAAATGAGTACATTGTAAGTTACTAGCATATATCTGATGATCATAGGTGAAATCTAATAGATTTTTTTTTTTTTTTTGCTACTTTTGTGGATTATCATAACTCTGGCATCATCCAGTTCCATTGCTAAGAATTTGAATTGGGAGCTTTAGTCATGGTGAACCTTTCATTAGCTGATTACACAACCATGGACGCCACCTCTGGATGTATTGCACTTACTCTTTTGAAGGAGCTTTGTGATCCTGGCTGTTGGTCTTCTGGTGTTCCTCTGTGCAGCATCACTGGAGCTATTTTGCTACCTCTTCACAATCCATCATGCTTTGCTGGCAGGGTAATTGAATGGATGCTATGCCTTGCCAAAGGGCAGCCCATAACTATGCAGGGCATGGTTGTCACTCTGTGAGGTATTTTCAAATTACTTGCACACCTGAGATATATTTAGAAACTATTTTTCATATGTACATGTGCTTCAGCTGATATCGTATTTGTGAATTTTCCAAACTTACCACTTAAATCTACCAGACCATGATTTTGTAGGGCAACTCTATTTCAATTAAATTTTCAGTAATTTGACTGAACATTGTGCTAAATTTTTCTGATTTGGTTTCTCAGCACCAAATTTGCTTCTTTAAATTTTCACTATAGTTAATTTATATATGTAACTTTTTTCCCCAGAATGGCATATAATCCAACATTTAAAGTTTATAATTGTGTTTTAGCTAAAATAACATTAATTTGTATTCAGATCTCTAAAGCACATTATTTTTTTACTGATGTACATTGGTGATATATCTTGGCAAAGAATTTTGTGAAGAATGTACTTTGGTATGGGTCAAATTGTTATCAGTTCAATTTTCTAAGTTATGCTTTTAGATTTCTGTAATGCTATTTTTTTCTAATTTCCCATGTTATCTAAAGTAAATGGAGGCTTTAAGTTTCTGAGGATGCTACTGGGAATTGAAACCTGATTGCAAACTTGTTTATTTATTTATTTAATACTCATTTATATCTTCCTGTTGCTGTGGAGAAAGCTTCAGAAAGCCATGCTTCATGTGAAGATAGCTGCAGCTGCTGGTTTGATAGTATTCTTTTACTTGTTTCAGTCATTTGACTGCGGCCATGCTGGAGCACCGCTTTTTAATCGAGCAAATTAACCCCGGGACTTATTCTTTGTAAGCCCAGTACTTATTCTATCGGTCTTTTTTGCTGAACCGCTAAATGACGGGGACGTAAACACACCAGCATCGGTTGTCAAGCAATATTATGTGTGTGTATTTATATCTGTATGTGTATATTTGTACAGTGTTTTCTTCTATATGTATACCCTAATCGTACAACGACTAGAATTCCAGTATCTGTATATACTAGTCTGCAAATATGCCTCCTACACACGAGTAAATACACACTCTTCTTCTTAGATTATTTTTCTCTTACATTATGTATAAATTGTTGTTCACTTATGTGCACCTCCTACTCGTACAGTTTCTTATATTCATAACTGACACTACACCCTAATAGCTTGAATACCACTACGACCATACTATCATTACATATCCTTCTCCCATAATACTAAGCTAGATTATTACATCTAAAATATATATTTTATTTATACCAAAACACATCTACTGTATAACCTAACAACACATCAATAAAATAAACTTTTTTAAAACTTTTCTTCCCAACTCATTTATCTCCCTTACATTTCTTTTTTTATCTAGTTTCAGCTCACAAGCTGTGGCCATGCTGGGGCACTGCCATTAATTAATTAATTTTTTTTTCTTATTCCTATCTTTATTCCCTATTTCAATTTCACTTTTTTTTATCTTAATTAGTCACACCAAGTATATATTATTTTATTTGTAATATTAACAGCTATTTGTCTTTCTTTACTTATTTTTCTGCATTCTATTTAATCCATACTAATGAATATTAATCTTTATGCAAACTTAAGTCCCTTTTATACATTATTCTATCTTTAGCCCCCCTTTTTTTTTTACCTCTCTATTTCTCCTACTGTTTGTTTACATTAACTTATCTACTTTTGGCTCTTTTTGTACCATCTCCTCCTCATGATAAACTTCATTCTTATGTATAGAAATTTCTTTTAAAAAATACATTACACCACGTAATGATTTCAACGATCAGTTCGTATTTTAATTGAAACCTAGAAGTGTCTTTCCATTGGACATTTCTAATACATAGTAAGCCCAGTACTTATTCTATCGGTCTCTTTTGCCGAACCGCTAAGTGACGGGGACATAAACACACCAGCATCGGTTGTCAAGCAATGCTAGGGGGACAAACACAGACGCACACACGCATATACATATATACGATGGGCTTCTTTCAGTTTCCGTCTACCAAATCCACTCACAAGGCATTGGTCGGCCCGAGGGTATAGTAGAAGACACTTGCCCAAGATGCCACACAGTGGGACTGAACCCTGAACCATGTGGCTGGTTAGCAAGCTACTTACCACACAGCCACTCCTGCGCCTATGTTGTACTATACTATACAATTTAAAAAAAAATTTTAAAAATTTTTTTGCAGGAGTGGGTGGTGTTATGTCTATTATTCCCAAAAAATATAGACATAACACCACAACCCCACCCACTACGCTACTTATTTGGATTAAAATTTTTAATTTTTGTACTCATTTATAGGGGGAACGTCTCTGATACCTCTTATATCTTCAAATAACTGTTATATCCCTTAGTTATGACTCACATCTTTCTCACAAGGATAAAAATAGGAATCTCCTAGATTCAATTTTTCTGCTATTTTCCTTTTCTGTTGCCTCCATTTTAAAATAAATTGAGTTTATGGGACTTCTTTCCATGAATTCACCATACATTATATACAAGTATTACTTTCATATCTCCGCAAATCGACCCCGGGACTTATTCTTTGTAAGCCCAGTACTTATTCCATCGGTCTCTTTTGCCGAACTGCTAAGTGACGGGGACGTAAACACACCAGCATCGGTTGTCAAGCAATGCTAGGGGGACAAACACAGACACACAAGCGTACACGCACATACATATACATATATACGACAGGCTTCTTTCAGTTTCCATCTACCAAATCCACTCACAAGGCTTTGGTCGGCCCGAGGCTATAGTAGAAGACACTTGCCCAAGATGCCACACAGTGGGACTGAACCCGGAACCATGTGGTTGGTTAGCAAGCTACTTACCACACAGCCACTCCTGTGCCTATTGTGTAGGTTTCAGAAGAGAACCTCCTTGGACTGTCTTGCTTTCAATGGATATTTAATCTATACCACAGTGAAAAAAATGCTTTTAAAACTGATGTTGGAGTTAATATTGTATACACCAGTGTTTTGAATGAAGATATATTATTGGAAGCAATGAGTATTGATCTGCATACTGTGGCCTTGAATGAAGTGATTAGTTATGTAAACTCACCCAAAAGGAGACACATTTAGGTGACTTCTTTGAACAAAAATAGTTAGTGAAACTGATATGAAGGATTCCAATGTTACCGTACTGAATTTATTTTGCCATCAAGATTAGCTAATGGTAATATTTTGCTAAGCTGCTATTTAAAACTGACTGTTTTTCTTTAAGCTTGTCTCCAAATCATTGTTTTTTTTTTCCTTCTGTTAATAAAAGCCATCAAGATTAGCAGTTAGTTTGGGTCACAAACTGATTTGGATACTAAATATTGTTTCAAAGATATAACATTATTTTCTTGTATGATTAATTTGCAAATTGATAAACAAAATAGTCGTGATTTTGGTTTTAGTGTACCGCAATTTAATCTCTCATTTTTGATAGTGTAAATTCAATAATTTTTTTTTTTTTGCCTATGTTTCAATTTACTAAACCTTTAGTCTTTCATTTTGAGTATTTTCGTTTCTTTATATAGGTTGCCTGTAGGCATAGTTCATCTGCAGCTACAGGGAAGTGAGGTGTACCATTTTAGGTTGGAGTTTATTTAGTACTTAGATGATCCAATGATGGATCTTATATATTGTTTGAACACTAATGTTCATCATTCTTTTGACTATAAGTGGTGCGCCTGTGAGTGGATTGTATATTGTTCAGTTTTGTTTACTATCAGGTCATCCCTTTTGATACCAACCCGGCTGAAACCGGCTCTGTAGTACAAATGTCTTGTTTTCATAAGTTTTGAATTAAAATCTTCCACCAAACCTTAGTCACAATTTATATTCCTAACACTAGCTTAATAAGTTATTTTACTAAATTCTTTGTCATATTTAAAATAATTGAAAGAAACTCAGAGCATCTCAAAATAAATACGGTAACGAAAGGGTTAAGAATGAAATGTCTAATTTTCTTATGCACCAAGTTTGACAGTTGTTAACTGTTTTATCCTGACAATTCTTTGTTTTACAACATTGAAGAGTTACAGCATCACTTTTCGAAATGCAATTCTTGGTGTCTTATATTGAGTTTTCTCTTTTAAATCAATTTTTGTGAACCCATGGATAAATCAAAAATGCGTATTGTTTATTAATGAGTTCCGAGCTTGAAACATCAATGAGGTGTTTGAGGATGTGGTGAACGAGTGCACTGTACGTGGATGGTTTGGGGAGTTCTGGTCTGATGACTTTGCTCTTGAAAATCAGCCCCGTGTTAGACCTGAGACAAAGGTGGATAATGATGAGCTGGAAACTGTAGTGGAAACAGATATATCTCAAACTACGCATAAGTTAGCAGCAAGGTTTGATGTTTTGATTCCAACTGTATTGGACCATCTGAAACAAATCGGCAAATTAAAAAAAAACTGGCCAAATAGGTACCACATGGACTGAATGAGCATCAAATGAAACATAGTCTTGGAAATTGCCGTTCTTTGCTGTCACGGCATAAAAGCGAATCATTTTTGCATCGTATTGTTACGTATGATGCAAAATGGATTCTTTTCAGCAATAGCAAACATTCTGCATGGCAGTTGGACAGAGACGAAGTGCCAAAACACAATCCAAAAATAGCTAATGGTGTCTGTCTGGTGGTCCAGTGCTGGTGTCATTCATTACAACTTCATGAGACCTGGTAAGTCAATTGCAGTAAGTCAACCAATTGGATGAAATGATGAGTAAACATTCAATTAAACAACTGATATTGGTCAACAGAGACAGGCCAATTCTCTTGCGAGACTATGCTCGACCACATGTATGAAGAATGCTACTCAAGTTACAGGAACTGGACTTGGAAGAACTCTGTCATCCACCATATTCACCAGACCTTGCACCAACTGATTATCATGTTTTCTAGGCATAACTCTTTTACTCTTCTATTTGTTTCAGTCATTTGACTGAAGCCATGCTGGAGCACCGCCTTTAATTGAGCAACTCGACCCCGGGACATTTTTTTTTTTTGTAAGCCCAGTACTTATTCTATCGGTCTCTTTTGCCCAACCGCTAGGTAACGGAGACATAAACACACCAGCATCGGTTGTCAAGCAATACTAGGGGGACAAACACAGACACACAAACACACACACGCATACATATATATATACATATATATGATGGGCTTCTTTCAGTTTCCATCTACCAAATCCACTCACAAGGCTTTGGTCGGCCCGGGGCTATAGCAGAAGACACTTGCCCAAGGTGCCACGCAGTGGGACTGAACCCGGAACCATGTGATTGGTAAACAAGCTACTTACCACACAGAAGACAACATTTTGCAAGGAAAAATGCTTCAAATAAGGTGCAAAAAGAACCTTTTGTGATTTCATCACATCTTGCTCTCCAGAATTCTTTGCTGCTGGTAGAAATAAGCTACCGATAAAATGGCAAAATTATGTTGGTAATTTAGGTGCATACTTCGATTAACTGGATTGCTTTTTGTTGAGATAAAGTAAAATAAACTTTCAGTTCAAAATTGGACATTTCATTTTTAATGACCTGATATTTTCTGTGTGTGCTGTGAATTCATCTTGTTTAGCCCCCTATTTAGTTTTTGAGGTCTCACCAGTGCATTGTGAGCAGCCACTCATCTTTATCCCACAACACACTGAACAGCTAGTAGTCCTTATCCCACAATGCACTGAGTATCTATCACACTTGCTTTTAAACCCATAAAATTGAGATTCAAAATGAATGTTTTGGTTTATCAGACTTGTGCTTTCTACAATATGAGACATACTCTTTACTCTTTTCAGTCAGTTGACTGCGACCATACTGGAGCACCGCCTTTAGTCGAGCAACTCGACCCCGGGACTTATTCTTTGTAAGCCCAGTACTTATTCTATCGGTCTCATTTGCCGAACCGCTAAGTAACGGGGACATAAACACACCAGCATCGGTTGTCGAACAATGTTGGGGGGACAAACACAGACACACAAACACACACACATACATATATATATATATATATATACATACATACAAATATACGATGGGCTTCTTTCAGTTTCCGTCTACCAAATCCACTCACAAGGCATTGGTCGGCCTGAGGTTATAGCAGAAGACACTTGCCCAAGGTGCCACGCAGTGGGACTGAACCCGGAACCATGTGGTTGGTAAGCAAGCTACTTACCACACAGCCACTACAACATATTAGCATAAAATACATTGACACTCCTAAACATAAAATGAAATGACTACATGATCAACAATATACTGTCCAATGACTACTGGGGCATGTAAGAAAAAAATGCCAGTTACAAGACTGTCTAAAGAGATACTCTGAACTTGAAGGCCAATATCCAAAAGGCACAATCAAGAAATGCTTCTGTGACTCCATCAATAAGCATTACAATGGATGTTTAGTTAGCTTTATTGGCAGAACCATTGCTGCACACTGGGCAAAATGCTTAGGGGCATTTCACCCATCTTTATGTTCTTAGTTCAAACATTGTTGGGGTCAGCTTTCGTCCTTTCAGAGTAAGTACCAGTTGTGCACTGGTGTCAATATAAAACTTTTCTGTTAAATTAAATGTTGTGGAAACCACAGCCATGTTTTTATATTAAAAAAAAGGCATATTCATAAACCTGGCTAATGCTTTTGTGAGAGATGCTAAAAACATCTGCAGTGAATTTGAACTTTCAACCATATGCTGGTATTTCAGTGCCTTACCTACTTGGTCTTTTGCCTTCACTTTTGTGGAATGTGTCTAGATGAAAATTCTTATTGTGGTAGGGACACTTCTGCATTTCTTTAACAAGAAATTGCCACGTCTCTGAAACTTCCTAAGCTTGCATTTGGGTTAAAAAAAAGGATTATCAACACATTTAAAACAATAGTTTTAATCTAGAAAAATTCATTTACATATTCTCTATAGTCTAAATTTTTAAAACTGCACTGTGTTTTAATTTGATACTCTAGAGAGTTTATATCTGTTGAGCATGTTCTTATTAAAAGACTGGCTGTATGGTAAGGTGCTTGCTTTGCCACAATATATGGTTTTGGAGCGGTACTTTAGC
This sequence comes from Octopus sinensis, assembly GCF_006345805.1. Taxonomy (NCBI): domain Eukaryota; kingdom Metazoa; phylum Mollusca; class Cephalopoda; order Octopoda; family Octopodidae; genus Octopus; species Octopus sinensis. Next base: position 118,922,740 of record NC_043002.1, on the reverse strand, counting down.
CAACAGCTGTGATAGAAGACTCTTGCTCAATGTAAGAATTGGGAATGAAATTTGGTAATCAGAAAATGTGTGGAAGCTTGTCAGGAATGTTGTTCATGTTCCTGGGTGCTTGACTTTATCTGTTTGAGTTTAACTGATTTGTGGGTGATGTTAGAAGCAGAGTCTTTTTTTTGCAAACTGTGCTGGTGGCACATAAAAAGCACCATCCGAATGTGGCCGATGCCAGCGCTGCCTCGACTGGCTCCAGTGCCAGTGGCACATAAAAAGCACCATCTGAACGTGGCCATTGCCAGTGCCGCCTTGGCTGGCTTCCGTGCTGGTGGCTCGTTAAAAGCTCCAACCGATTGTGGCCGATGCTGGACCCCCCCCCCCGGCACCTGTGCGGGTGCACGTAAAAAGCACCCACTACACTCACAGAGTGGTTGGCGTTAGGAAGGGCATCCAGCTGTAGAAACTCTGCCAGATCAGACTGGAGCCTGGTGCAGCCCCTGGCTTCCCAGACCCTGGTCGAACCGTCCAACCCGTGCTAGTGCGGAAAACAGACGTTTAAACGATGATGATGATTCTGGTCAGACCCGATTTGAGGATAATTTTCTCTCTTTCATCAGTCTTGCAGGCCTTGAATAAAGTTGTACATTCTGTCCTTTCTTCACTAAGTGATAAAAAGAAATTAGTTACAGATATACCTAGAAAGGTGAAATCTTAGGAAATAAGCTTAACAAGGGAGAGAAAAAGTGGTATTTATGGAACTAAATATTTTAATCTTTCATTCCTTTCAAAGTAATTTTGTTTAGTGGATTTATAATGTGAGTAAACTGAGATTTATTACTAATGACTATGACATAGTGTAAGAGAAACTTGTGTGGTGGGGGCGGTGAGCTGGCAGAAATGTTAGCACGCCGGGCGAAATACGTAGCCGTATTTCATCTGACGTTACGTTCTGAGTTCAAATTCCGTCGAGGTCGACTTTGCCTTTCATCCTTTCGGGGTCGATAAATTAAGTACCAGTTGGGGTTGATGTAATCGTTTTATTCCGTTTGTCTGTCCTTGTTTGTTCCCTCTGTGTTTAACCCCTTGTGGGTAGTAAAGAAATAGGGGGCTTGTAATAAGAATGTAAGAACACTTGTTAGTTATGTACTTAGAAAAGATCAATGTAGAATAAAGCTATTGAACTATAGCTAAATTATTGTTAAAGGATATATTGAAACCAATATTTTTTATTATATATATCTCCAATTTTGATATTATTTAACCTTAATTTTTTTTATTTCTCTTCCAGTCTCCGTATGAGGGAGGTGTTTTTAATCTAGAACTCTTTCTTCCGGAAGAATATCCTATGTCAGCACCAAAAGTGAGATTTCTGACAAAAATATATCATCCAAATATAGATAAACTTGGCAGGATATGTCTAGATATTCTAAAAGGTAAGCATTTATTTATTGTTGTTGTTGTTGTTTTGTGCCAGTATCAGAGTTTATTATTTGAGAAGTAGATTGCTAAAATCAGTAGCGTTTGGCAAGACCGTCGTTCATCCATCAACTTCTGATTCTAAGACCATTCAACTTCTGCAGGCAACTCCCTCCCCACAAATTGACTACTCCCTTCCCACAAAATGTCTAGATATGAACCTATTGGCACGTAAAATGCACCAATCCGACCGTGGCCGTTGCCAGCCTCGCCTGGCACCTGTGCAGGTGGCACGTAAAAAGCACCACTACACTCACGGAGTGGTTGGCGTTAGGAAGGGCATCCAGCTGTAGAAACATTGCCAGATAAGACTGGAGCCTGGTGCAGCCTTCTGGCTTCCCAGATTCCCGGTTGAACCGTCCAACCCATGCATGCATGGAGAACGGACGTTAAACGATGATGATGATGATGTAAATTAATGTGGCTTGCTTTTGATGTGTCTTCACAAAACTCCACTCTGGAGGTATTTTCTTCTAGGACTACTTTAATCCCTAAGTATTCAGATTACTGTCAAACCTAATGCTTATTTATTCACGTTATTTTGAATTAATCATGCATTATGTTGCAGTTTTGAGATTTTGATGATGTGACTATTTTTAGAATGATGTTTTAGGGTATGTGTGAGAGGCTGGATCTGGCTGGTTAGAATGTTTTGGCCACATGGTTATTTTGAATGCTATTCAGTTAAGAAAAGGGTATGTTTTGTCCAGAGATATTGGTACTAATGTTGACGTTTGGCTTATCTTTGTGGCACACAGTGGGTAACTATTGAGTACAAAGGGAAATAGTCAGTTAGACTAGGAGTGCAGGGCAGAAAGCCCAATAAAGGCCACTTGAGGGCTTTCTGTCCAATAGTGTTAAAACAAAACTAGGCAGCAACAACAACCACAGAGGCAGGCATCAGAGGTGAATGAAGACTCAGAGTACCACCAGTTGCAGCTCCATGGGTAGTTAGATTGAAAGAAAAGATAAGTGGAATTGTCTTTGCCTCTGTGTCACCAGTACAGTGGGAAGGGTGCTGAGTGATGAAATAGGGTACTGAGAACTCACAAATGCATAAGGCTAGCAAGTGACTCCTTGTAGCAGTTAGAATTGTCTTCAGATTATGGAGTGGAGATGTAGCTTGGAGAAAGGGAGGAAACTGCTTTGGGAAGTACATAAGGAAACGAATGGTCCTTGTCTAAAAAACAAATCCTCTGCAGAAAGGTATTGGACCTCCAGTAATGAGGACTTGATGCAGATTGAGCTGAAGAGGAGCAAAAGCACATTTTGATTATTGAGGAAGTGATTAGTACATTGGACAGCAATATGATACATTTTTGGTAAAAGCCCCACACAAGAAGTCTGACAGCAGCTGGATGGAAGCACTCCGTCGGTTACGACGACGAGGGTTCTGGTTGATCCGATCAACGGAACAGCCTGCTCGTGAAATTAACGTGTAAGTGGCTGAGCACTCCACAGACACGTGCACCCTTAACGTAGTTCTCGGGGATATTCAGCGTGACACAGAGAGTGACAAGGCCGGCCCTTTGAAATACAGGTACAACAGAAACAGGAAGTAAGAGTGAGAGAAAGTTGTGGCGAAAGAGTACAGCTGGATCACCCTCCCCCCTCTGCCGGAGCCTCGTGGAGCTTTTTAGGTGTTTTCGCTCAATAAACACTCACAACGCCCGGTCTGGGAATCGAAACTGCGGTCCTACGACCGCGAGTCCGCTGCCCTAACCAATGGGCCATTGCTAAAGATGTGCTGTTGTGAAAAACTTTGAGAGTCAGTCAAAACTAAAGATGTTGGCCGGCAGATTTGGTGAACCTAATTTGTAGAAGTTGGCTGGAGTGGTCAGTCTTGTGTGGGTGTTTTGATCTACCTACGTAAATGCTTCTCACCCATATATATATATATATATATAGGTAGGTGGTGTAGTGACGTCATTTTCCAGTGTGCGCACACGCAACGTCATTCTTCAGTGTGCGTGTGCGGGGCTGGAACCTTCTGGAAAGGCCTAAGGAAGTTCCCTCATGCACATGCGCAAGAGACTGGGGAAGAAATTTCTATCGCGTTCCTTGTTTAGCGTCGTTGACTTGAGACACGGCTATTGAAGTGAAAGGACGTGTTAAACGTGTGATCAGCCTATTCTCCTGTCCCAGACGCTTAGGATTTGACCTGCTCTGTTGCTGCTGAATTTGTTGTGAGGTTTATCTTACAAACGTTAAAGTTCAGCCTTGCTATATCGAACCAAGTGGATACCAATATACCAACGTACTTCTTTAGTAAATAAGAAAATAAAGAGTTATATATATTTTTAAGGTTGCGTTCTTGTTCCTGACTGGTAGTTTGTGGAAATTAAAGAAAGGAAATTGGTTGCACCCAAACAGTGTAAAGAATCAACCAGTTCTATTACAGTGGCATGTGAAAAACAACATTCGAGTGAGGTCGTTGCCAGTGCTGCTGGACTGGCCCCTCTGCAGGTGGCACGTAAAAAACACCATTTGAGTGTGGCTGTTGCCAGTACCACCTGACTTGCCCTTGTGCCGGTGGCACGTAAAAGCACCTTCTACACTCTCGGAGTGGTTGGCATTAGGAAGGGCATCCAGCTGTAGAAACTCAGCCAGATCAGATTGGAACCTGGTGCAGCCATCTGGCTGGCCAGTCCTCAGTCAAGCCGTCCAACCCATGCCAGCATGGAGAGCGGACGTTAGACGACGACGATGATGATGATGTACTAAACCTTTAACTTGTCTTAATATTGTTGACACCCTTACATTTGTTATATATATATATGGCATGACATTCTGCAGTCCCTTTTTTTTTTTTGTATGACATTTCTGTATTGTATGCTTGAGCTCTTGTGGCCAATGATGTTTATTTAGTTGAAGGAGTAAGGATGATGTTTGTGACCCCCCCCCCTTTTTTTTTTCCAGGTCCTCTCTCAGGTTGACCGGAAGATTCGTTTAGTTTATGTTCAACTTAAACTTTATAGATTGATGCTTATATGAAAGACATGAGCTGCAATAAAATTGACAAGAGCTGAACTCCTAGGAAAGATTGATTGGGAAACTTATTTAACCCTTTCGTTACCAACCCAGCTGAAACCGGCTCTGGCTCTTTAGTACAAATGTCTTGTTTTCAGAATTTTTTAATTAAAATCTTCTACCAAACCTTAGTCACAATTTATGTTCCTAACACCAGCTGAATGATAACTAAGTTATTTTACTAAATTCTTTGTTATATTTAAAGTGATTGAAAGAAACACAGAGCATCTCAAAATAATGACAGTAACGAAAGGGTTAATGCAGAGTTCTGGGAGAGAAATACAGATGAGAGCATGTTGTAGGTTTGGACAACAATAGAGAGCAGCTTGCTGGTTCAGAGGAGCAGAACACCATTTTAGTGAAAGTAAAAGTGTTCACAAAATGAAAGTACATCTGTGGGCTTTTGGTTGTAGTGAGGTGAATAATTTCTTTTACTTTTATATGTTGAAGTGGTTGGCATTATGATGGGCATCCAACCATAGAAACCATGTCAAAGCAGAGTTCAGTGCAATCCTGCCGAACTATCCAACCTTTTATGCTGGCATAAAAAACAGATGTTAAATGATGATGAGCCAGTATCTTTATGTATATAGCGGCTGCAATGTTTTAGATAGCTAATGTTCCACTTGTGCCTCATAGAGAGTCAGTAACCGTCTAGTTTTTGGAAATGCAAATTTGGTTTTGTATATTGGGTTGCTATGAGAGATCATATGAGGTTTAACATGTGTATTGAGTTAGAGAGGGTATAGTGCAAGGCTTGTGCCTTGATATATTTGTGGTGATAGTATTTTTATGTCAAAGGAAATAAGATTATCATATCTCCTAAAATTATCACTAGCTTTGAAGAATTTCTGATGGATTTTTCTTTAAATATTAACACTTTAGCATCCAGATTATTCTGTTAAATGCAGTGCTTGTTCACATTGTTTTGAATTAATCATGCATATTCTACAGCTTCAAGATTTTTATGATGGGGTAGTTTATTTTTAGAATGACTTTGTAGAGTAGGTGTATGTATGTTGGTGGAGGCATATCTGTTCAGTTTGAATATAAAGCAGGTAGAATATTTTGGCTGTATAGATCTAACAGTTAATAGTATTCAAAACTTTGAAAATGCCAGATATAGTTTTGGACTGAAGCTGTTGAAAGACTTGAATGATTTAAATTCAAATTTATACATGACTATAGTCTGTTGCACACTTGAAACTAAATTTATAACACCACTAAATTTGTTAGACTCCATAAAAGTATTTCCTTTTTTTAAGCTTTTTATTGATAATCATCTCAACAATTTCAAGTACTTTAGGGAATTTTTGGCTTTTTTTTTCAGTAGAGTTAGACAGAATCTTGCACATTAGATTTGATATTTATTATTTAATTTTACACAATGAATAAACAGGGTTGGCTTTTGGGGTCAAGTTTATCTTGTGTTCATCACTATTTTAGCACATGTGTGTTTGTATGAACTTGGTTGCTGGCAATATTTCAAACATTCATTGTATTCACACAAGAGAAGTCATTCTTGATTGTATAATGGATGTAATAACATATTGTATATCAGACCATTTGTAATTATAGCAGATGTTCTAGCAAGAACCATTGCTTTTTGCTTAAATTTTATTCTGGTTATTTTATATTCATTTCTTCATGTTAGTTTGTTTGAAGTGGTTGTTACTTTTTTCTTTTTTTTTTTTTTTTTTGTGAGGAACTGTGTTACATTTGCATACCTTTCTGGTTGATATACTCACTCAGCTGTAACTATGCGTAGGTACAGCACAACAATAGTTGAAGTAAATTTAAGAGAAAATTGATTAGGTGTTTAATTAAAAAAAAATTCCTAGTGTCATCATCATCATCGTTTAACGTCCGTTCTCCATGCTAGCATGGGTTGGACGGTTCGACCGGGGATCTGGGAAGCCAGAAGGCTGCACCAGGCTCCGGTCTTATCTGGCAATGTTTCTACAGCTGGATGCCCTTCCTAACGCCAACCACTCCGTGAGTATAGTGGGTGCTTTTTACGTGCCACCTGCACTGATGCTAGGCGAGGCTGGCATCGGCCACGGTCGGATTGGTGCATTTTACGTGCCACCTGCACGGAAGCCAGTCGAGGCGGCACTGGCTTCGGCCACGATTCAGATGGTGCTTTTTACGTGTATTATTAACATTTTTAACATTTTCTTAATTTTTATTGACTATTGTTGGTTTACCAATCGACTGTTACCGTAGTACCAGCCATCTCATTTTGTATGATTACTTTAAATGTTTCAGATAAATGGAGTCCAGCATTGCAGATTCGTACTGTTCTTCTGTCTATTCAAGCACTACTCAGTGCCCCAAACCCAGATGATCCCTTAGCAAATGATGTAGCAGAACAATGGAAACTAAATGAGGCAGCAGCAATTCAGAAAGGTGACTTAACCAAGTTCTTTATCAATGTTGTTTTCACATTTTTATGATACATATTCTTTTACTCTTTTACTTGTTTCAGTCATTTGACTGCGGCCATGCTGGAGCACTGCCTTTAGTCGAGCAAATCGATCCCGGGACTTATTCTTTGTAAGCCCAGTACTTATTCTATCGGTCTCTTTTGCCGAACCGCTAAGTGACGGGGACGTAAACACATCAGCATCGGTTGTCAAGCAATGCTAGGGGGGACAAACACAGACACACAAACACATGCATACATACATATATATATATATATATATATATATATATATATACGTATATACGACAGGCTTCTTTCAGTTTCTGTCTACCAAATCCACTCACAAGGCATTGGTCGGCCCGGGGCTATAGCAGAAGACACTTGCCCAAGATGCCACGCAGTGGGATTGAACCTGGAACCATGTGGTTGGTAAACAAGCTACTTACCACACAACCACTCCTATTATATTTTAATTTAATGTGTTTATACAGTTCTGAATGAGCCAATATATTGGAGAAAGAGTAGCTTTCTTTTCTTTAAGTAGTGGCAAAGATTGTTACAAGTTCTTAACAGTAGTGATAGAGACAGTTTGCTACTGTAAGCAGTGACAGAATCCTATAATTGACTGGCACTTTATGTTGCATTGCTTCATTATGATTCTGTTGATAGCTTCTAGAGAGAAAATAACTACTACCAAATGGTATTATTATGCAAGATGCTTCCAGAGCAGCACTAATTTGTATCTGAACTCTGGAATAAGTTTTTTTTTGGATATCCCTTTCCTTCTTCGCTCTGTGAAATTAGTGATTATTTTAATTTTTAGTTATTAAAACATTTCAAAAGCACTTTTAGTGTAGGAAATTTAAAATAATTATCTTATTGAAAAATCTTTTTTGTTTTTTAAACTTTGTTCAAGGTTAAGAGGTCCAATATAAAAATCAGTATTGAAATTAAGGTATCTTTTATCGTTGGCTTGTTTCACTCATTAGACTGTGTCCATGCTGGAGCATCATCTGGAGCAGTTTTAGTCAAACAAGTCAACTCTAGTACTTAGGTTTCTAATTCTTAAGTCTGGTACTTATTCTATTGGTTTCTTTTGCTGAACTACCTTATGGGGATGTAAACAAACCAATATGGATTGTCAGGTGGTGTCTGTGGTAAATACAGACACAAATTCATGTTTGTGTGTCTGTATGTATTCATACATGATCGGCTTCCATGCAAATTCTGTCTACCAAATGCTATCACAAATCATTGGTTGGCCAGGGGCTATAGCAGAAGACACTTGCACAGGGCGCAGAGATATTCATGAAAGAGCAAATAGGAAAATATAGCTAAAGAGAACCAATAGTTTAGTTGAGATAGTAAGGGAATTGAGGCTAATGATGTACATTAGTCCTGGAGTTGAAATAATTCTGCTTAAATTACTAGTAGGCAGATAATCACTCAAGATTATTATTTAGAAAAGAAGTATTGTTTCATATCGTATCAAGAACAATTTGTAGATTATCTGTTATGAAAGCAAAATACAAGTACAATATCAATTTTGTGGAACCTTTGGTTCCAGAACACTTCAGGATTACTGACTTTTTTCACAATAGGGGCGATCACCTCTAAATTAAGTATTGAATTTATTTAAATAATTAGATGAAATACAGGTATCTATACATCAATATAGATATCATCATCATCATCGTTTAACGTCCGCTTTCCATGCTAGCATGGGTTGGACTGTTCGACTGGGGTCTGGGAAGCCAGAAGGCTGCACCAGGCTCCAATCTGATCTGGCAGTGTTTCTACAGCTGGATGCCCTTCCTAACGCCAACCACTCCGTGAGTGTAGTGGGTGCTTTTTATGTGCCACCGACAGGTGCCAGACGAGGCTGGCGAACGGCCACGCTCGGATGGTGTTTTTTACGTGCCACCGACACAGGTGCCAGACGAGGCTGGCACGGCCACGATCGGATGGTGTTTTTTATGTGCCACCGACACAGGTGCCAGACGAGGCTGGCGAATGGCCATGCTCAGATGGTGTTTTTTACATGCCACCGGCACGGAGGCCAGGCAAGGCTGGCACGGCCACGATCGGATGGTGTTTGATACATGCCACCAGCATTGTTTATTAATAGTGTACTATGCAAGGCACTATAAAACACAGCAGCCCAGTAAACCTAATCTGACCGAAACGGAAATTTGAAGCTCCTGCTCATAAATTAGTGCAGATTATAAGAAAGTTCTAGACCATCAGTGTGCAGCAAGTTGGTGTTGTATCCATATTTAAATGCTTGTGTTCATGATGGAATTAGAGAAAGAAATGGGATTAAGGTCTAGATATATTTTGGAACAATGATGAGAAAGAACAACAAGGATGGCATTGAAATGAATTGTGTGTTCTGTTAGATACACACAAAGAAATTTTAAGTTTTGAATTTAAATGTCTTATGTTGTTTAACCCTTTAGTGTTCAGAATACTCTGTTAAATGGAATACTTTTTCACTCAAATTGTTTTGAATTAATCATGCATTATCTTATATCTTTGAGGTTTGAATGATGTGATTACTTATTCTTAGAATGTCACTGTAGGTTAGGTGTGAGAGGCTAGATATCGCCAGTTTGAATATAAAACATGTATAATATATTGGGCCGGATTAAACACTAAAGGGTTAATCACGATTTAGCAGCCAACATAATCAAAGGTGACCATGTGAATGGCTGTATGTGGAATTACGTGAGCTGGTTGATTATTGCAATAATTGTAAGCTGCTAAATTTTGTACTGTGGAAGATAGATATTTAAGAAATAAATTCAATCTCTTATTTTATTGAAGAGTAGTATATTCTAAACTGAGACTACAATCTTATGATGTTTGATGTTTCAGTTGCATTTCACCTTTGTATTTTCTGTATGTTTTTAAATATATTGTATAAAGATTTTGGTGGAATCCTGGAGTTATCCAATCTTATTTAATCCTAAATACCATTCCAATCTTCATGCAGTCCTTTGTCATTACAGAGACAGTTGGATTTGCTCTTTGTAACTTAATTTTAAAATGTCAAAGTTGTCTAACATTCCATTGTCTTTTCAAAATATAGGAAATAATTTAACCCTTTCGCTACCAACCCGGCTTAAACCGGCTCTGGCTCTGTAGTACAAATGTCTTGTTTTCATAAGTTTTGAATTAAAATCTTCCACCAAACCTTAGTCACAATTAATGTTCCTAACACTAGCTGAATGATAACTGAGTTATTTTACTAAATTCTTTGTTATATTTAAAGCAATTGAAAGAAACACAGAACATCTCAAAATAAATACAGTAACAAAAGGGTTAAGAGATTTGAGATGTGTGTTTGAATAGCTCTGAAATTGAAGTGTTCAGTAGATTGCCAGTTAAAAAAATTTTCGAAAAGAATTTATAGTATTCGGTTATTGTCAAGATTCCTTAATTTATTGTGGATTTTATTGTATTTTTTTCCTGCAGCTCGTGAATGGACTCAGCTTTATGCTCAGAATACTGTGTGAGCTGCAAAGAAATATCAGCTGATGTGGCAGCAAGAGACAGTAAAATGATGACGACAATGACACAAGACAGCAACGATGACTATAATATCACCAATTTGAAAACAAACAAAACACAACAAAACAAAACTAAACAAACAAGCAAAAAAAAAGAGTTCCGCCTGGTGTCACATCTGTCCAGGACTTTGAGCAATGGCTGTTGCTTTCTATAAATAGTATTTGGTTTTAGTCGGTAGGTCCTTCTTCCCACTTTCTTGGGCCTGTGATATGTGCTGCATCCATATCCCTCATCCTTACCGACTGACAGATGGACCAGACAGTGCAGCATAAAACAGTGGACTTCTGCCCCTCCCCACGACACATCTATCAATTGGCTGTTTGCCAAAGATGGCCTACACAAGTGGTCCGCTGACCACTTCAATTTCCACTATTACCACTGCTGGCTGCAACACAATTTTAAAAAAATATTAAAAAAAAATAAAATAAAAATAACTATATATATATGTATATGTGTGTGTATGTATATATATATATAATATATATATATATATATAATATATATATATATATATATATATATGTATATATATATATATATATAAAATTATATAGAAAAATCTATAATAAAATAATTTCAAAAAGAAATCAGGTTCCCCCCATCCTTTTTTTCTTTTTCTTATTTGTTTGTTTCCTTACACAATTTTTGAAAGCAGATTTTGGAGAACCAACCAATGTTAATTTAACTGGTTGGTTGTTGGATTTGAAAGAAATTATCTCCCATTTACTGTTTCTAAGCTGATATTGTAGTTTGCAGAGTGACAGTTCCACTCCCAATTCTCTACAGCTGATTTACTTGAAATAAAAACATCTAATTATTACTGCTAGCTAGTGTGGTTTCTCTCTCTTCACTCTCAGCTATTTCATTCCATAGATTAACAGGGGAGGGAAAATTGTGTAAACTATATTGAAAAGTATTATTAAAAAAAAAAAAAAAAAATCTTATCACAAGTTATTTTAATACTCTATTATTAAACCAGTTTCATTCTTGTAGCTATTGCTCTAATTTTATATATATATAAAGGCAAATATTCTCTAGTCATCCTCATATAATTCATTCTTGGCTGAATTGTATTTCTATTTAAGTATTTAGGAATAAACCCCTTGGCCCTACTTTTTAATATTTGTGACTGAAAAAAAAATTGTAGAGAGGTGAACTGCTAATTGTTCTTATAAACATGAAGCTGTACTGTAATAGTCAATGTAGGTTTTTTTCAATTCTGATGATTTAAACAAGGTGAGATATTTTGTTCCATCCAGCTGATTAAACCAGTATATAATTTGAATTTTGGTGTTCACAAAAAAAAAAAAAGAAAAAAAAAATATAAAAAAAAATTAACAAATGATGCAACTTTGTTAGTTTTATTGTTTGAAGATGGCTTATTAACTGGCAAAAGCTGATTCTTTAAATTAAATCCTTCATCAAACCATCTCATGTTACCTCTGCTTCTGTAAGAAACTTTTCATTTGTTTGTTAAACAGCTTTGATGAAATATTAAAACTGAATCCAACTTTGTTTAACATTGAGTTTTTAATTTAAGCTTCTACAACCTTCAGTGTAGTTGGGAAAAAAACCCAACTTTTTTTTAATGATAGTATTTGTTAGCTTTGTGTGCATATAAATTTCATTATTCTGTTTGATGAGTGAATAATTTCTTACATAGTCAATTGAATGCCACTTAAAAGTCTTCTTTCTACTAATTTTTGATCTTGTTTTGGTTTTTATTATACAGGATGCGATTTGTCATAGAAAATCTTGTTCTTTAAGAGAACAAAAAAGGGAGAAATTTTAGCCTGTATTTTCTTAAATATAGCAATGTGTGTTATCTGTTGAAAATTGTTCAGACTTCAGTATATTCAGACAAAGCTGTGAAAAATGGAATCTTACATTTTTACTCTCAAATGACAATGGAAGCACTCCATCGGTTACGACGACGAGGGTTCCAGTTGATGCGAAACAACGGAACAGCCTGCTCGTGAAATTAACGTGTAAGTGGCTGAGCACTCCACAGACACGTGTACCCGTAACGTAGTTCTCGGGGATATTCAGCATGACACAGAGAGTGACAAGGCCGGCCCCTTGAAATACAGGTACAACAGAAACAGGAAGTAAGAGTGAGAGAAAGTTGTGGTGAAAGAGTACAGCAGGGATCACCACCATCCCCTGCCAGAGCCTCGTGGAGCTTTTAGGTGTTTTCGCTCAATAAACACTCACAACGCCCGGTCTGGGAATCGAAACCGCGATCCTATGACCGCAAGTCCGCTGCCCTAACCACTGGGCCATTGCGCCTCCACTTTCAAATGACAATATACAAATACTGAATTCAATATAGAATGAAAAAACAAACAAAACAAAACTATATTTTATGCTTTTATTTTGCAGATTATGAAGTACTTTTATATTTGACTTTTTAAAATTTACTGTTAGTATAGTGGTTTATATATTTCCTTGACAAAATTTCTTCAGAACTAAACTGAATCTAGTTCTGAAGTGTTTTGTGTGTTGAAATGATATTTTGTGCCCTTGAGTTGAGCATGTAATTATCATTTCTGATCTGACGTTACAGACTACTTCTGGGGATTCAGGGGAAGGTCGTGACTGAGCCAAACATTGATTAAACAATCAACAAAATTATCCATCATGTCTCTGCTGTGATGAGGAGTTGGGGCCACTCGCAGCTTTTCTTCTCCTTGGGGAACTGTAGGATAGTTAATTGCTTGTACATAGATGTTGTGTTTGGACATCAGTTCATTGCAGATGGTGGTTGCCATTTTTGGATCTCCTATCTGTATATGAAATAAAGAAATCCACCAATTAGAGTTATTAAAGTGCATTATTAAAATTCGATTTACAGAGAATATTAATCTACCAATAACTTAGTTTTACTTTATCTCAAAGTGTTGGATAGACTTTTCATTAATAGGTGTTTTTACTGTTACCAGCTTCTTGGTAGGAGTGAAACTTAAATCTCTAAGACTCTTATATGATCTTTCAGCAATAGTCGACCCATTTAAAAGACTTTTAAAAATCTTGAGTAATAACTCAAGTATAAGTGATATCTGGTTAAGATTCAGAATGAAAATTATTTCTTTACTACCCACAAGGGGCTAAACACAGAGGGGACAAACAAGGACAGACATAGGTATTAAGTCGATTATATCGACCCCAGTGCATAACTGGTATTTATTTAATCGACCCCGAAAGGATGAAAGGCAAAGTCGACCTCGGCGGAATTTGAACTCAGAATGTAGCGGCAGACGAAATATGGCTACGCGTTTCGCCCGGCGTGCTAACGTTTCTGCCAGCTCGCCGCCTTATACCATGGTATTTAGCAACTGCTTAGCTGGATCTGTGTTTTTTTCTCCCCTTTCATTTTAAAATTGGTTTTCTGAAATATTTAGTTTGAATGTAGTAAAACAAGATATTTTTATTTTTGCATTCAAGGTTATATATTCTACTTGTACTGCAATCTTGTTACACATTAACCTACCGTCTTTCCGTGGATGCAGGCTCAGAGTAAGCTGAATAAATTGATCAGGGTTCCTAGACAATATCATCATCATCGTTTAACGTCCGTTCTCCATGCTAGCATGGGTTGGACGGTTCGACCGGGGATCTGGGAAGCCAGAAGGCAGCACCAGGCTCCAGTCTTATCTGGCAATGTTTCTAATATATAAAACATAATTGAATACTTAAATTCCTCTCTGATTCTGTGATACTGGGAAAAGCATAAACACCAGTGTTTAATCCTGTCTTTTTTCCCCCATTCCACATTCACTATATCCTTTGTAAGTGTAAATCTTAGAAAATTGAAAGGATTTTTACAGATGTTTTGCTTTAAATATTAGACACCAAGCATTTTATTGCTTGACTGGATTCTAAATTTTGTTTTTACATCTATACAATAAGCTTGTTTCAAAAGAAAAAGTCAAAAACAAATACTTTGCTTACATGTATGGGAATAATATGACTGGGACACTGTACGGCTGGGATACCAATTTCCAATAATCTATCTCTGAGATATTTGACATTAGATTGGTGTTTCGATCTTAGCATTCTTCCTTCATCATTCCTGAGAATGCGAATAGCTGCAGTGGCCCCAGCCAGTATTGTTGGTGGCAAAGATGTGGTGAAGATGAAACCTGATGCGTAGCTTCGAATCATATCAATAGCTTGTGCAGTACTAGCAACATAACCACCAATGTTACCAAAAGCTTTTCCTGTATGATAGAATAGAAAGAATTTTGACTACATAAGAAATATTTCTTTTTGATCAGAATATTGACATGAGAAAAGAAAAGAAAAAAAAACTCAGAAAGGTTAGAATTTGTACAACCCTGTCATTACAAGGATGTGAAACTATAGCTACATTTTAATTTTTTAATATATATGTATATAACATTAGGCACGATGCCAAATTTTGGTGGTTTGGTTTAAGAGATTAAATAATTTCCTAAAAGTATTTGAACTCTGGACAAGTTGGAGACAAACTTTCTCTGGGTTTGGGCAAAGAAGTAAGATTCAAATTCCTACAGCTTGGTATCTTTACAAAAAGTATATGAACCTGTTTGAAATGAGGAAACTAGTTTGTAACAATAAGTTGAAAATATGTAGAGAATTAATCAGTTTGTGTTTAGAGACTTGTCTTTTTTTTATGATAAGTGTCAATTCAGGACCCGCTCTCCCACCGAGTAAACTGGAGTTTCCTATGCTGGGCAGTTCCTTAAGATTTTTATAACCTTGATGCGAGAGAGAAACAGGCAGTTCATAAGATCATTAGTTACTATTTCTTTACTACCCACAAGGGGATAAACACAGAGGGGACAAACGGATTGAGTCAATTATATTGACCCCAGTGCGTAACTGGTACTTATTTAATCGACCCCAAAAGGATTAAAGGCAAAGTTAACCTCGGTGGAATTTGAACTCAGAACGTAACCCAGACGAAATACTACTAACGATTCTACCAGCTCGCTGCCTTTTCATAAGATCATTAGTTACTGTTGTGCTTCCCCATTGCTCCCATTCATTAATTCATGTAAACCTGAAAGCTTTTATTTTAATGGTTTTTTTGTTTGTTTTTCAGTCCTAATATAGGTTAGATCAGCTATATTTAGCACCCAGTTCCAGCTAGTTGTACAAAGCTGGTCAATCCAGTTCAACCAGCTGTTGTATTAGTTTTAACTGCAATGTAATTACTTGTCTACCATAGTTAATGAAATGTAGCCAACCACCACCACCGGCAGTGGTGTCTTCAGTATTGTGTTGAAATTACTGTTCATTGAAATTAGTTATTTTAGTGGGACTCACAGATGGCTGCATTGATACAATGCCAGCATTTTTACATCAACAGTTTATGATCCTCACCCTGACATTGCTTTTTCGTGGACTAGAATACTTTCAGAAATACATACCATGAGAAACAGGAAGTATTAGAAAGGAATTTTTTTTTTCTCATTATCTCGAAGTGACCGAGTTTATGCCCTTAAATTGATTTTTGTTACATTAATTTGGGCTCTCCAGCTTTTTAAATGTACGCTAGAAAACTCAACAAAACAATGAATTACGGAACATGAATTTATTTCGATGGTTAAAATTCTCATTAGAAATGGCTTAGGAAAATAATCTCAAGACTTTAGTTATTATCTTAAAGGCAGAGAGCTGGCGGAATTGTTAGCATGCCAGGCAAAATGCTTCATGGTATTTTACCTGTCTTTACATTCTGAGTTCACATTCTGCCGAGGTTGACTTTGCCTTACATCCTTTCAGGGTCAATATAATCGATTACCCCCCCCCCCCCCACCAAAAAAAAAAAAATTTCAGGCCTGTGCCTTTAGTAGTTACTGTGAGTTAATTACACATTTGCTGATTGTAAGTAAAAGTCTCACTTTCGTACAGCTGGTGTCCTTTGCTTCCACTCAACCATGAAAGCATGTCTGGGTTTTGAGGTATACTCTTTTACTTGTTTCAGTCATTTGACTGCGGCCATGCTGGAGCACCACCTTTAGTCGAGCAAATCGACCCTGGGACTTATTCTTTGTAAGCCCAGTACTTATTCTATCGGTCTCCTTTGCCGAACCGCTAAGTGACGGGGACGTAAACACACCAGCATCGGTTGTCAAGCAATGCTAGGGGGACAAACACACACACACATATATATATATATATATATATATACATATATACGACAGGCTTCTTTCAGTTTCCGTCACCCAAATCCACTCACAAGGCATTGGTCGGCCCGGGGCTATAGCAGAAGATACTTGCCCAAGATGCCATGCAGTGAGACTGAACCCGGAACCATGTGGTTGGTTAGCAAGCTACTTACCACACAGCCACTCCTGCGCCTATATGTTGCACCATCTTTGTAAACAAAAAGTCATTCAGTGTTGTCTGCTTCCCATTCTCTCTCATCACGTTTGCTCAGAATGGGAGAGATTATTACCTTGCTAGGGAGCGAGTAAGGGTTTTGGCTTGAGAAAGGTGGTCCTACAGCTGTAGGAAACTCCAATCCACTTTACTCTCACCTGACATGTTCAAGCATTAAAATGATGATGATGAAATTACCTTTTCAGTCCCAGGTCAGCCTTGAAATAGCCAATACAGGTAAACATTTATATCATAGATTTATTATTCGTCCGTTGCCAGCCTCGCCTGGCCCCTGTGCCGGTGGCACGTAAAAGCACCATCCATTCGTGGCCGTTTGCCAGCCTCGCCTGGCCCCTGTGCCGGTGGCACGTAAAAGCACCATCCATTCGTTGCCGTTTACCAGCTCCGTCTGGCACCTGTGCAGGTGGCACGTAAAAAGCACCCACTACACTCACGGAGTGGTTGGCATTAGGAAGGGCATCCAGCCGTAGAAACACTGCCAGATCAGACTGGGTCTGATGCAGCCTTCCGGCTTCACAGACCCCAGTTGAACCGTCCAACCCAAACTAGCATGGAGAACGGACGCTAAATGATGATGACATTGCTTTGTTGAGCATCTCACTGCAAATTGCCATGCAGGGAGACTAATTAATTACTCAGGTGGTTTATATTTCTGAGCAGGATACTTTATTCTACATTGTTTTAGTTCATCTAATTGCAGAGATACTAAATTATCAAGTGTTCATCGCTGACAGATAATAAGCTACAGCTGAGTTTGTCCTTGTAGAACTAAATTATTAATAATAGTAAAGTTGGAGATAGGCGCAGGAGTGACTGTGTGGTAAGTAGCTTGCTAACCAGCCACATGGTTCCGGGTTCAGTCCCTCTGCGTGGCATCTTGGGCAAGTGTCTTCTGCTATAGTCCCGGGCCGACCAATGCCTTGTGAGTGGATTTGGTAGACGGAAACTGAAATTAGCCTGTCGTATATATGTATGTGTGTGTCTGTGTTTGTCCCCCTAGCATTGCTTGACAACCGATGCTGGTGTGTTTACGTCCCCGTCACTTAGCGGTTCGGCAAAAGAGACCGATAGAATAAGTACTGGGTTTACAAAAGAATAAATCCTGGGGTCGATTTGCTCAACTAAAGACGGTGCTCCAGCATGGCCGCAGTCAAATGACTGAAACGAGTAAAGAGTATAACAAATGTTGACACCCAAGAAATTTTAAATCAGCTCCTTTAATTTAGGCTAATCCAGGAATTTTAAATATACGATTAATGAAAAGTAGGATGCAAAGTGGAGGAAGTCTGATCATTGACAGCCGAGTGACAAACTGTAAGAGATTCTCATTGAGAAATAATGTCGCCAGAGAAATGTAACTTTTTTTTTTTTTTATTTCGTGGTTATCTCCCCTGCTCTTATTGGAGGGATTAATCACTTTCTTTTTCTCTCAACGAGTAATTTGGATTGACATTGAAGCAAAAAAAATTATGGTTCTATTTCTGTTTCAGGCACCGCACCCATGGGTATCTTCTTTCTCTAAAGGTCGAAAACTCAATTACTCTTTTTACTCTTTTACTTGTTTCAGTCATTTGACTGCGGCCATGCTGGAGCACTGCCTTTAGTCGAGCAAATTGACCCCAGGACTTATTCTTTTGTAAGCCCAGTACTTATTCTATCAGTCTTTTTTGCCGAACCGCTAAGTGACGGGAACGTAAACACACCAGCATCGGTTGTCAAGCAATGCTAGGGGGACAAACACACACACATACACATATATACGACAGGCTTCTTACAATTTCCGTCTACCAAATCCACTCACAAGGCATTGGTAGGCCCGAGGCTATAGCAGAAGGCACTTGCCCAACATGCCACGCAGTGGGACTGAACCTGGAACCATGTGGCTGGTTAGCAAGCTACTTACCACACAGCCACTCCTGTGCCTAACTTGTAGCCTATAAGTTACATAATTGTTATCCTTTTTTCCTGGAATGGACAGGCCTTTTCCAACAATTATCTTGCCACTTTTTTGCAATCCCTTGTCACTCTACCCATTGGGTAGTTTGGTACTACTTTACTCAGTAATCTTTCATATACATCACATTCTTACAAAGCTGATTCTATTTATAGCTCAACTGTGTACTGTCATGCATGACAATACAATTGAACAGGGGCAATCAATGCCCTCCTTTGGCAACCATGCAATATTGCACTTTATGCACAAGTATCAGATGATCTTTCCTTCATTTGGAATCCTTTTGTCACCAGCAAAGAGGTATTATGCTCTTCACCTTTTCTCCTTAACTCTGTCATGGTTGATGTTGGCCTCACATAACAGGCACCAATGCCAGTAGCAAGTAAGAAGCACCTTCCAAACGCTGGGACTCATGGAAGCCATAAGGGACCAAGACCTTTGGCGATAACTGTGCTTGAACCAAGTGAAATCGTAGTTGTGGCCAATGCTAGGGCTGTGTAACTGGCACCGGTGGCATGTAAAAAGCACCCATTATACTCTTGGAGTGGTTGACATTAGGAAGAGCATCCAACTGTAGAAACCATTCCTAATCAGATTGGAACCTGGTGCAGCTCTCTCACTGGACATAATATAGTAAGGACATTTTACCTGCATCGAACAATCACTTCCTAGAGTTTAAGGGAAGCAACTTGGTTAGACATGGAATTTGACCCACAAGTTTTAACTATTATTCTTTTCTACAAGGCCCGAAATTTGGGGGGAGGGGGCCAGTCGATTAGATCGATTCCCTGTACGCAACTCTTACTTAATTTATCGACCCCAAAAGGATGAAAGGCAAAGTCGACCTTGGCGGAATTTGAACTCAGAACGTAAAGACTGATGAAATACCACTAAGCATTTTGCCCGGCATGCTAACGTTTCTGCCAGCTTGCCGCCTTGTTTTAATTATTATTACATTAATTGTTAGCAAACCAGACAAAACGTTATCCATTTTAGCAACAGCCAAAGATGAAATAGTATATTGTTTAACATGCTGAGAGTTGCTGAAGCATGGAACAAACTGCCGGCATCAGTTGTTAGTTGTCGGAGCACTGCATCCTTCAAAACTTCCATGCTTTCTGAGATTCGCCAACACTACACCTGATTTTCTCCCCTCCATATATACACAAGCATGTATCTGACTCATGCATTGTTTGCTTTCCAGACATTTGTACATTACTGCATGTACTCTGACAAGTTGTGGTGCACCTGAGCACTGTATACAATAATTTCATTATTATTATTATTATTATTATTATTTTATTTTACTTAAAAATTAAATAAGATAAAATGTCGTTTAATACTTAAAGTGTTTCTCTGTCAATATTCTTTTACCAGTTTCAGTCACTGGATAGCAGCTATGATGGATTTTTGTTTTCAAAGAATTTAATCAGTTATATTAAATTTAGTACATTAGTACTTAATTTACCAAGACCCCCCCAAAAAAAGGCCTCTATTTGGACATGAAATATTGGAATCCTATATCACATTGATTCCGTTATCCTCCATCAATATACGACCCCACTATCCTTTTACTATTTCTTTTACTTGTTTCAGTCATTTGACTGTGGCCATGCTGGAGCACTGCCTTTAAGGGTCTTTTAGTTGAGGAAATTAACTCAAGGACTTGTTCTTTATAAGCCTAGTACTTATTCTATTGGTTTCTTTTGCTGAACTGCTAAGTTATGGGGACATAAACACACCAACATCGGTTGTCTAGTGATGGTGTGGGGTGGGGCAGACACACACACATATGTGTGTGTATATATATATGTGTGTGTATCATCATCATCATCATCGTCGTTTAACATCCGTTCTCCATGCTAGCATGGGTTGGACGGTTCGACCGGGGTTCTGGGAAGCCAGAAGGCTGCACCAGGCTCCAGTCTAATCTGGCAATGTTTCTACAGCTGGATGCCCTTCCTAACGCCAACCACTCCGTGAGTGTATATATATATATATATATATATACATATATACGACAGGCTACTTTCAGTTTCTATCTACCAAATTCACTCACATGGCTTTGGTCGGCCTGAGGCTATTGTAGAAGACACTGGCCCAAGGTTCCACACCGAGGGACTGAATCTGGAACCATGTGGTTGGGAAGCAGGCTTCTTACCACACAGCCACGCCTGTGCTTGTATATATATTCTGAGGGGTTTCCGCAGTTATCTTCTACCAATTTCCCAAGACTTTGTTGACTTGAAGCTAAGGTAATAAAGTTTTACATGAAGTATCATTCAGTGAGAAGGAACCTAGAAATACTTGCTTGTGGAGTAAACTTCTTAGCTTTACAGTCATGGCTGTGCTTTTAAGAAAATTGTGAGAGTTTTACATTGAGTTTACTGATTGTTGTGTTGACAATCTTTTATCTTTTGTTTCAATCATTGGACTGTGGCCATACTGGAGCACTGTCTTAAAAGGTTTTGGTCAAATAAACCAACATCCAGTACTTATGTTTTAAAGTCTGATACTTATTCTATTTGCTGTACTGCTAAGTTACACACAAATAAATTAATACCAGTTACCACACACACACACATACACATACATACGCAATGGGCTTCTTTTAGTTAGTTTTTATCTACAAAATCAACTTACAAAACTTTGGTTGGCCTGGGGCTGTAGTAGAAGAAACTTAGCCAATGTGCCACACAGTGGAACCGAATCCGTAACTCTGTGGCTGGGAAGCAAACTTCTTTCTACACAGCCACACATTATTATCTACTACAGAATTATTTAACATAAGCTCAACAATGCATGAATAAAAGCACAAAACCAGAGGACAACATCCTGATGAATGCACTCTAGTGGTAAAACTATTTTGTTTTGAAGAATTACCTAAAGTCCCAGTGATTAAATCCATTTTATGCATGACTCCATCTCTTTCACCAATGCCAGCTCCATTCTCTCCATAAAGACCAACTGCATGGACTTCATCCACAAATGTCAATGCTCCATATTTATGGGCAATATCACAGAGTTCCTCAAGAGGACACACAGCACCTGATGTAGAAATAAAATAAGACAACATTGTATAAAATGAAATATAAAGTTCCTTCTTAATGCAATTTAGTTTTTGTATTGTATTGAATAACTGTTGACTTGTTATTTGGATGGCTGCTCTCTTCTCATTCTGAACTTGTAGACATAATTCATTACTTTGTGGGTATAAATGAGAAAGTTTGAATCCTAGTTACACTCTACAAAGTCAGCAATTTGGATTTTGAATACTGTTTCAAATGAGTAAGGCACTGTTGATTCTGCACAAAACCCATTTGGTATGAGACACTTTTGCACAGAAAATATTTTGTTTTTCTTCTACATAAGAATCGTGGCCGATGCCAGCGCCGCCTCGACTGGCTTCCATGCCGGTGGCACGTAAAAAGCACCATCCGAATCGTGGCCAATGCCAGTGCCGCCTCGACTGGCTTCCGTGCCGGTGGCACGTAAAATGCACTAATTCGACTGTGGCCGTTGCCAGCTCCGTCTGGCACCTGTGCGGGTGGCACGTAAAAAGCACCCACTACACTCAAGGAGTGGTTGGCGTTAGGAAGGGCATCCAGCTGTAGAAACACTGCCAGATCAGACTGGGCCTGATGCAGCCTTCTGGCTTCACAGACCCCAGTTGAACCATCCAACCCATGCTAGCATGGAGAACGGACGTTAAACGATGATGATGATGATGATGATGATAAGAACTAAACGATTTTTATTTATTGGCATGAACTATAGCAGGAGCAAATAAAAACAGACATTCATAATTACTAACTGAAAAGTTGAAAGCTTCATTTTGTGATATTTAAAATAAATCTTTTGTCAATAATAATAATCTTTTCTTTGTATGCATGGCATGTAAATATGAGACAACTCCATATTCTATCTCTTTCATTTATCATTTCAATAAATTTTAATAGTTCTGATTGTCTGTCTGTTTCTCTGTCTGTGTTAAGTCTATGGCACTCAGTTGACCCATTCCATCAAGATTGGTAGCTGAAGACAGGAATAAAACAGAACTCATGTCTTGCAGTAGGACAACAGTCCATTAAAGACAAAGTGTACTGTAGTAGTTACCACGAGAGAAACTCTCACCTCAGCCTTCTGCTGCAAAATGCACTCCTGTTTAAATGTGCCAGTGAGGAGTTTATCTCCTGCACTATACTCTTTTACTTGTTTCAGTCATTTGACTGTGGCCATGCTGGAGCACCGCCCTATTATTATTCTTTTTCTCGGTTGTCAAGCAATGCTAGGGGAACAGACACACACACATATATATACATATATATACATATATACGACAGGCTTCTTTCAGTTTCTGTCTACCAAATCCACTCACAAGGCATTGGTTGGCCCGGGGCTATAGCAGAAGACACTTGCCCAAGATGCCACGCAGTGGGACTGAACCCGGAACCGTGTGGTTAGTTAGCAAGCTACTTACCACACAGCCACTCCTGCACCTATAGTTTATTCTAACAGAACATCCATGTTTAAGTGTGGATGAATATTACTTCTTGGTACTGATACTGATTCTGTTGCTAATAAATATTTTTTAGCAAACTTACAACAGAGTATACTCTACTAAAAGTACCCAGGGGGTCAGAAGTTAGTGTAAAAACAAAGTAGTAGTTGGTTAACCTCAATTGAGCAAACCTATGGTCAAAAGCATTCCAGCAGTTAAACCATCCCATTTTTGGGGAGATGGTATCTAGAATTATCTTTTCTGAGGTGTGTTTCCTTTTAAGATGATGAGGTGCAACTGAGATTTGGCTGCTGTTTCTAATATGTAGGAGCTCAATTGTTGCTTAGTTATGGAAAGTTTTTATAGAATAAGAAGAAATTTTTGATGTATAAGTCAAAGGAAGTGGCCTTAACCTTAGACTATGACCTTGAAGACTGGTCAGATTGATTCAGTGATACTAGGGTTTGAACGACTGCAGGAAAAACATGGGTAGATGAAGAGTGAGTTCACATGTGATCAGTTCTGAAATAATGTAAGTTCACAATAACTGTTTCTTAATAAAGAGAAATGAGAAAAAAAGGGAAACAAAAAAAAGCTTACCACTCATTGAATGTACAGTCTCGAAGGCCACAATTTTGGGAATGCCTGGATCAGCCTTCCTGAGTAATTGTTCAAGATGGAGAGGATCATTATGGTTGAAAATATGCTTTGGTGCTCTACTATTGATGATACCCTGTATCATGGAAGCATGGTTACCAGCATCAGAGAAAAGTTGGACACCTAAAACAGAAAGATAAAAAAAAACAAGTCATATATACATACTCTTCCTTTTGACCCTTTTACTCTTTATTTTATATAGGCGCAGGAGTGGCTGTGTGGTAAGTAGCTTGCTTACCAACCACACGGTTCCGGGTTCAGTCCCACTGCGTGGCATCTTGGGCAAGTGTCTTCTGCTATAGCCTCGGGCTGACCAAAGCCTTGTGAGTGGATTTGGTAGACGGAAACTGAAAGAAGCCTGTCGTATATATATATATATGTATGTGTGTGTTTGTGTGTCTGTGTTTGTCCCCCTAGCATTGCTTGACAACCGATAGAATAAGTACTGGGCTTACAAAGAATAAGTCCCGGGGTCGATTCGCTCGACTAAAGGCGGTGCTCCAGCATGGCCGCAGTCAAATGACTGAAACAAGTAAAAGAGAGTATATATCATGGACTCTCCTGTTGTTAGACGATGCATGAAGGTCTGGCAATTTCTTGCTGAACAACCACACAGCAGATGATTTGTTTATAGTGATCAAACTTTTGTCTTCACATAAGCTCACTCCCTCCATCAAATCAACATTACCTGTACAGGTGCAACTGGGTGCCACATGTCAGATGACGAAATGATTGCAGAACAATGTAAAATGAAATGCTTTGCTCATGAACAACACAATGCCTGGAGCTATAGCAGAAGACACTTGCCCAAGGTGCCACGCAGTGGGACTGAACCCGGAACCATGTGGTTGGTAAGCAAGCTACTTACCACATAGCCACTCCTGCGCCTCATATATATTATATATATATTACATAATGTATATTCACATTAGAGACACACCACATGCCACACCTACACACATATGTAAATATATATATATATATATATACACATATATGCACCACACACAAAGAGATATGCTGTTCCATAGAGTTATATAACAGTTTTGTCATTGATAAAAGAGTTTAAACATTTTTTAGTCCTCTCCTTGTTGCTACTTAGACCACCATGAAGTTTTCGTGTAAGAATTGGCTTTAGAATTTTACATAATGGATTACACAGACATGCTTAATCTCTCCTGCATATCCATACTCAATGAAATCAAAACTTCTTTTGTACTGGTTATTTACCAGAGCATGACTGTAGCCAAAATATATAAAGTTAGTAAGATCAGGCAAATTTAACCCATTCATACTTAAATATATCCCAACCAGTCAACCTTATATTTGTAAACTTGTGGACTAATTGCCAGTCAAAATCATTAGGATAACATTAAAAAGATTTGTAGATAATTGGCGCCATCACTAGTCAAACGCATAAAACCAATTTTAAGCCAAAATTTAGAGAATACATATATATAAAAAAAATCTTTTGTTAATTGACTAAGTTGTCTGTTCATGCAGACATTACAAGTTGATAGCATCATCATCATCATCATCATTTAGCGTCCGTTTTCCATGCTAGCATGGGTTGGACGGTTCAAGTGGGGTCTGTGAAGCCAGAAGGCTGCATCAGGCCCAGTCTGATCTGGCAGTGTTTCTACGGCTGGATGCCCTTCCTAATGCCAACCACTCCGCGAGTGTAGTGGGTGCTTTTTACGTGCCACCCGCACATCCAGTCTCAATTAACATAGGTGTGCTAAATCTGAATATTTGGGTGTTTGCTCCTCAAGAAGTTGGCTTGTTTATACTGTGAAGCTTGAATTCTGTCAAGATTATTTCTCTGTGAGGAAAACAAAATCTACTACATGACAGGAGCCTTGTCATCCAACTACAAATCTACCTGAGAAGGTGTGTTTTTCATCTGCTCATTACTATGGGAAATGAGACAAGCTCAAGCACAAGAACATGCTTAGACACAAGGTACACTTAGCCGAGTAAAACAACTTTATCTTTCATCTTTTACTTGTTTCAGTCATTAGATTGCAGCCATGTTGGGGCACTGCTTTGAAGAATTTGTAGCTGAATGAATCGACCCCAGTACCTATTTTCTTTTAAACCTGGTACTTATTCTATCGGTCTCTTTTGCAGAACTGCTAAGCTACAGAGATATAAACCAACACTGGTGGTCAGGGACAGACACAAGGATACACACATGAGGGATTCTTTCAGTTTCTGTTTACCAAATCCGTTCACAAGGCTTTGGTTGCCCAAGGCTATAGTAGAAGACACTTGCCCAAGATGCCATGCAGTGAGAGTGAACCCAGAACCATGTGGTTAGGAAGCAAGCTTCTTACCACACAGCTACATGTTTTCCAATATTAGCATGGGTTGGACATCATGTGAATATATATATATATATATATATACATAGTAAGACAGTACTGGCATCGGTCACAACTATGACTTTACTTGACTCAACAGGTCTTCACAAGCACAGGTCATTGCCCAATGAGTGAAAGGTGATTGAGGCCAAGATATGCATGACAACTAAGAGGTTGTCATGCAAAGTTTTTTAACTACACAGCTATGCTTGTATATATATATATATATATTATATATATATATATATATATATATACTATATTTAAAGCAGCATAAAATTCAACAAAACCTGTTACTCTGAGTTTCCCGTTGCTGTTCATCGGACAGTTTTTAGCTAAATTCTAGCAAAAATTGTCCGATGAACGGCAACGGGAAACTCAGAGTAACAGGTTTTCTTGAATTTTCTGCTGCTTTAAATAAAGCATATTACTCTACCACTGGTATTTGAGTACTCTTTTTCCCACCTTGTTTCACATTTATGTGTTTACTCCAGTATATATATATATATGAACATGTACAAACACACACATATTTCCAGGTGGCACAACTACAATAACAAATGTAATTTTGTGAAGTAACATGAGCAACCGTACTTAGCTAAAACTGTTCAAATCACTAGAAATGCTAGGCCATTTAATTTCTAATCTTTCCTTGCCACCACCAAAAGCAGGAGGAGCAATAGTTACACAGTTGCAAACATTTACTACATGTTGAGTGAAAACAATGTAAAGTACAGACACATGTCTCAATTATTGTCTTTCCTCTTCAAGGTCAAAAACACTTCAAATGTGATAAATTACTGACCTCCTGCAAAGTCGTAGTAAGATACACAATGGCATACTATTCCTGACCACAATACTCAAGACCACAAGGTAATTCCACTTATTAGCGAAGACCCACTCACCAACATACACTCCTTGGTCTTACAAATGTCTCCTTTCATTGCTTATTCTACCAATTCTATAATGAGATACACCCCTTGTAACTAACTAACTGCATACCACTTACAAACCCTCTTTTTCCTCATCGCTTCCTTGTCACTACTTCTGTACTCATAACACCAGGCTTTACATAAACTGTTATGGTTCATCTTTTCTGGAAACTTTTGGAATTCCCTTTTCACCATGCTTTCTCCAAGTTGAATGAAATCTGCATTGATCTGAACAGTTTTTGTGTAAGCTTGCCTAATAAGTGAAGACGCAGGCTGGAAAGCGGAATATTTTCCTATCGAAGTCGGATGTAGAGGGTTTGTTAGACACAGCGTGAGACGACTGTTGTTATCGATAGGCTTAACTCATCGTAAAGTCAATACCACCATGACTGATATCCAATCTACAGTGGAGAAGGCTTAGCCACTGGATTTGGTTAAAAAGAGACGATAAGCGATGGCTAGAAGTATATTGAGTTTAACTTCATAACCAGCTGATCTAGCAAGCGGGGCCTCATATCAGTGAGGGGGGGGCCGGTGTGCATTGATGCCGTCGAGAGGTAGGCCCCGAAATGGCGCGCATTCTCTCCTGATGACCCCATACACTTGCTAGCTTCCGGTATACGGAGCTTTTAACTGGTAGCACTTGCATGTGCAAGTTGTTTGCAAGACATCAGAAGGAATTCTAAAATCTTATTATTGCATAAAAGGTATACCAACATTACTATTATTGTAACACACATTGCATGCCAACAAAGGAGCCTCTACGTTGTGCTAGAAATAACACTTATAACTTCCTCATATAGTGTCTTCAGAATTCACAGAAGTTCTTAAAATAGTTGTTCAGCTCTAGGTTCAATCGTATTAAGCAAATAAGAAACATAACACTCTCAAGTTTCAGCAAAACTCCTCCATTTATTTTGTTTTTTCATGCCAGTAAAGGTCAGACAATTTTGTAATTCTGAATGTCATTGCAAGCTTCTGGGCCCAGGTAATTGATTTTCACCAATTAATATTATATAGTGACATGAGTTTGTAGTGATGCTGCTGTGTAAGGTTCAGCGCACATGCGCAGAATGGGATTACTTCCGGTTGGCCACTGGAAGTCTTCCCCATGCGCATGTGCGGGAAACTGACCCTTAAAACGCGGTCCACTCACTCAGCCTCTCTGGCCCTAGCAGCCCTCGTGAACGGACGTGTACTGGCAGTCTCTGAGGACTTCATACCAACCAAGCAGCAAACCACAACGAATCATTTCGACCAACAAACAAGAATCAGTACTACAGATTCGGCTGTCGGTTTCCCTCCAGAGAACGCGTACACCAGTTCTACATTACGACGAGAAATAAACAACATTTTTGCTGTGTTCGTAGATTGCCTGACTTGTCTGTTATTTTAACTAAAATTGAATGTGACGGGGTCAGATCGGACACCCCTCCAGTGATACCGGATCTAGATCCTGTTACAAGTTATTATTATTTTTTATTTTGTTGTGGAAGAGAGTGTACAAATTAGAGATTTTTATACCTTAACTTGAAGCACAGCCCACATTGTTAAGACATTTAATAGCCAATAAAGTCAAATATCAATAGCTAAACACAAACCAGCATGTTCTCATTGAAGCATGAAGTCAACATCTTAGAGTCTATTTGATATTGTTAACATAATGATAGTTAGTAGTCAATTATTTATTGGTAGCTAACTCATTTGTAAATACCACAAATACATATTCACATGGGTCAATAACTGGGGTAATTTGTAAATATCCCACCTGCATTATCATACCTATGGCTAAAATAAATTACAAGTAGCATGCTTACATTGACTAATAGCTAAACTAACTTATACTTGCATGTATCTATCAATAATTGACTTGAATTTTTAACTACTACACTTAGGTTCCCACAATTTTGTCATTTCAAACTTGATAATGAGCTTTGCATGAAACATTGATTCCTCTTTCTGACTTAATAGCAATTTTGATCATTTCTTTACCATATGTTATTCTCTGAATATGTCTTGCTAATGCAGACCAACAATTAGATTCCTCACCTTCTGATGTTTCTTCTCAATATTTAAAACAATCTTTAAATATCTCACATCTATCAATAACTTTTAAATACTTAATCTCCTAATAGGTGATATCTAACTCATATTGATTGACCACTAAATTCACAAGTTATTTTTAATCCTTTCTCTGTTTATTTCTTCGTGTTCCTTTCTGTTGAAGAGCATAGGCTCGAAACGTAAAATACTTTCTCACCTTCCCGAGCATCAAACTAATACACCTGCTTGTTGTTTATACACCTGTCTTCGACTTTTGTTTTTCTGTAAATTTCAACTATATATATACACACACACACACACACACATATATCACCTGCATTATTATCATTCCAATACCTGAAATCAATCACAAACATCACACCTACAACTACCAATAGCTAAAAGTAACTTTGTGTTGTTTGTGTGTGTGTGTGTGTGTGTGTGTGTGTGTGTGTGTGTGTGTGTATACATATATATATATATATATATGAACATTACCATCATCTTAACATCTACTCTTCCATGTTTGCATGGGTTAGATGGTGTTTATTAAGGCAGAATTTTTTTATGGCCAGATATCATTTCCAGTTGCCAACCCTCACCTGATTCCAAGCAAAGTAATATATTTTTCCACAGGCAGCAGAATAATGAAAATGAACGATACAGCTTGTATGACAAAGATAACCATTTATATCTATCATGCAATGTCAAAACAAGAAGATATAAGCACACACACATGAGAGGCTTCTTTCAGCTTCTGTCTACCAGATCCATCGACAAGAATTTGGTTGGTCTGGAGCTATAGTAGACGTCACTTGCCTAAGGTGCCATGCAGTAGGACTGAACCCAGAACTATGTGATGAGGAAGGAAACCTTCTTAGCATACAGCCATGCTTGCACCTTCACCATACCTGATATATATTATCACAACTACTGATAACTAAAATAACATGTAAATATTGCACCTGCCTCTGTCAGTAACTGAAGTAATTTCTAATGACAACTGCCACTTACATTTTTGAAATTTTTTATGATACAAAGATATTTACTCATTTCTTGGCATCAAATAAACATAATCAATGTCTCAAAAATTCTTCTTGGAAAAGTTTTGAGAGGAAAAAGCACAGGGTTTGGACAGAATATAGAGATAGTGAGATCTATCTCTATTTGAATAAGAACAACAATTTCTTTGCAGAACACATAATTTTGATTGTTAGATACTTGCTTACAGGATAAGATGTAAAGATGGTCATGATGATGATAATTTTACAATTTCAACATTAGTTTAGAAAGTATACACAACCTCAAATACCATATCTTTGGATATTGTGTTTTATTCATTTGAGTTTCTATAAAAAGTTAGCCAAGTCAATAAGGAAACTAGAAAACTAACCAATGGCATAACACTTTGAGATTGTGTCACCAGTACTGCGTTGTGTCCATGGCAAATATGTTAAGATCACATCTAAATCAACAGAGTCCTAAATGAATATCACAGGATGGTATAATTCACAAGTGTTGGCAATAGTCCAATGGAGTTTACTATTTTGCTGGCTTACAGTACTGAATTAAATGTGTTGCATAAGAAAAGTTACTTGTGATAGACCAGTACCCTCCCTATAGATAGATGTATCTCATCTGTTTAAGGTTATGAAAACTGAGTCTGAATATTCAGAAAAGGTTTAATTTTCAGTCTACATTGACTACCTCTCATTTATTTAACCCTTTCGTTACTAACCCGGCTGAAACCAGCCCTAGCTCTGTAGTACAAATGTCTTGTTTTCATAAGTTTTGAATTAAAATATTCTACCAAACCTTAGTCACAATTAATGTTCCTAACACTAACTTAATGATAACTAAGTTATTTTACTAAATTCTTTGTTATATTTAAAATATTTGAGAGAAAATCAGAGAATCTCAAAATAAATACAGTAATGAAAGGGTTAATATACAAGAAAGTACAGTAAAGTATGAAAAAATAGGAGTCACAAATTTACCTGGTAAATGCTTGCCTAAGGTACAAAGTGTTGAGTCATTTGCTACATAACAGGATGTAAACAGTAAGGCAGCTTCTTTATTGTGGAGAGAAGCAATCTCTTTCTCTAGTAACTCATGCAATGGAGAATTACCAGAGATATTACGAGTACCACCTGCCCCAGCACCATGTTTTTCCAAAGCTTCTCTGAAAGATACAAAATTAAATACAAAATGAAATCATAGAGCACCTTTGACAATAGTAAGTAGTAACGTTATATATTACTCTCTTTTACTTGTTTCAGTCATTTGACAGTGGCCATGCTGGAGCACTGCCTTTAATCGAGCAACTCGACCCCGGGACTTATTCTAGGGGGACAAACACAATCACACAAATGCATATATATATATACATATATACGACGGGCTTCTTTCAGTTTCCATCTACCAAATCCACTTACAAGGCATTGGTCGGCCCGAGGCTATAGTAGAAGACACTTGCCCAAGGTGCCACGCAGTGGGACTGAACCCGGAACCATGTGGTTGGTAAACAAGCTACTTACCACACAGCCACAGAAGGGCTCGATATGAATCACGACTATAAGATATCCGGTTTTGGTTAAATTGCACTGCAAAATGTGGGAGTAGTTAGGAATCTAAATCGTAGGAGACAGACACACAACTTGAATTTTATATATAAAGATTTCTCTTTGTTGAGTTGTGTTGTGATGTGTCTCTGAACAAAGACACATAATTCTTGCTAGCTTAGTCCAAAAGGTATAGCTCTTATCTGTAAACAGGTGCTTTATTACTCTACAGTATATTGCTGGGTTAAACTCCCAATATGTTTATGATATTGAATAACAGCTTGCTGAAGTAGTCATGGGTACAATCAAGTAATTGAATTAGATTAACTATAAAAAAAAATATATTTATTGCATTTCATAAACAATTTGTTCATATACCTTAATAAGATAAATTGGTAAGGACTGAGTGGAGAAGCTGATCACAGGTTTAAAACTCAACCACAAATAATATATGTCTTTGGTCAAGATATAATAATCTACAAAATTTAGTCCATCAAGCAAAGGCACAGGTACATGTCAAATTTTCATGAAGAAATGGCTAGGGGTCAAAAAGAGAATCTTGGTGAAAAAAAATAACATAAACCTTAAACCCCAATGAAGGGACTTTTAGGTCCCGAAATACTGGACACATAAAATAACAACAATAACAGTGCATTTTGCCTTCCAACTCTTTCAGTGTCACATATATACAATGCTTCAAGCAAACCACATTTTATTAGCATAAAAAAAAGTTTCTTCTATATTTCTAGATCAACCTGATCCAGACGTAAATAAAATGGTATAAATACTTTGAAAAACCTGTCAGTGGTAGTTAGCTTCTAAGAATCCCATACACACATTAATATGCATATACTCTTTACTCTTTTACTTGTTTCAGTCATTTGACTGCGGCCATGCTGGAGCACCGCCTTTAGTCGAGCAAATCGACCCCGGGACTTATTCTTTGTAAGCCCAGTACTTATTCTATCGGTCTCTTTTGCCGAACCACTAAGTGATGGCGACGTAAACACACCAGCATCGGTTGTCAAGCAATGCTAGGGGGACAAACACAGACACACAATCACACATATATATATATATATATATATACATATATACGATGGGCTTCTTTCAGTTTCCGTCTACCAAATCCACTCACAAGGCTTTGGTCGGCCCGAGGCTATAGTAGAAGACACTTGCCCAACATGCCACACAGTGGAACTGAACCCAGAACCATGTGGTTGGTAAGCAAGCTACTTACCACACAACCACTCCTGCGCCTATGTGTTAAGTTCCAGACTTTTTCTTCATGTAGTTGCTTATGGCACTGACTGATAGTGACATGGATAAAGTCATTTGAAAGTTAGGTGCCTTGGCCAAAAATAAGGCACAACACCACTAACAGGATAACGTTTTAACCTAACCTTTTTACCAAGCCAGCCAGCTGCCACTGCAGTGCACGTGTACCCCCACCACTGTTCCACTCAATTCTAAGATAGAATAATTGATATTTTTAAAGCAACTTCAATGTGTGACACTGTTAGTAATTTAATGTTTTTGTTTCTTTTTAGTGTAATGTCAATGTTAATATATTGATGTAGACTACTGAGCTGACTAAAAATTAAAAAGGACAAAAAAAAAAAAGAAAGAAAATTAATTTAACCAACATTGAGAAAGTTAATACTGACCGAACTGCTTTCTTTACAACAGGGTGCCAACTCATTCCAACATAATCATTACTACACCATACTGTGATATCCTTCTTCTGCTTCAGATCATGATGTTCTTCAGCAAACGGAAAATCTTCTCCTTTTCTTAAGACCTTTTTAAAAACTCGATAGGAGTGGTTTTGTTTCTTCTTTTCAATTTGCTGCTCAAAAAACCTCTCATAATCAAAGAATTGAGATTTTCCTGAAAGTAACAAATAAAGATTTCATCATCATCATCATCATCATCGTTTAACGTCCGTTTTCCATGCTGGCATGGGTTGGACGGTTTGACTGAGGTCATACATATCATCATCTGGAAAAGACTTTCTAACTAGAAAGGGTATGGCCTGGTCAGCCTGTAATGACATGCATAAGATCTGGTCATCAAATCTAAGTAGAGACTTCAAACTTGAAATCTTCAAAGCCACAGTCGAACCAATTCTACTATATGGCTCAGAAACCTGGATGTTATCAAAGAAGCTTGAGAGGCGGTTGGATGGAACCTACACTCGCCTCCTTATGAGAGCTCAAAATCTCTTGTGGAAGCGCCATCCAACCAAAATGCAAATATATGGGAAATTACCACCTGTGTCATCTCTTGTGAAAGGTAGGAGAGTCCAGTTTGCTGGACATTGTTGTAGAGCTGAAAAAGAGGTAATTTCTACTCTTCTCCTCTGGAAGCCATCAACTTGCAATACCAGAGGGCGCACACTCTCCTACCCTGATGTAATCTCCAGGGATACAGGCATCCAGCAACAGGACCTCCGTAATGCCATGATGGACCGTGAAGTCTGGCGTAGCATGGTGAATTCCATTGTCTCGACCACGGTCGAACAATGATGATGATGACTGACTTGTTCTTAATAATATTTGGGAGAAAAGCTGCAATGTACCTGACTGCCAGATCAAATCATTCCATCAGTTTTTACCCAACTGCTGATATTCAGTAACACAGATATATGTTTTATTAACCCATTAAGAATGAAATTTAAAATTCAGTAAAGTGAGAGAGAATTAAAACAACAGAACTATATACTATCAGTGTATTGCTATCTGTTTCCAGGAGATGCTCCTCTTTATGTTATATCCACAGAATTAAACAGTTGTCAAAATTACAATGCTTCAATTGCTTACGAGAGAGACCTCGCTGCAGTACTCTCTTTGGTACCTCTCTATGACTAAACAAACTGAGTCATTGACAGTCAAACCTATCAGATAGGAACACATTACAAGGTGAGAGAGAGAGAGAGAGAGAGAGAGAGAGAGAGAGAGAGAGAGAGAGAGAGAGAGAGAGAGCGAGCGAGCTGTGTTAGTCTTTGGTACCTATCTATGAGTAAACAAATTGAATCATTGACAGTGAAACCTCTCAGCTATGGACACATTACAATGTGTTGGTGTTATCAATCAAAGAAACAGACAAATAGTAATAAGGTATCCAAATGCTTGTAGTTCTAGAGTTCCAATACAAAATTTTTTAATGAAAATGTCTGATTCTTACCAAGTGATGACCCATCATTGCCATTAGGTTGATCCCTTTCTTGGATTTTCACTCCAGCTACTGTACTAAGACAGAACTTACTCACTGGCTGAAGAGGTGCAGCAGATAACATTGGAGGGCTTAACACGGTCTTGTTAATCAATCCAGAGTTAGAAAGTGCATCCTTCCTAAGGACCGCAGCATTTGAATGCTGCAAGGTTCCAGCTTTAGGTGGCTCTGCAATAGCATTGTTCTCAGAAGAAACTGAAAAGCAAAAGCAAAGTCAACAAATCAACAATAATGAAAGGAAAAAAATTCATTATATCAAACGAATTTACAATAAAATTGTCAGAATTTATGTGTATGTGTTTGTGTGGGGGTGATGGCACTGGTGGTGGAAGTGGTAGTCATTTACACAAGGTTTTCATAGAGGTTATTGCACAGATACTAGTAATAACCAAGGAGTGGAGGCGCAATGGCCCAGTGGTTAGGGCAGCGGATTCGCTGTCGTAGGATCGCGGTTTCGATTCCCAGACCGGGCGTTGTGAGTGTTTATTGAGCGAAAACACCTAAAGCTCCACGAGGCTCCGGTAGGGATGGTGGTGATCCCTGCTGTACTCTTTCACCACAACTTTCTCTCACTCTTACTTCCTGTTTCTGTTGTACCTGTATTTCAAGGGGCCGGCCTTGTCACTCTCTGTGTCACGCTGAATATCCCCAAGAACTACGGTAAGGGTACACATGTCTGTGGAGTGCTCAGCCACTTACACGTTAATTTCACGAGCAGGCTGTTCCGTTGATCGGATCAACCGGAACCCTTGTCGTCATAACCGACGGAGTGCTTCCTCCTTCCTAATAACCAAGGAAGGTAAAAGAGATGTATTTTTCATAACTACTAAGGATCATTTGTGTCCATTCAGAGACTTGTGTGTAAGTGTGAATTTAATGGTGTGTATGTGTGCTGTGAATATATTCCCTTAAACAACAGACTCCATGTATTTCCATGCAACGATAAATAGAGGATATTGTATTTTACACACATAAACCTTAACAAATATAGGCTTGTGTGTGTGTGTGTGTGTTTGTGCGTGTGTGTGTGTGTGTGTGTGTGTGTGTGTGTGTGTGTGTGTGTGTGTTTGTGCGTGTGTGTGTGTGTGTGTGTGTGTGTTTGTGCGTGTGTGTGTGTGTGTGTTTGTGTGTGTGTGTGTGTGTGTGTGTTTGTGCGTGTGTGGTGTGTGCATGTTGGAATAAAAAAATCCTTTACTTGAGAAATAGACAAGTGTTGGAGATAGGAAAATAATCTTGCTGTAAAATCCTGCCTCAAATAACCTGTTTAACCCCTACTAGCAGGAAAAAAAATATGGACATTAAATGACCACAACTCTTTCCCTCTCTCTCTCTTTTGGAGAGGCACTGAGCAGCTATACGCACACATACACACACGGCAGTAACTTCCACCTACCGAATTCAATCACAAAGCTCCGGTCGGCTCGGGGCTATAGTGGAAGACACCTACCCAAAGTGCCACACAGTGGGACTGAACCCGAAACCATGTAGCTAGGAAGCAAGCTCCCTAACCACACAGCCATGCCCGCACCTACATATATATATATATATATATATATAATACAATTGCTGCGTGGAAGGTGTTTATAAGCCATTCAAGAAACACACAAAAAGTGTTAGATTCACTTCAACATTTAAATTTAATTTGCCAAAATATTTTCATCGCTTTGAGACTGTGACCTATTGACCAACAAAATAATGTGCAGCACGGAATTTTGTCAGTGAACAGGACACGATCTCGGATCAGGTCACTTGCTATGCAAGCACGTCTCTGTAAATATATATATATATATATTTTCGTTCACTGTGTTGTTATTAAAGAGCTGCCAATATTTCAGACTGGTATTTGTTTTATCAAGTTCTACATAGTGACTGTCTAAATCCACTTCACCATAAAGTAATGTGACTCTTTTGCTGAACTGCTAGATTACAGAGGACGTAAACACACCATCACCAGTTGTCAAACAGTGGTAACACACACACACACACGATTAGCTTCTTTCAGTTTCTGTCTAACAAATCCACTCACAAGACCTTGTTTGGCCTGGGGCTATAGTAGAAGACACGTGCCCAAGGTGCCATGCAGTGGGACTGAACCTAGAATCATGTGATAGGGAAGGCTATAAATTTTATATGGGAAGCTTACCAAAACATAATAGGTCACATCATGGTTAATTAAAGCTTGTTAACCAAAAACAAAATGCCATCAAATATTGATGAAACCAAATAATACAACAGTTTAAAACAACTGAAAACATCTTTAAAAAGTGACAGATAGGCGCAGGAGTGGCTGTGTGGTAAGTAGCTTGCTAACCAACCACATGGTTCCGGGTTCAGTCCCACTGCGTGGCATCTTGGGCAAGTGTCTTCTGCTATAGCCCCGGGCCGACCAATGTCTTGTGAGTGGATCTGGTAGACGGAAACTGAAAGAAGCCTGTCGTATATATGTATATATATGTATGTGTGTGTGTTTGTGTGTCTGTGTTTGTCCCCCCAGCATTGCTTGACAACCGATGCTGGTGTGTTTACGTCCCCGTCACTTAGCGGTTCGGCAAAAGAGACCAATAGAATAAGTACTGGGCTTACAAAGAATAAGTCCCAGGGTCGATTTGCTCGACTAAAGGCGGTGCTCCAGCATGGCTGCAGTCAAATGACTGAAACAAGTAAAAGAGTAAAGAGTTATGTTTCTTCTATAAATTCAACCTTTAGTGACCCAATGAAATACAGTCTATGTGCTTCAGTTAATTTTGAAAATTAAAAAAACTGCAGTAATTTAGTAAAATAAACTTGACGTTATTAAGTTAGTGACCAGAACATAACATAGGATTCTTGCATAAAATTATAATTTTATGAAATGTTCTAATTTAAACAGAAACACTTAAAAAAGGACAGTTTTGTACTGCATAAAGTTACAATTTTATGAAAGGTTTTAAATTAAACAGAAACACTTGAAAAAAAGGAGTTTTGTATTATAGAAGAGGTTGCCCAAAGTGGTTTGTTATTGAAAAGGTTAAATATCTTTTTTCTTCTCTCTTAATCAATAATTCATGTTTCACATACTGAAAACCTGCAACAGTGATTACTGTGTCTAAAGAGGTGGCCCAATACTCTGCAGTCTCCAAGCTCTTAAAAGAAAGGTGGTAGTGTATGTTGAAACAGCAGTTTCTTGTTTGGAAAAGTACGTAACTGTATAAAAAATAGTCTGCTTTGGCAAGAGTCAATATAATAAAAGTAAATAAGGAAAGTAGGTTACATTGCTGTAAAGAGAGAAAATATTTAACATTTTAGGCAGATTCCTTCCTTCTCTCAAGAAATATTAGCTATATTTTATTCTCATGATAAACAAACACACAACTTTATACTTTTACTACAATAAACAACTTATGCTACAAAAATTCCTCTATATTTTAAAATCTGCAGATCTACCATAGAAAAGTAAATACAGAATTATTTAAAGAGAAAAAGAAGTTTTATAAAAATAATTTTCTTTCATGTGAAATGATGATGTGAATTAAAATTTAAAGAATAAAGAAGGTGCCAAGCTGGCAGAATCATTAGCATGCAACACAAAATGCTTAGAGACATTTTGTCAGTCTTTACGTTCCCAGTTCAAATTCTGCCAAAGTTGACTTTGCCTTTCATCCTTTCAGGGTCGATAAAATAAGTACCAGTTGAACACTGGGGTTGATGTAATCAACTTACACCCTCCGCCAAAATTGAAACAAATATTTAAAGAGTGAAGATCAACAACCAAGAAATCCATTCTGAATATACATAAATATTAACCAACACCAAGTATAACATTTTTCTGCAGTATATTCTTGCTTAGATATAAATTCAAGACGAAAAAAAAAAAAATTTAATAGGTGCAGGAGTGGCTGTGTGCTAAGAAGCTTGGTTCCCAACCACATGGTTACAGGTTCAGTTCCACTGTGTGGCACATTGGGCAAGTGTCTTCCACTATAGCTTCAGGCCAACCAAAGCCTTGTGAGTGGATTTGGTAGAAGGAAACTGAAAGAAGCCTGTTATATATCACACACACACATGTATTTGTATGTTTGTCCCCCCACCATTGCTAAACAACTGATGTTGGTATGTTTATGTCTCCGTAACTTAGCAGTTTGGTAAAAGGGACTGATAGAATAAGTACTGGGCTTACAAAGAAAAAAGTCCTGGGGTTGATTTGTTCAACTAAAGGTGGGGCTCCAGCATGGCTGCAGTCAAATGACTGAAACAAGTAGAAGAATAATACTTCCAAAATGGGACTTTGCCCATGTGTATCCGCGTGCATTTATGTGCAGGTATGTGTGTGTGTGTGGGAGTGTTGGTGCACAAGAAAAACATTTATGGAAATGTACTCCTAAAATTTCTATTAAAATAAGTCATCTTTATATGCCATGTTTGCAATTCTCCATATAAATGATAGCAAATTGCGTTTCAAATGAAATTAAAATCCTGGCTTAACGACGGATCAAGTAACTAAAGTTCTAACTTTGTTGGTAACAACAGACTTTCTCTTTTAATTCAATACTGAAAAAGAGAGAAAATGCAAGGGAAAGTAATTTTGGCAGTAAGGACTAAACCCCTTGTTTCATTATCACAATAATCCTTTCTGTTTGTAAGACAGAATATGAGGAAGATTTGATTGCTATTTCTTGTAGATTGAGTGGCCACATTGAAGACCCCTCATAAGCTCATAATGATTCTGTTTATCACACTTGTGTACGATAAAACAAAAGTCACTGACTTAAAGCTGGCTTAACAAAGTAATTAATACAGGAGAATGGTAATTGGATGACCTATTATTCTATTTTCAATGTTACAACATGGATAAGCAGTTGAAGAATGAAATTTCTGTTGTTTTTTTGTTTGGACTTTTGTCAGCTGATGAAGCAAATCTACCATCAAAGTATTCTGGCCATGATAATCCCAGATTTTCAGACAATATATAGAAGACTGCTTTATCCAATATGGTCCTTCCTTTTACTTTTAAGAAAAATAGTAAAGTGCAGTTTAAGGAAATTTTGGCGACTATCTTTAGGAGATTGAATGACCATGTAGTGAATCCCTCATTAATGTACCAGTTACCATCATAAAACTACATTCAAGAACAAATTTCACAAATAAAAATACATTTAACATTAGTAAATTTCAAATTTAACAAGCATGTCTCTTACCTAAATTACCATGTATATTTTGAATGTAACAAGGACTGAAGATGCATGGCTCAGTGGTTTGAGCATTTGACTCACAATTACGAGGTAGTGAGTTTGATTCCTGGACTGGGCTCTGTGTTGTGTTCTTGAGCAAGTCGCTTTATTTCACATTGCTCAAGTTCACTCAGCTGTTGAAATGAGTTGTGGTGCCAAGCTGTATCGGCCCCTTTGCTTTTCCCTTGGATAACATCAGTGGCATGGAGAGGGAAGGCTGGAATGCATGGGAGACAGTTGGTCTTCCATAAACAGCCTTGCTTGGACTTGTACAGCAGAGGGGAACTTTCTAGGTGCAATCCCATAGTTGTTCATGACCAAAGGAGGTTTTCTTAATAAGGACTCAGGGAAAGTTATATCTCTAATAATTGTCTTATTGTTTTGCATTCATTTTTCTATCTCTATAGATTTAATATGGTTTATTTGCTGGAGTTCTACCCATAGCCTACACAGGCTCTCTGATATGGAATAATTTCTTATATCACTAATCAATCAACCATGAAGTAAGAATGGAATTATATTACTTCATTAAATTTTTAACTCAAAATTCTTAAAAATCAAGACTAAGCAAGCTATTATATATCATACTCTCTTTTTACTCTTTTACTTGTTTCAGTCTTTTGACTGCGGCCATGCTGG
The DNA here is from genome assembly GCF_006345805.1 of Octopus sinensis. Taxonomy (NCBI): domain Eukaryota; kingdom Metazoa; phylum Mollusca; class Cephalopoda; order Octopoda; family Octopodidae; genus Octopus; species Octopus sinensis. The sequence goes on along the minus strand of NC_043002.1, from coordinate 118,881,761 downwards.
AGCACCGCCTTTAGTCGAGCAACTCGACCCTGAGACTTATTCTTTTGTAAGCCCAGTACTTATTCTATCGGTCTCTTTTGCCGAACTGCTAAGTGACGGGGACATAAACACACCAGCATCGGTTGCCAAGCAATGCTAGGGGGACAAACACAGACACACACATACATATATATATATAGATATATACGACGGGCTTCTTTCAGTTTCCGTCTACCAAATCCACTCACAAGGCTTTGGTTGGCCCGAGGCTATAGTAGAAGGCACTTGCCCAAGGAACCATGTGGTTGGTAAACAAGCTACTTACCACACAGCCACTCCTGCGCCTATTTAACTTTCAGATTTTATGTTGCCTAAGTTTTGAAAAAGTATTTTTATCTTTCATTTGTTTCAGTCATTAGACTGTGGCCATGAATTAACCCCAGTACCTTTTTAAAATGTTGGTACTTATTCTTTCAGTCTCTTTTGTCAAACTGCTAAGTTATGGAGATGTAATAATACTAACATCAGTTTTCAAGCAGTAGTGGGAGACGAAGACAGACACAAAGACGCACACACACACATGGATATATATATGACGGGCTTCTTTCAGTTTCCATCTACCAAATCCACTCACAATGCTTTGGTCAGCCCAAGGCTACAGTAGAAAATACTTGCCTAAGGTGCCAAACAGTGGGACTGAACCTGTAACCACATGGCTGAGAAGCAAACTTCTTACCACACAGCCATGCCTGTGTCTATATGTATGTGAAAATTATGCCCAAATGCGCTTTGGAATAATAACTGTTTGGATGAGAATTTGAAGGAAGCATTCAAACACTCTTCATACAAACCATTACAAAAGGGATTGATAGAAATTCTACACAAAAAAGTGAGATGTGTTCTCCAAGGAAAGGAACAGTAATATTTGAATTTATTGCATTGTGATGCATTCTTTTAACAGTAGTCATGCATATTTATATTTGGGGAAAATCAAAATCAAAATCAAACCAAATCAAATCAGATATCAGAAAGCAAAACCAAAATCGAAGTCGATCAACATCAATGGAAATTGCAGCTGTGGTTAAGCGAACCATCCGATTGTAGCCGTTGCCAGCACCGCCCCGACTGGCCTCCGTGCTGGTGGCACGTAAAAGCACCATCCGTTCGTGGCCATTTGCCAGCTCCGTCTGGCACCTGTGCGGGTGGCACGTAAAAAGCACCCACTACACTCATTGAGTGGTTGGTGTTAGGAAGGGCATCCAGCTGTAGAAACACTGCCAGATCAGACTGGGCCTGATGCAGCCTTCTGGCTTCCCAGACCCCAGTCGAACCGTCCAACCCATGCTAGCATGGAAAGCGGACGCTAAATGATGATGATGATGATGATGATGATGATGAAAGGAATCAATATTAAAAGAAAAAAAAGAGCAATAAACAAACCTTGAGATGTTGCAGCTTTTGTATTTTGTTGGAGATTTTCCCTCACTTTTGGGCTGCTTGGTGGATCTTCCTTGGCCCCAAAAGGACATTTTGAAGCAACAACAGTTTCCGCTTGAGCAGCTACAACATTAAGTAAAATATGGAATTTACTCGCTTCATCTGCTTGCCATGAATGTTGAATAAGTTTAGCTAGTAAGTTGTTATCTTGAGTAATTCAAGAGTAAGCTGCCAGACGAGATGGTGAAGATGCCGACGACCGCTCGGTTCAAAGTCTCCCTTGACCTCAAGTGGCCTGAACTCTTTACATGAACACCACCCTGTACATAACTCCATCTCCCCCTACATGGCCTTGCTTTTTGCTTTTTGAGCCCAAAAATTAACTAATTAACTAACTAACTATTTCAAACATTGATATGATTTGTCTCATCTGATACTAACCAGGGTGTTTACAGTTAATTGAAGTAACTCACAAAAGTTCATTTGAGAGAGAGAGAGAGAGAGAGATGCATATGTAGTAATGGTTTACTTAGCATGGGAAGGGTAGCAACCAAAGATTGGAGAAATGAGGATAGAAGTTATTCGCAATTTGGGAAATTCAAGAAGGTAAATTTCAGTAAAAGACACCTAAGCACAAAGGCCCAGTGGTGATAAACTAGTCAACAGATTATAGTCTACCACTCAAGAACAGGAATGATTTCCTCACAGTTTCTGCTTTCTCATTCAAAATGTGACCGTGTGTGTACCGTTGGCGATTTATTATTTTTTTTCCTCTGTCTTCCCTTCTTTGGATCTTTCCTTTTCCTATGTTTCTGACGAAGAGCTCCGCTTGAAACGTTAAGCCCTCCTTCTTTCCTGAGTGTCCAATAATACTATACTTGTTCCCCGTCCTCACGTTGTTGTGTTTTCTCTTTTGTGTTTTCATGTTTGGACTAACTATATATATATATATATATATAGGCACAGGAGTGGCTGTGTGGTAAGTAGCTTGCTAACCAACCACATGGTTCCGGGTTCAGTCCCACTGCGTGGCATCTTGGGCAAGTGTCTTCTGCTATAGCCCCGGACCGACCAATGCCTTGTGAGTGGATTTGGTAGACAGAAACTGAAAGAAGCCTGTCGTATATATGTATATATGTGTATGTGTGTGTGTTTGTGTTTGTCCCCCTAGCATTGCTTGACAACCGATGCTGGTGTGTTTACGTCCCCGTCACTTAGCGGTTCGGCAAAAGAGACCGATAGAATAAGTACTGGGCTTACAAAGAATAAGTCCCAGGGTCGATTTGCTCGACTAAAGGCGGTGCCCCAGCATGGCCGCAGTCAAATGACTGAAACAAGTAAAAGAGTAAAGAGTATAGAGTATATATATATATATGTGTGCATCAATGGTCCATGGATGTCTAAATTTGTAAAACTAACTCCACTCAGTTATATTAATATTACCAATGACAGCGTTAATACTAAGAATGCATTAAGGCTTTTGTGTGACATGTGAAACTGTGAGGGAGAGTTGAAGGAAGAGGAAAGGCGAAACAAAACAGTGAGATAAAATGGAGAGAGAGTACTAAAGGAAGGAGAGAGTACTAGAAAATGTGTGGGAGGGAGAGAGCGAGAGAGAGACAGAGCGAATGTGAAAAGACTTATGTAAGAGAGATTTGTAAAGCAAAGAGGATGGAATATTTTTTGAATTTAAAATGAAATAATTGGCTTTAAAAAAAAAATAACATTAATAAGCTGCATTGGTTATTGTTATGATTTACAGCAGTGAAGTGAATTGTGTTTGAATAGATATCATTATATTTCTTAGCATTCACAACAAATTAGGTTTACACAAAGGAAACATTCCAACTGGAGAAATTTATGACATTTCCACCCAGATATAATTTATTCATGAAACATTGGTTAATTAACTACTAAAAAAAAATCTCTTAAATTTGGCTTCAACAAAAGGCAAACACCATGACAACTTCACAGAGCTACATCATGTGTTAATGGCAAGCATTTTGAATGGAAATTCTTGTTGTGTCAAGTCCCCTGTCAAGTTTTGGCACTTCACTGACAATGGTGAAGTTGTTAGTCTTTTGGTATTGTGCTTGTGCCACTAAGAAAAGTAAATAAATTTTCTTTGAATTATAAAACTAGCTTCTCTACTTTACAGCTATTTGGAATACATTTTATTTTAAAATCTATTGCAAGTGTTTAATTGTGTATTTGAATAGCAGAACTTTCCTTCATTGGACACTAAACTCTGCTTGCGAAGACCTGTTGAGGCAAGTGAAATTGAAATCAAATTCAATGACTGGTGGCATGTGTAAAAACATTTGAGTGAGGTTGTTGCCAGTGCTGCTGGACTGGCTCCTGTGCAGGTGGCACGTAAAAAACACCATTTGAGTGTGGCTGTTTCCAGTACCGCCTCACTGGCCCTCGTGCCGGCGGCACGTAAAAGCACCCTCTACACTCTCGGAGTGGTTGGCGTTAGGAAGGGCATCCAGCTGTAGAAACTCTGCCAGATCAAGACTGGAGCCTGGTGCAGCCATCTGGTTTGCCAATCCTCAATCAAGTTGTCCAACCCCTGCTAGCATAGAAAGCAGACACTAAACAATGATGATGATGATGATTCTATATACTGCAGCTGACACAGTTAAGAAGAACAGATATCAACCTATCTGGGAATGTTATTTGAGAGGCAAAGACTGGTGTTTTGTACAGAGCAAGGGTGAGGAACCTGTTGTTCTGGATCATGCTACTCTTTAACCAATTTTGAATGGATTGTGGATGCTTTGATGATTTAAAAAAAATATTAACTTGGCCTTCATTCTTCCAGTGATGATAAAAAAGTACCAATCCATAGTAGAGGATTGGTGAAACTAAAAATTGTCATTTCTTGCAGTATTTGTTCCAGTTCTTTGCATTGTGAGTTCAAATCTCACCATACCCACTTTTGTGGTAGACTTAATTCATTACCCAGTTTAACACAACTACCTGGTACTTTGGATGCCTTCAGGAGAATCCACTCTGTTGTACGTATTTGGATTAAGACCTAGATTTGAAGGTACTTTTCTCCTTCCTTTACTCCCACCAGCAATAGGGGCCCCTATCAGAATCATGACACTGATGAAGCTTATGGTTAGCTTCATTTGTAATTTTTCTGTTGTCTACAGACATTATTCAGTAAAATATCTTTTTGGAAAAAAATTTTTTGTAAGAATTTTATAATGATGAATTTATTGTGATACTATAAAGCAATTATACTAGAAAATGAAAAATTGACAATAAAAAGAGAACCTACAACAGAGCTTAAATAGTGATGTATGCTTTTATTAAAGTCTCAGTTGGCTTACTATTGTGTCTGATCTGTTCTGAAAAATTTAAAGCAACAACAATATAGAATGACATTTTAATAAATAAACATTCCTCTTTCCCTGGTGAAGAGTGCACAAGAAAGATCTTAGAACTGAAGAAGAAAACTGTATAAATTTCAACAATAGTGAAGAAATTTATTAAGCATTCAGAATCTACAACTTTTTTTAGGTTTTATTGCAAAAGAAGGAAATCCTATGTCAAAAAAAAAACTTTTTATTCATGTTTTAAAATATTCTTGAGTGTTTATTTTTCAACTTTGCTGTTAAGTTGGTATTAGGAAATGGTGATGGTCTTTCTTAGATTATTGATCTTACATGATAGATCTTTGATCTTATTAATTACTAGCAGTATCGCCCGGCGTTGCTCGGGCTTGTAAGGGAAATAACTATGTAAGCATTTTTAGAGAGTTACTTCCCTTATAGATGCCAATTCGGGCTTTCTTAGCCATTTCTGTTTTGGTGTCTTCAAGCCATGAAGTCGTTGTTCTAAAAGAACGCTGGTCTCCTTGACAACACATTACGACTTTGATTTCCTTACACTCCCTTCCCCACAGCTTCACGAGGGAGGGAAGAAGGGGCAGAAGCAAACACAGGTGCAGGTGTTTGAGCGTGGACGCCAACTCCGCCGCCATCGACACACGAAAAATTATGCATTAAAATGGAATAAAAAATGATGTTAAATTATTTTTAAAATCGTAGACTCATCGTAGACGCGCGCTAATAGCCAGACAGGCTTGATATGAATTACGACTATAAGATACCCGAATTTGGTTAAACTGCACCGCAAAATGTGGGAGGAGTTAGGAATCTAAATCAAAGGGGACAGACACTCACACAACTACAGTTTTATATATATAGACTAGCAGTATCGCCCGGCGTTGCTCGGATTTGTAAGGGAAATAACTATATAACCATTTTTAGAGAGTTACTTCCCTTATAAATTCGGGCTTTCTTAGCCATTTTTGTTTTGGTGTCTTCAAGCCATGAAGTCGTTGTTCTAAAAGAACGCTGGTCTCCTTCACAACGCATTACGACGTTGATTTCTTTACACTCCCTTCCCCACAGCTTCACGAGGGAGGGAAGAAGGGGGAGAAGCAAACAGGTGCAGCTGTGAGCGTGGACGGCAACTCTGCCGCCATCGACACACGAAAAATTATGCATTAAAATGGAATAAAAAATTATGTTAAATTATTTTTAAAATCGTAGACTCATCGTAGACGCGTGCTAATATCCAGACGGGCTCGATATTAATCACGACTATAAGATAGCCAAATTTGGTTAAACTGCACTGCAAAATGTGGGAGGAGTTAGGAATCTAAATCGAAGGGGACAGACACTCACACAACTAGAGTTTTATATATATAGATATCTTTTAACCATATACCCATTGTATGTTATCAATACAATTATTGCTATGTATCAATAAAAGCAATAAATATGAATGTGACCATGATGTAAGTGCTTCTATCATGGCCCAAACCCATGGGGAGATCTCAACTCAGCACTGAAGTGCTTATTCATTTGAAGTTGCTGTAAAACTATTCCAATTGTGATATTTTTACAGTTAGAAAACCTGGATTGTTGAGAGGCAAGAGTTTTGATTATGAATAGAGCCAATAATAGGATGGTGATGATGATGATGATGATGATGATGGCATTCTCTTGTAGTCTGAGAAAAATGGTTCAGCAATTTCTTGCTAAACAACTTGCACAAATAATTTGTTTATAGTGATGAAATATTTGTGCCGTACATTAGCTCACTCCCTCCATCAATTCAACATTACCTGAACGGATGCATGGCGTGCCACATGTCAGGTGTTGAATTGATTGTAGAGCATCATGCTCAAGAACACAACGCACCACTAGGTCCAGGAATTGAAACTATGATCGCAAGATCGTGATTGTAACACCCTGACCTCCAGGCTGTGCACCTTCATCAGTAATAGGATAAAAATTGGTTAATTGAACACTAATTCCCTGACCTACTCATAGTTTTATTTCACCCAACAAGGACCAACCATTTGAATGACATCCAAAAATCAGAGGAGCTGTCACAAAACAATACAAATATCTATCAAGATGTGATGTACAATTATTTATTTAGTTTATTATAATATAAGCAACTTATTAACTCCATATTTTGTATTGACCCACAGAACTTGACTAATCTCATCTTTGGCACTGCAAGTCAAAAAAGAAGCCTGTCTTAGGTAACTTTTGATCAAGCAGAACTATAATCAACAGCATCCCAGTCATAGCCATTTTATTTTTTTCCATTTTCCAATGTTCTTTATTAAGATGGCAGAATGTGTGAAGAAAAGGATTTACTGGAAATTTGGGAGCCAGTTATTGTTATAAGGGATAATCTTAATGACTGATTATTGTTATCAAAATTAGTAGGTCCAAAGCTCTTTATTGTTTAACCCTTTAGCATTCAAACTGGCCATATCCGGCCCAAATATTCTACTTGTTTTATGCTCAAATTGGCCAGATCCAACTTTTCATACCTATCCCACAATGTGATTCTGAAAAATAAGCAATCACATTATTGAAATCTTGAAGCTATGAGACAGTGCATGGTTGATTCAAAACAAGGTGAATAAATAAGCATTAGATTTGACAGAGTAATCTGAATGCTAAACGGTTAATGTTATCAACTAGTTATTATTATGAAAAAGTTTCATCCCAGTATGTGAGTATGTGCACAATGATTTAGATGTGACTTACCTCCAACAGTAACACTCTCAAGTTGCTGCTGCAGACTTGAAGAGTAATGAGAAATACTGCCAGCATAAGGGCAATGGTTGATGTTGCTTAGCACCTGTGGTGCATGCTGGCGGATGTAACTAACAGAGAACTTGGTCAAAAATGGACACGTCAAAGCAGCTTTCATTTTGTTAGAATGTCTGTTGAAACAAGAGAAAACAGAAGCAACATAAGCTTTAAAAAGTGTTTTGCACATAGAAAATAACAGTGTTATACGTCAAGAAAACAATTTAGAAAAGAAATAAAAGCCAAACACATCAAAAGCCAAGAAAAAAATGGTTCTTACATATATATATACTTTTACTTTTACTTGTTTCAGTCATTTGACTGCGGCCATGCTGGAGCACCGCCTTTAGTCGAGCATATCGACTCCGGGACTTATTCTTTGTAAGCCCAGTACTTATTCTATCGGTCTCTTTAGCCGAACCGCTAAGTGATGGGGACGTAAACACACCAGCATCGGTTGTCAAGCAATGCTAGGGGAACAAACACAGACACACAAACATATACACACACACTTATATATATATATATATACATATATACGACAGGCTTCTTTCAGTTTCCATCTACCAAATCCACTCACAAGGCATTGGTCGGCCCGGGGCTATAGCAGAAGACACTTGCCCAAGATGCCACGCAGTGGGACTGAACCCGGAACCATGTGGTTGGTTAGCAAGCTACTTACTACACAGCCACTCCTGCGCCTATTGTAAAGATTTAATAAATGTAAGCTTTGTATTGGGAAGTCATGGAAACAGCACTAAGGCAAAAAGAAGGATAAAAACTGCTAGAACTATGTCAACTAACAAAATCGTATTTCTTTGTACAGAAGAAAAGCAAATTGAAAGATTTTATGCTTGTTTTCTAGGATAGGCTGAAAATTCAACACAATTAACAATTACCTTTTGTCTTTCTTTTTATTGTTTACACATTTTCCCTATGTTTAAAGTAGGTAAGCTGAAGTTTGTTTTGTAAAATTTGGACAATTCCAGGTTGTTGGAACAAATTTCAGACTGCCCATCCTTACCAATCACGAGCCATTCAACTGTGAAGGAGCCGAAACACAAACAATAGGGAAGGAGAGGCATATTGAGTCCTTTGCCAGATATTTATCAGTTTCTCTCAACTCCAAAACAGGAAGCATGACACTATGGCACCATCCTTTCTTCGGACTACTTTTCAAGTTCGTTGTTCTGGATCACAGACTTCAGTCACTAGATTAACCAACTTTTAATTGTCAAACAAAACTTCATGGTGCTACAAGAAGAACTGTATATTTGGATCGTTTGTACCAGAGGTATGTTCTGAGTGTCTTCTTTGCCTATGTTATGTTGAATAAATAAAATATCCTTGAAAATTCTGAAAGTCAAGGAAATTCAAAAGTGTGGTATAATGGGTCACTTAAGACATAGCACAGAGACTTCTATAAATAGAAGAGAAGAAGAACTAAAGAAGTCTTCCACACCCTACAGATATGTGCCAGTATCTGAAAGTGATTTAATAGCATTGTTTCGTGTAATTACTGATATTTACATAGAATCAAGGAGGAAAAGAGAAGTAAAAATACACCAAAGAAACAACAAAAGTCTAAGAGTGGAAAGGAAAGAGGGTAACTTGCTCCAAAATGGCATAAAACAGGTAACGCAGAGTGTGACAAAACTATGATAGTGCAGATGATTCAGAGGAATAAGATGCTGAGTGCTCCATCTGCAAGAGGTTCTGGAGCAGATACAAAGGTAGTTCAAATATGATTATGTATATATGAAATGAGCATTCAAAATAGCCTCCCAATTCATTTGAAGTGCTTATCAGAATCATTTTATTCATTTGAGATTGTAAATCCATGTTAACTCTTTACTCTTTTCAGTCATTTGACTGCGGCCATGCTGGAGCACCACCTTTAATCGAGCAACTCGACCCCGGGACTTATTCTTTTGTAAGCCCAGTACTTATTCTATCGGTCTCTTTTGCCGAACTGCTAAGTAACGGGGACATAAACACACCAGCATTGGTTGTCAAGCAATGCCAGGGGGACAAACACAGACACATAAACATACACACGCATATTTATATATATGTACATACATATATACGACGGGCTTCTTTCAGTTTCTGTTTGCCAAATCCACTCACAAGGCTTTGGTCGGCCCGAGGCTATAGTAGAAGACACTTGCTCAAGGTGCCACGCAGTGGGATTGAACCCGGAACCATGTGGTTGGTAAACAAGCTACTTACCACACAGCCATTCCTGCGCCAACTGTTACATGTTGGTTTTTATTTGACATTGTTTTCAAAATTTTGGAAAAACTAACCTGTTATGCCCTACCCCGTCCTATATAAGCTGTCCTCACAATAGCTGTAGTAATGTTTAAACATTATTATTGGGTTAGTGGTCCAACTCCACAAATTCTTACTAATTTTCTTAGCTGTCTGGTACTTTAGTAATTGAGAGAGAGAGAGAAAGATTCAGTTATGAAGATGCTAAGAGTGCCAGCTCAGGTCAATATCCTGTACCTTATCACCAGTGCTGCTTGCTGCCTCAGTTCCCCTACATGCAACTGAATACAGCAAGCTTCCTGATGTTAGTAGATGATTTCTTGTTTGTCTGTTCATATGGATGATGACCACGAAATCATCCTTATTGTCTCAAAATGTTTTGTTACACATTTGACAGATGCCAATACAATGGTGACTCTGGACGTCTGTAGCATTTTTTTCTGCTTAGATACCATGCCACCTTTCCTGATGTTTGACTACTGAAGCAACAGTCTTGACTTCCAATCCACTACATGCATAAAAGAACAGCTATTTCAATATACCCCAGTTCACCTAACTATTAGAAATAAAAGCCAGGGCATCTGGAAACCGTTCTATATACCGAATGTGTATTAGGCAGACTTTATTGTATCACTCTGCAGTATGCTAAGTGCACCCAATATATATTGCAAATGTAGCTGTAGATAGATAAAACATCAAATCATAGAAACTGTGCTTAAAACAGAATGTGCAAATGAAATATAGACTTTGCATGCCACATAACAGGCCACCCGTCTAGAAAGGCAGTATCTCTGAATAAGAAGTAGAGTGGACATAGAAACCAATCTGGTGCCTGGAGTACCCAAGTAAGACATACAGAACAATAAGGTTGGCTGGTTTTATTTGTTGCTGTTGGTGAAACAGATGAAGGACGACCATGACAATCCATGCTTTGAGGATTGTCCTACTCATGCCAGCACTAGAAAATAATTGACATAAAATGACAATGACAATTAGTGCAGGCTCATTAATAAATTTATTGCTGTTTGAACAGAGGGTGATGTAGGCAAAGAGAAACAGATGTATAATGTATGGAGGGAGGTTCAGATAAGACAAAGAGATATACTTTAGGGAAAATAGATACATTAAAGAAGAAACAAGATTATAAAGGAGGTGGTAGATGTAAAATATGAGAAAAAGAAAGTGTATGTATTATGTCTCCTAAACTCTGTGAAGTCCTTTGAAAGCCTAGTGCGAAGTAAATAATCTCTCCTTGTTTAGGATGCCAGTCTATTTCCATCTTATATCATCTAGAAAACTAGGTGACCTATGAAATTATGTTAGGATAGCAGTAGATTTGAACTTGTGACCAGTTCATCTCTACTTCATAAGCGGTATAAATAAGTGAATTGATTTCAATTGCTAAAGAAAAACCAGTTTATGGACTTGGTTTTCTGAAAACTTATCTTCTACTTAACGCAGCTTGCCACAAGGTCATTTGTTAATTATAACTATACAGAAGGTCGTTAAGAATCTGACAAATAGGTAAAAGAAGACAGTAAGACATAACGTACCTAACAACAGTAGAGGTTGCTGCTGATGCTGGAGAGCAGCAATAGTGTTATAACTATATCGACTATTACAGTAGTGAATAAACCATGGGATTCGGTTATAATAGAAATTGGCTGGTGAATGTTCTTGTAGTAACAAACATGTTTTTCAGCAAGCTAAATCTATCAGAGAGCATTGGGTTTGATTTCACTTTACTTATGTCACTAATGCTCTTGAAGAAAGGTTGGAGGTCACACAATCTTTTTACCCCACATCTTAATAATTCTGAGATAGTCTAATATAAAATTCCAATAACATTTTATTGCAGTATCATTAAGATTTTGATGGGGGAAAAAAAAAAGAAGCTAGAAACGAAAGAAATCTCAAACAGTTATTAGTGTATCGTTGGCAACAGCCATGAAATAATAACAATGGAGAAAGAGAAAGAAAAAAAGAGGCTACTATTGATGAGAAGATAAGTGACTGATTAGTAACTAGCCACCATTCACCTTGCCAATGTGTGTGTGATGGTTCCATTATCCAGTGATTTACATAATGGATTTTATTGATGCTGTTATGGATACACATTGATAGAGTCAATAGAATAATTGTCAAAACTGAATAAAAAAATTATATGAATACACGCAAATCTTTACATGAAGGCAATCTTATTTTTTATTTAGTAGGAGTGAGAGCCAGTTATGTTTGCAGGTCTTTCCAGATAAGTGAAGCCAATGTAGCTGACGTCTGACTTAACTTCTGCCAGTTAATAATAGGGAGTGTGTTCTGATTGCATCATCCATACTCTCAACAATGTGCCCTTAAATATGGTTTCTGATTACAAATATCTTGGGTCATACATATCATCATCTGGAAAAGACTTTCTAACTAGAAAGGGTATGACCTGGTCAGCCTGTAATGACATGCATAAGATCTGGTCATCAAATCTAAGTAGAGACTTCAAACTTGAAATCTTCAAAGCCACAGTCGAACCAATTCTATTATATGGCTCAGAAACCTGGACGTTATCAAAGAAGCTTGAGAGGCGGTTGGATGGAACCTACACTCGCCTCCTTATGAGAGCTCAAAATCTCTCGTGGAAGCGCCATTCAACCAAAATGCAAATATATGGGAAACTACCACCTGTGTCATCTCTTGTGAAAGGTAAGAGAGTCCAGTTTGCTGGACATTGTTGTAGAGCTGAAAAAGAGGTAATTTCTACTCTTCTCCTCTGGAAGCCATCTACTCGCAATACCAGAGGGCGCACACTCTCCTACCCTGATGTAATCTCCAGGGATACAGGCATCCAGCAACAGGACCTCCGTAATGCCATGATGGACCGTGAAGTCTGGCGTAGCATGGTAAATTCCATTGTCTCGACCAAGGTCGAACAATAATGATGATGATGATGATGTGTTCTGAGTAGGAAAGTCTTGAATAGGAATTTTGGGCAGGAGTGAAACAATGAGGAGGACAACTGGAGAAAAGACGTGTGCGATAGGTAAGCTTAAGTTGAGATGTTACACAAAGCGTAATTTCAGAGATTTAGTAATAACTGTTAAATAAATAAATGCAAAGAAGAAATATTAAATTTGTAGGCCAGAGGTTAAATCATGCTGGTGAGTGAATCTTTGGTAGTAAGTTTGATGGCTTTCTTTTGGGTGTAATGTAGGATATTTGTATGTTTAGTAGCAATGTACTCACAGATATGTGAGTAGACTTTAATGTAATTACTTTGCTTTGTAGAGAGTCAGCCAGATATCAAGACTAAAATGTCTTCTGGCACCCGAAGAGAAAACCTAATCTTTGGCACACTTGGCTGTAGTTACTTCCGAACCACATGGTTACGGGTTCAGTTCCACTGTGTGACACTTTGGGTAATCGCCTTCTACTATAGCTCTGAGCTGACCAAAACCTTGAGAGTGGATTTGGTAGATGGAAACTGAAAGAAGCCTGTCATATTTATGTATAGTGTGTGTGTGCGTGTGTCTCTCTCTCACTTTGTCTTGACATCAAATGATAATTGTCAGTCATACAAGTAGTGTCATTTATTTTCAATATTATGTGAAAATATATCTGCCCATGGGTAATTGTTACCTTGCTTGGAAACAGGTGAGGGGTTGTTGACAAGAAGGTCATCCGTCCATAGAAAATCAGTCTCAATAATAAACTCCATCCAACCCATGCAAGTATGGAAAAGAAGGCATTAAAATGATGATGGTGTAATCACCACAAAAAGTCACCAAGGATTGAGAGACAACAATAATAATTCTGAGAAAGCTAAGGAACAAATTAGATGTGATAAGAACTGTTCAATATGTCTCCAAGACATGTAATTAGTTGCTTCAGAATATGTTGAGAAGACATGAGTTAAAGCTGTACCACAAGCACCAATCATCCATTTGACACTACAGATCCAGAATTAAGCATCAATCTTACAAGCCTGCTTTACTTTAGAGACATTTATATTGCATATTGTAGTTGCCTAACTATATAGGGAAATCAGATAATTGTAATAAGGATGACAGTCATGATGGTACTGCTAGAAATAAAATGAAAATTAGTCGCATGCCAGCGCTGCCTCGACTGGCTCCAGTGCCGGTGGCACATAAAAAGCACCATCCAAATGTGGCCGTTGCCAGCCCCGCCTTGGCTGGCTTCCGTGCCAGTGGCACATAAAAAGCACCATCCAAATGTGGCCGTTGCCAGCGCCGCCTTGGCTGTCTTCCGTGCCGGTGGCACGTTAAAAGCTCCAACTGATCGTGGCCGATGTCGGAGCCCCCTAGCACCTGTGCATGTGGCACGTAAAAAGCCCCCACTACACTCTCGGAGTGGTTGGCGTTAGGAAGGGCATCCAACTGTAGAAACTCTGCCAGATCAGACTGGAGCTTGGTGCAGCCCCTGGCTTCCCAGACCCCGGTCGAACCATCCAACCCGTGCTAGCGCGGAAAACGGACGTTAAACGATGATGATTGCTTTGGCTGTTCAAAACAAAATTTACAACATATGTAATTGATAACTTGTTCATTTTGTTTAAGAGTCTCTTCTCACTTAATGAGAGTTATTTCCCTTCTTCAAGTATTCCTTACTTAATAACCAACAATATTTAGCAACTCCTCATAATTTAAAATACAAAATTCTTTCAAACAGTAACATAATAACCTGAATACATAAAGAAAGTATTCAATTGCCATTAATTTTCCCATTTGTCTTGAGCAGAGGAGCTTTTTAAGATTAAAAAGTAAAATACAGGTGGTATCATGAATTAATACCCAACAGTTTGACTGTGTTGTTGTTTAACAGTAAATCTGTCCTGACTAAGTAAACATGTGATTCAAAGCATTCCATCCATGACCACTTCATCATTTTTGTATATGCAAGACAGTAGCACGTACACTGAGAGAATTTGGGTTGGAGGTGCAAAGTCAGAAATATCATGGCTGACTCACACAGATGGTTATCTATATATATAAAAGTGAGGTTGTGTGCTGTCTGTCTCCTACGATTTAGATTCCTAACTACTCCCACATTTTGCGGTGCAGTTTAACCAAAACCGGGTATCTTATAGTTGTGATTCATATCAAGCCCTTCTGGGTATTAGCGCGCGTCTACGATGAGTCTACGATTTAAAAAAAAATTTACCATAATTTTTCCGCATTTTTAATGCATTTTCGCTTGGTTTATATAAGAGAAGTAACTCTCTATAAATGCTTATATAGTTATTTCCTTTACAAACCCAAGCAACGCCGGGCGATACTGCTAGTGATTAATAAATGGCTAATAATTTGAAAACAGCTATCTAAAGAAGTTGATCAAACCGCAAAGAAGATAAGCTGAAAACTACTCTTGACAAAATCATATCTTAATATGCTTAAGAGCACTTAACATATATCAAAGCTTATAAAAAAAAAATGTTTTTAAAAAATACAGTCGGCTATCAAAATTTTCAGTGGCTATATATAGACAGACGGATAAAACTATGACAGCCATTACGTTATTGTGTCATGGTTGTTGCTTTCATTCTGTGTACGTGCATACACATGATTTGCAACCAACACACAAAAGAAATTAATGCACCCATAAGAGGTTAGCTACTTAAAATAATGTAGTAATTAATATTTATGAGCATATACTTGTGTTACAGGAAACATTTTGTAAAACATGAGCTTTTTGCACACACAACTATTTGCTTCGAAATGAAGCCTCATGGAGTCAGACCACCTGCTAGAAATAGCAATCAAATCTCCCTCAAATACTATCCTATCGTCTTGAAAGAGACGGAAGGACACATGGATGTAGTCCAATGTCTTCTAAATACCACAGTTGTGCTAAATCAGGACTGACTTTGAGAAATCAACAATTCAGATTAAAATAAAAGAAAATGTAAAAGAAATAAAGAACAACAAAGTGTATGCAGGATTATTCAACAGTAAATAAATGTTATGCCTGTTTTTGGTTTAATAGTAAATGTGATTTTTAGTTTCAAGATACATGTTATAGTGAAGATTAGTCCAATATCCATTGTGACGAACTACAAATCTAAAGACTTGCCCCTTATTAAAAAAAAGACAAATCTAAACACTTTCCCCCCAAAAATCAGTTTAGCAGAAGCCACCCACCTTTCTTAAATGCCAGCTAATGAAATACTTAGCAATTATGGAGAGTTCCTGCCTGTTTCAAAGGACTCTTTTTTGAATTTCCAAATGAGAATTAGTTGGTATCAGTAACTTAGGGTGCTTTTAGGAGAGAAAGAAATTGATAATCTGGGCTATAGTCACCTCAGTAGTTTAAAGAAAAAGGCCTGGAGTTTGAAATTCTTTTATTGATTTCAACTAGAGGGTGTGGCCATTTTTTCTACTTCTCATAGCAATCAAACTTATTGAATACTTTTCTTTTATTATTACTATTGTTACTAGGGTGGTGAGCTGGCAGAATCGATAGCACACCAGGCAAAATGCTTAGTGGAAATTTGTCTGTCTTTATGTTCTGGGTTCAAATTCTGCCAAGCTTGACTTTACTTTTCAATCTTTCGGGGTCCATAAAATAAGTACCAGTCAATTAATGGGGTTCATGTAATAAACTTACATCCTCCCCAAAAGTTGCTGGTTTTGAGCCAAAATTTGAAATAATTATTATTATTGTGACCGTGTCGGTGGCACGTAAAAAGCACCATCCAAATCGTGGCCGAAGCCAGTGCCGCCTCGACTGGCTTCCGTGCCGGTGGCACGTAAAATACACTAATTCGACCGTGGCCGATGCCAGCCTCGCCTGGCACCAGTGCAGGTGGCACGTAAAAAGCACCCACTACACTCATGGAGTGGTTGGCGTTAGGAAGGGCATCCAGCTGTAGAAACATTGCCAGATAAGACCGGAGCCTGGTGCAGCCTTCTGGCTTCCCAGATCCCCGGTCGAACCGTCCAACCCATGCTAGCATGGAGAACGGACGTTAAACGATGATGATGATGATGATGATTGTTGTTACCACCAGGATCGTGGATTAGCAAATTGTTAGAGTGTCTGACAAAACCCTGCAATATTTCTTCTGTTTCTTTGTTCTAAGCTCAAACTGACCAAGGCCAAATTTGTTTTTTATCCTTCTGGAGCAAAAGTTCTCTTCTCAAGTTTGAAACTTTGTATCAATGTAAAAAAAATTATCATTGTTACCAATACAGAGCCTCAGTACTTTCTACAAATTCTGAGTTTTACTATGTACAAAACTAATATGGGCTATTTATAATTTAGTAGACTAGGCCAAATCTTGGACATAGTCAATGGTCAGATGTGAATTGTTACAATCTGTCAACTCCATACCAGTTCTAAATTAAATGCAGTTATGACAAACTTTCCCCTTTGCTAATGCTCACAGTACTACATGGAATTGTTGAAGAAACAATTAGTTGTGTAGTTAAGAAGTTTGATTTCCAACCACATGGTTTCAGGCTCAGTTATACTGTGTATCCCCTTGGGCAAGAGTCTTCTACTATAGTCTTGGGCTAACCAAAAGCCTCATGTGTGAATTTGGTAGATGGAAACTGAAAGAAGCCCATCATGTGTGTGTGTATGTGTGTGTGCTTGTGCCTCCTTGCCTTCACATTGTGGGATAATTCTGAATATCACTATCATACAAGCAGTGTCACTCACTTCTAATATTCTGTGTAAATATCTGGCCATGGGAAAATATTACCTTACTTGGAAACAAGTGAAAACAACAAGAATGGATTCTGATCATAGAAAATCTGTTTCAATAAACTCCATCCAACCCATGCAAGCAAGGAAAAGCACAATGATGATGATGATGAAGAACTACTCTTTTACTCTTTACTCTTTTACTTGTTTCAGTCATTTGACTGCGGCCATGCTGGAGCACCGCCTTTAGTCGAGCAAATCGACCCCAGGACTTATTCTTTTGTAAGCCCAGTACTTATTCTATCGGTCTCTTTTTGCCGAACCACTAAGTGACGGGGATGTAAACACACCAGCATCGGTTGTCAAGCAATGCTAGGGGGACAAACACAGACACACAAACACACACATATACATATATATATATATATATATATATATATACATATATACGACGGGCTTCTTTCAGTTTCCGTCTACCAAATCCACTCACAAGGCATTGGTCGGCCCGGGGCTATAGCAGAAGACACTTGCCCAAGGTGCCATGCAGTGGGACTGAACCCGGAACCATGTGGTTGGTTAGCAAGCTACTTACCACACAGCCACTCCTGCGCCTATATAATATTTATTGGAGATGTGTTCACTCTTAAATCTTGTCTTCTTAATGAAGTTGAATACCGGAGTCGGTACAACCAACTTACCCCACTCACCAAACTTGGTGGCCTTTCTGAGAGAATAAAACATTTCGAATTGACTGATTTGTTGATGTCACATTTATGTACAAATACTAGGCCTAGTAGAGAGAGATGTTGCAACTCCAAATGAAATAAAGGTCTGTGCTTTAGAAGCCTAAGTACATGTACATTATAAACATAACAAATATGGGAACTAATGACAAATGAGGATCAAACTATTTTAAAACTAGCAGTATCGCCCGGCGTTGCTCAGGTTTGTAAGGGAAATAACTATAAAGCATTTTTAGAGAGTTATAGCCAAAAAATAGCAAAAAAATGGAAAAAAAAATGATGGTAAATTTTTTTTGAGAGTTAAAAAAGGTGGAGTTGCGTCCCCTAGACGGTCTGTGGTTTGTGTTTCTGATTCTCGACCCCATGTCGAATTTATCGATTTTTTTCAGAACTGGGGGAACTTTTCAAAATTTTCGCTGCGTTAGTTTTGAATTATGACATTGGGCTATGTGTGTGTCAAGTTTCATCAGAATCGGTTGAAAGCCGTGGTCAGAGTGAGGGTACGAGAAAACAGACACACAGAAAACGCACAGACAAACTGCCGTTTATATAGAGAGAGATGTAGTAATTTTCAAAATAGCAGAAAACATGGAAGAAAAAAGTTTCCATAACTTATCTAATAATATGCAACACATTGAAATATTTTTTTTAGGCCATTAAATGGTCCCTTCAGCTGCTAGAAATAGCAACTAAATTGACTTCAAATCACGCCATAGCATTCTGAAAAATGGAAGGACATATTGGATAAAGTGGTTCTAGACACTGTATTAAAAAAAGACAAGATGATCAAGGTTGGATCACTTCTGATATTAGTTCTACCTCATAGGAGCTAATTTGAGGGTAAAAATGTTTGAATATCTCAAATGTTAGATTCAAAGTGCAACATGTGATGAGATGATTGATTACATGAAATCAGATGGAATTCTAGAGTGATGTAAAAGAATATAAGAGGTGTGTGTGTGTGTGTGTATAAGGAGAATATGTAGAAGAAAGTGTTTATAAAAAGGACAGCTTTGTTGACATCTTAATAAAACTGCATACATGATTTGGTTGATTAGTAATACAGTTTCATAATTCTTAGCCAATTTGGTGGGGACTTGGGGACTGAAGTTGTAGGAGAGCAATGCTTTATACATTGAGTTATTGTAATAGTGTGATATGAAGTAAACTACTTAATTTATTGAACCTGAGGAATAAAAACTCGATAGGTCATCCTTGGTAGAATTGTAAAAGATCCAATTATTCTCTTTCCATTAGAAGTTTATTGCAAAATTACCATTATTTTGCATTGATTAGTTTGCTCAAATATCAAACTTAAAAGAATCCTATATTCCCAATTTATACAAGCAGACACTATTTTTAATGATTTATTTGTTTGCTTCACCAATTTTATAATTAGACTGAATATCCTTTTAACCCTTTAGTTTTTAAACCGGCCATATCCGGCTCAAACATTTTACATGTTTTATATTCAAACCGGCGATATCTAGCCTTTAAGCACCTACCCTACATTGAGACTCTAAAAATAAATAGTGACATTATTGAAACCTCAAAGCTATAAGATAATGCATGATTAATTCAAGTTGATGATGATGAATTTAAATGAAGAAGTATTACATTTAACAGAATAATTTAAACACTAAAGGGTTAACAGTTCAGTGTTCTCAGTGTAGGTCAATATCAGTTTACCAAGAATAGCACTTTATAATATTGTTGATTGCATTTTTATATAACTAGTATTTAAAACATTACCCTACATGGAACAACATCCTAGTAGCTTTTCGAAGATTTTGATTAAAACTTTAATCTTATACACATTTAAATTACACCTTTCAGGGCTTTCTTCTAATCACTAAACTATTTTTGTTGCAAAATGAATTTATATAACTTTTTTAAACTAGCATTCTTATAAATATTCACGGAGTAATTAATTTTAATAGCTCAAAGCTTTTTTTAGATCATAATCATTCAACTGCCAAATAAAATTAGAAACTATTTTCAGTGAGGTAGGTTGAAACAGTTACTAAACATACTTCCTATATTTTAGTTTACTAGCCTAATAGGTCCACATCTATTTTATCGACACTCAGAAGGAGGGGGGGGGGTCAATAAAATAAACTGTCAGTAAGTAACAGGCAAGAAAAGGTAGTTTCTTCATTTGTTAGTAATAATGAGAAGGAAAGTGACAATTATGTAAGATCAAATGAAACAATCCAAATATGTATATATATATATATATATATATATATATTATATATATATATATATATATATATATATGTAGGTCCCGGGTTGAGTCGGGGTTAACCACAGTAAATAAGGTACTCAATACATAGCAGAGTAAATTAATTTATTTTATAGAAGGAGCTTCTACAGGACTAGAACTGTTTCATTCAAAAGAAATCATCAGGAAGCTTCCTGATGATTTCTTTTGAATGAAACAG
>NC_043002.1:118853594-118856094 GCF_006345805.1 Octopus sinensis | reverse complement strand
ATAGATTACTTGTTCTAAAATGTAATTACACCTGTAACCCCCACCCCTCTAAAAAAAGAAACAACAAAAGAAAAACAAACAACACACACACAGAGTTTCGGGTATTAAAGAAAATAGAGATGAAGAAATTTTACTTAGAAATCAGTTGGTGATATAACATGTTCAGGATTATTAATGGCTTTTACCAAAATCTTATATTAGTGTGAAATGTCTACTGTATTTTACCCAGTAATTTCTTCTCAATGACATTTCTTTTAACTTTATTTCATCAACCTCCAGAGGGTTTGATAAAATAGAATATGTTAGTAAGTAATAAGGAGAAAACCCTCTGAGGTGAAGGATGAGATAAGGAAAGAAAAGAAGGTAGTTTCTTAATCTTTATATATAAAAGTGAGGTTGTGTGCTGTCTGTCTCCTACGATTTAGATTCCTAACTACTCCTACATTTTGCAGTGCAGCTTAACCAAAACCGGGTATCTTATAGTTGTGATTCATATCGAGCCCTTCTGGGTATTAGTACGCGTCTACGATGAGTCTACGATTTAAAAAAAATTTACCATAATTTTTCCCCATTTTTAATGCATTTTTTTGCTATTATATAAGGGAAGTAACTCTCTAAAAATTTATTATTAAATCTCAGAACGTAAAAAGCTACAGTAACACCCCCCACCTTTGTGGTTAGCCATATTGAGATGGCTATTATACTTTACATCTCTAAAAATGCTTATATAGTTATTTCCCTTACAAACCCGAGCAACACCGGGCAATACTGCTAGTAAAAACTATAATGAATAGATATGAAATTAAAGAAAAAGAACTCAACCATTTCTCCTACAGGAGAATTATTTCTTTATTGATCTCACTCATTACACTCTTTGATGAAGATAGTGCTAGTGGTGGCTGAAATCTGTTACTGTTTCTAATACCAACCTGCCTGAGACGGCACTTGGTTTTACGAGATGAATTTCCTTTTTAAAACCCTTTCGTTACCAACCCGGCTGAAACCGGCTCTGGCTCTGTAGTACAAATGTCTTGTTTTCATAAGTTTTGAATTAAAATCTTCCACCAAACCTTAGTCACAGTTTATGCTCCTAACACTAATTTTACTTATTTTACTAAATTATTTGTTATATTTAAAGTAATTGAAAGAAACACAGTAACGAAAGGGTTTTAAAGAGATCTAAATAAAAACCTTCCATAAAAAATTTGTGATAATTTTTGATTCATGTAACAGCTTAATATCAATAAAGTTATTTTATTAAATTCTCCTTAATTTTTGAAAATGTATTTCAACAAAAATATGGTAAGAAAAGGTCTCAACAAATATAGCAACAGCAAATGAATGAATCTACAGGATCAAAGGAGAATAATCTCTTACTTTATTTGCCAAATGCCATTTCATTGATCATACTCTTTACTCTTTTACTTGTTTCAGTCATTTGACTGCGGCCATGCTGGAGCACCGCCTTTAATCGAACAAATCGACCCCCAGGACTTATTCTTTGTAAGCCCAGTACTTATTCTATCGGTCTCTTTTGCCGAACCGCTAAGTAACGGGGACGTAAACACACCAGCAAATGTTGTCAAGCAATGCTAGGGGGACAAACACACACACACATATATATATACATATATACGACAGGCTTCTTTCAGTTTCCGTCTACCAAATCCACTCACAAGGCATTGGTCGGCCCGGGGCTATAGCAGAAGACACTTGCCCATGATGCCACACAGTGGGACTGAACCCGGAACCATGTGGTTGGTTAGCAAGCTACTTAACATCTTTTTTTTTTTTTTTTTTGAAGATGCTAGGGTGATCTGAGAGAAATTTGGTCCCAAGTAGAGACTCACTTCACTGACCTGACCTGAACAATTTCTCTTTCAATGAAGTTTTACTGTTGGGAGGTGGGAGAGGGGCACTGTACCTGAGAAATTCCAGGGACCTAAAAAAAAAGGTGGCCCAAAAGAAACTTTGAACCCCTTGATTGGAAGGTGTTGATACAAGAGGGCTCCTTATGCTCTATCAGAAACAACATGGAATTAAAGTTACTTAGGTTTCTTAAAGACAAACTTGTGGTAGCTGACTATGATAAGACAAACATTCAGTGTGAAACTACTGCTGCAAGAGTGGTTTCAACACAGCGAAATATTCAGTTAGAAAATATTTTGACACTATGTACATGGCAGGAGTGGCTGTGTGGTAAGTGGCTTGCTAACCAACCACATGGTTCCGGGTTCGGTCCCACTGCGTGGCACCTTGGGCAAGTGTCTTCTGCTATAGCTCCGGGCCGACCAATGCCTTGTGAGTGGATTTGGTAGACGGAAACTGAAGGAAGCCTGTCGTATATATGTATATGTATGTATATGTGTGTGTGTTTGTCCCCCTAGCATTGCTTGACAACCGATGCTGGTGTGTTTACGTCCCCGCCACCTAGCGGTTCGGCAAAAGAGACCGATAGAATATGTACTGGGCTTACAAAGAATAAGTCCCGGGGTCGAGT